>NC_028455.1:13214021-13531640 GCF_000263155.2 Setaria italica
CACAAAATTTGTAAACATGTGCAATGTTTACTGTAGCAACACATTATCAAATCATGAACTAATTAGGCTTAATAGATTCGTCTCGCCGTTTAGCCTCCACTTATGTAATCGGTTTTGTAAATAGTCTACGTTTAATACTCCTAATTAGTGTCTAAACATTTGATGTGACGGGTGCTTAAAAATAAGCAAAGTAACCAAACCAGGCCTCTGTTGTGAAACCCTCGGTGCACACCTGAATCACCACACCGCAAGCCAAGCTAGCAGAGTCAACCTTGTTCAACTTATTCATCATGTTGCATTGAATTCTTTTTTGCAAATAGCTAAATTCATTTTGGTAACATTTAAACTCTCATCAGTTCTATACGCAGAACCTTCAAAAGTACTACCTCCGTCATGTAAATATATGACACACTTAGGACAAACAGCCTATCTTAAACATCATATAAGTATATGGACAGATGGAGTATCAAGACTGTACTCTTAGAACATATAATTTTGGTAAAGACTACATTGACGGTTTGCAATTTATAAAACAAAAAAATTTCCATCGCTTAAGCATGGGTACTGAGGTGTTTTTATCGAAATTGAATAGGAAATGGATTTTTGGAACAAAATAAAATTATGAAGAGAATGTTGAACTTCAAATCACTTTGTGTGATTATTTTTGCATTTCTACATGGGAAATAGGGTAGTTGTGTAGCGTCAAGTCACTCCCGTATCCCAAAGTGTCAACTTTCATGGGCTAAGCACTATGAAGAAGCATGCCAGTCAAGAGCCTACCATTCCCAAGTCCAGACAGTTGGGGGTGGATCTACGGGTGTCTGCTGCCGGTCCGACAGGGATGCCCGTCAAGGCGCCGCGCTGAAGAAGGAGGGAGGAGGGCCCCACCGGAGATGGAAGAGGAGTGCTGCCGGAGCTCGGTTGAGGGCGCCACCGGCGAGGGGCGAAACCCTTGCCATGCCTCGAGAGGAGAGCAGTGAGGCGGGAAGGATCGAGGAAAAAAGAAAACGAATTGGTACCATAACCTGCTAGGCGGGTAGCTTCGATGAGAAGCTATCTCGGCAGCTGTAAAAAGTAAGAAAAACCTGCTGCGAAAAATGAACTAGGCAAAGCTGATTTCTCTCGTAGACTTTAAAGATAGGATATTTTTTTATTGACTTTTGACTTTTTTTTAAACAAAAGCACTTGTAGTCTTGTAGAAGCCAAACCAAAGGACCCTCCCCGTTGCCCAAGTCCAAGTCCCACCAACAACACGACGCGACGCAGCCGAATCCCCCTCCGTCGGTCCGTACCTCCAGTCCTCCACCCGCCGGAGCCTACGCCCGCAGCTGCTGCTTCAGCGCCGCTCATCCGCCGGTACCTTGCAGGCCAGTGGCGATCCACCCGGTCGTGGATTGATTTCTTCCTTTTCCTGGTAAGTATCCCTAGATTGCTGTGATGTATTGTACCAAGAGTTCGTACTGTTCTTAGGGACCTCTTATTGCTGTTAGATCCTAATCTTTATTCTCCCTTCAGTTAGCTATTGATTCATTGCTGCGTACTGATCTCCCTATCCAATCCATCTACCCGTAGTTTGATTAGGCCATTCTTTGTCAATGCCCCAAGACTGACATTAGTTCCTGGTACCCAATAATTAAGGTGGGGGCCAGTGGGGCTGTAGTTTATTTATTTATTTTTTGTAATTTCCATGCTCCGTTAGGCCGTTAAGTATCTCCTGGTTGTAGGTAAAAGCTGCTGTTGCTATGGTTTGTTTGCTGTGGTAGTTAATTTTGATGCATTCCAGGTGGTTTATGTCATGGATGGAGCTAGGATGAAACAATTGGGGGGCCATTAGCACAGATCTTAAGCATAATCTTTAGTTTATACTTCCTCCGTCCCAAATTACTATTCGTTTTGGCTTTTCTAGGTACATAGCTTTTGATATGCACATAGATATATACTATGTCTAGATACGTAGTAAAAGTTATGTATTTAGAAAAGCCAAAACGAATAGTAATTTGGGACAGAGGGAGTACAAGTTAACTATGGAGTTACATGTATGTATACATGGAGTTTCATCAAGTATGGGGGGGCCATGGCCCCTGCCTGCCCCCAACTGTCTCCATCCCTGGTTTATGTTAGAGAAGCTGAAGAAGAGCAATGCTTGATGCTTGACCCATTGAAAATTCTTCTAGTGTCTCTCCATCATGAGAGCATATGGAATAACTCAATCTGTATTTGTATCAGGCTTTGATGATTGCTTCACAAGGATGAGATGGCATCCCGTCCAAAGATATCTGGTATTCAGAAGCAGGTCTTGGCACTGTACAGGGGATTCCTTCGGACAGCACGTCTAAAGGCCCCAGAAGAGCGGCGCAGGATCGAGTCTGTTGTCTCGGCAGAGTTCCGTGACAACGCAAGGAATGTTGACCGTAGGAACTTTGTATACATAGAGTACTTGCTGAGGAGAGGGAAGAGGCAGCTTGAGCAGCTCAAGAATCCTGATATTACTGGACTTGCTACCCTTGAAGTAAAGAAATGAGGTATATAGTCTTTTACTAACCATGCAATTTTTCAGTACTGTAAATGCTTAAGAAATCTTTTGTAGCTATAAATATGAGAAGTACCAGTTGGTTTCCCTTTAGAACAATTATGACATTTACCCACAAAGTACTTACCATTTTAAACTTTAAGTGGTCTTCTGAACCAGTTCTTCCTTTAGAACAACGCTGATAGCTATTCACAAAGTACTTACTGTTTTCCACTTATGAATGTTGAAACAGGAAGTGATCTTGTAAACTGTTAAGTAACTATGACCTGAAATCACGGTTTATTTAGAAAATGCTAAGATTGGATTACCTGTTGAGGATAGCAGCCACATGCTTTTTTTTATGGCTATGGCAAGAACATGTGTTTAATTTTATATGTAACTATCTGACAGCTATTTTACATGCTTCACTTTTAGTCTGAAAAAGGTTAAGGTTTGTGCCTTCTACTACTGTTCATAATCTAAAGTACCATAATCTGATAGCTGTATATTATTATTATTATCTAGGTTAGTAACAATATATGGATGTTCAGCAAATTTTCTTCTTCTAGCACTTCTTTGACATCATTTCTTGTGGCAATTTACAGGCCTCTTCATTACCAGAACAAAGCATCCTCATGATATGGGTGTTTCTAATGGGAGGATTAGGAAACCTCAAGGACCTGCCATTGATGATGTCAAAGTAACATAAATATGACCATACATCAAAGGTTTTTTCTGCAGTGACTTTCTGGGGTCCTTTAATTAACCTAGGGGAATCTCAAGATAAATCTTGTAGTACCTGCCTGGTTATTCTGATAGTAATACCAATTTTACTGTTTTTTGGTGTAACCAGAGATTAGCAATAAAATTCTTTGTGAATGGTCTGAATTCTGAAATTGTTTGTGCCTGATCTTAAGCATGTGATTCAACTCAACTCAGAAGACATGCTGTAGTAATTATTTAATGGAATTTTCTGCCGTATTCAACATGATATGTAGTATATTTTAGTGCAATTCTTCACTTATGTTGTTTCTCACCAGCAACGCAACTGTTACAAGTAATGACCTTGCTTTAATGTACTGCTGTTAATATTACTGAGTTCACAATCCAGACAGCTAAATATTATATTGGACATGCTATATACAGCATCTTTGGTATTCATTTCCATGTTTTAATCCCACATTTGAGAAGGACATTCTTTCAATTTCCTGATACGAATAGGTGCATGGGAATTCTGACTTGTGTTGGAAGATAGAAAGCATTGAGTTGGGTTAAACCATGGAGGCAATTTCTCTTTAATAGCAGCATCACAAGGAAATGCATGAAAGTGAAACATACTCCATTTGAACTTTGTAACAGCATATTAGCAATAAAGTGTAGTATGCTAGATACATAAATCAGATTTAGTACTCTCCATTTGAACTTTGTGATTGTTTAATGGTTATTTGAGAGATTAATTTATGGACACAACGTACAAGTAGGTGTCTGTATACCTTGGTTTTAATACTGCAGCAGTTTTATTTTATTTATTATTTGTCAATTGCTAGTGATCCAACATCAAATTGGTCTACCATAAACTACTATGTGGTCATATCCCTGCTTTTCTCCTAAAAAGGTGCATACTTAATTATGTGGTCAGAATGCTCATGTACTCCATTTTTACTATACATGTACCTTTGATGATGGTGGCAATGACACTTTCTTCTAAACAAATGTCTTAGACATGTTACTGAAAAATGTTTACCTCATACTGGGCCTGTGTGATCCAAGGATTCAGGTGCAATCATTGAATATATATGTTTTTCGGAAAAAAAAGCTGTTAGCTTAGTTTATAAAATGGTGCTAAAATTGTTTAATGAATTAGTAAATATTGTCCCTAGCTTTTTTTTAAAGGCAAGATTTTCCCTAGCTTTGCTAGCTGCTGATATGGCTAGTTTATTGGCTAAGCACACGATTAGCAGATGGATAAACAACCTGCTCGCCCTCCCTAGGAGGCTCTGAGCTTAGAGGTTTATCTTCTGCTTGACCCCCAGATGAACCCGGGGTCCTAGTACACATAGAGCTCTAAGCTCCCTAACAACTTATTGATAATATCTAGCCGGTCTAACAAATCCTAAGCCGGAGCTAACAAACTGAATCTAAGCCAAATCTGAAACAAACCAAATCTCCTAATTGCTAGCTGACGCCTGGGCCTTCTTGCGGTGGAACTTCCTCCCAAAGAAGGTGTCCACAACACTTCCGCCACCCTGACAAAAAAGCTTGTCCTCGAGCTGGAACTCAGGGTACCTCTCCTTGAACTGGGTCAGTGGCTTCCAAGTAGCATCAGCAGGGCCACAGCCGACCCACTAGACCAGGAGGTCCCAAGAGTCTGCTGTTGGCCGCGCGCGCGACACTGCCTCAGGAGTGGGTACAGTCCGGCCATGAGCCATGCAAGGAAGGGTGACGATCTCAGCTGGCGGGTCGCCATGATGCTTTTTCAGGAAGACATGGAACATGTCGTGAATGCGGGCCTTCTGGGGAAGCCGAAGCCAATAGGCAACAGGGCCAATCCTCTCGATGATCTGGAACGGGCCGTAGCGTGGCGCTAGCTTGGCATTGGTCTTGTCTGTGATGGCCGCCGCGGAGCGCTGGTGAAGCCGCAGCCATGCCCATTCACCCATGTCAAACTCCAAGTCGCGGTGGGCTTTGTCGTGCACGGCCTTCATGTAGTCTTGCGCCTGGAGAAGCTGCTCGCGGATGTCCGCCAAGAACTCGTCCCGCTGCAACAACTGCTTGTCCAGCACGGCGACCCAGGCCAGCCCCAGCTGATACTGCACCAGTGCCGGCGGATCGCGGCCATAGACCACCCTGAACGGCGTGGTCTGGAGCGCGGACTGGTAGGAAGTGTTGTAGCAGTACTCGGCCCAGGGAAGCCAACAGAGCCAGCTGCGCGGACGGGGTCCTGCCAAGCAACGGAGGTAGACGCCGAGGACACGATTGGTCACCTCGGACTGGCCATCCGTTTGGGACTGGAAGGCAGAGCTCAGACGGAGTTTGGACACTTCTGTTGTCATTCCCATGTCCAAGTAATTTGCTACAATGCTATTTAAGTTCCTGCTGATCTTATCTCCATCAGAAGTAGCCTAAATCCATAGCTGACTAACCTTTTTCCTTGATTTTTGCCTATGTATGCGATTTAGTCAATTTGTAAAGTTCATAGGACATTTGGACGTTGCTTGTTTCTTAGAAGCAGCTCAAGCATAGCAATTCTGAGGCAACGGCAACTGAATATATGTGCTGAGTTTGGGGTATAGCATACAGGATCTTCCAAACACATGGAAAAGAGATGCTTATCTCTATTGTGAAACTGATTGATTTGTACCTTGAGTCACTTCCTGCATGTTGTTGATGCTTGTTGCATTCTAGCATCCTGTTCTGCACATCATCTAAAGACTGAACAGTATTTCTGAGGTCTGACAGTAACTTTCCAAACTAGATCCATTTATTGGTTGTCATTTTTATTTGTGAATGGTTCCTCCTTTCCAAACTAGATCCATTTATTGGTTGTCATTTTTATTTGTGAATGGTTCCTCCTTTTGTTCTGGTTGTCAAATTGAAATCATCTGTTCTTTGTGAGTGTGTCTTGTCCTTTTCTTTACGTGAGGGATAGGTTTATGCTTTTCGGTGATTGGAGATAATGGCTCTATTACATGCTTTGTCACCCCTTGAAGTCTCAGATTGGTGCTGTTTTGATGTTGCAGGTTGCTATGGCAAAACGGCTCTTTTCTTTCAATATGACATCATGGTTGTTGGTACTGGATATGTATCGTTTCATGCCCTGTCAATCTAGATACCTTTACCTTGTTGATGCCGTGTCGAATCTCCATTGCTGTTGGATATTTGATTTTGTTATGCCCATCTGTTCCTGATAGGAATGTCTCGGTGATAGGAGAAAGAGTGAGAAAAGAAGTCACTGCTTTCTTTTAGAACAGGAAAAAGGCCCAACATTTTCCTAGAAGATCCTGTGGTTCTGGACATCCCAAGTTCCTCACATTCTCTTGTTTCTCTGGCTTTTGAAGGCCTGGTCAATCATTCCACTATGGATGATGAGACGAGATGTGGATATATGATGCATGTGTAGGGCTTGAGCAGGCAAATGGCCTTGAGTGATCTCCCTCTTGGCCTTATCACAAACCATCTTTTGTTTGCAGCCTTAAGTCTTTCTTAAGACATGTGGAGCCCCTAGTGGACTACAAATCCAAAGCCAGCTGCTCAACAGAATAAGTAGTTGAGGGAACAATGCAGCACTGCTCCATGGTGACGGTATGCTGTGTGCGACCCTGAGTTTGGTCATATCATCAAAGTAGCGCCAAAGAAACAGGATTATGTGTACCAAGCTTTTGCGGATCACAGGTGGTCACATCATGCAAACTTGCAAAGCATTGAGCTTGACACAATCTTCTCCCTGTATGGAGAGACAATGAAAAATTAGAGATAACAATTGCTCCGATATAGGTGCATTTGGCAAGGATCTGGTTTATCATTCTTTCCGTTTAAATTCTGTTTCCCCCCATGGAATTCAATCTTCTGTTAATCAGAATCACTTTGTGTAAATTGGCTAATTTGTTGGGACAGTTAATGCATTTTTTTAATCAAATATGAGATCTTTCATGCTACGGAAATACCTCTACATGTGAATGAGTCCAAAACGTACATGAATATGCACCATGCTGGTGCATGACAATGAGCAAAGGCCAAGAGTACTCTATCCTAACCGTCTTTTTTTTTTCGCGGATACTCTATCATTATTGTCTTGCGGATAAGCAAACACCAAACAGAGGTGTCTCCAGAATTCTCCATCAGTGAATCACTCTGATTTTGATAGCTGTCAGCAAGGCCTGGCTGCCCAAGAGTTGGCTTATGGTGGAGCTCAGTCGCCGTAGCATGAACTAGCATGGTCCATTTCAGCCTGAAATAAGGGTATAAAGTTATTCTCAAATTAAAGGGGAGGCAACGAAATGCTCATAATGTCGTGCAGTCCTCAACAAGATGAAAAAAATTATATTGAATAAATTACGTTGTTATTCTCTATAGTGAAACACGGAAGCAAATATGGATGAAGCAACACGAACTCTAGAGGGGCATGCAGCATGTTGGCAACAAATTAAAGAAAAAGCGGACACTGGACGGAAACTTCATCATCGACAGACAACAGTAACAGGACTCTATAGCAATGTTCACTGAACTTGGGCATTGATGGAGTATGTGCCAAAAAGGGGCCGACAAGATTAGGTACCTACTCAATGACCCAAATGTAACTAGTAGTCAAATTGAAATAACACGCCATAGCTAACTACTCAATAAGCAAGGTACCAAATATGATAATTATAGCTCAAAACATTAACCGCTATTAATATTTCATACTTTGATGATGGTATCTAAAAAACGAGGGAAATCATCTAATTAATACTAAGATTTATAAGAATCTATAACTGTCAACTATGCGAATCACAATCTTTTGTTACCAAAAATATTTCTATGTTTATAATACAATACAAATTCTACATCGTTTACTAGCTCATTGATTGCATTCTTCATAAACATTCTAGTAAATTAATTGTATTATATATATATATATATATGGCCGCTCAAATTAAACCGGCTTAACTGCGTTAACCATCCTCTTAATGGTTAATTTGATCAATATGCACTTAAAACAGTGTAATCTAGCAGTCTGTCGGGTCAAGTCCGAAGCAACCACTGAATATCTCGATCGAAACAATACACCACAAGTCTCTTAATGGTTATTAGCAAGCCCATTTAAACCACTGAATATCTTAATCGGAACAATACACCACAAGTCTCACGCGAAGGTGAGCGCAAATAGTACAAACATGGCAGAGTTTACACAAATTAAGGATACAACACAAAGGGTGATATGGAAGTTTAAAAAAGAGTTCAAATACATAAATAATATATAGATTTTAAAGTACAGAGGAATTAAAGTTTCAAAAACAAAAGCTAATCGCCTATTTACAAGCGCTAGCAATGCTGAGAAAAAGACATCACATCGAGCCCACCAATATGACATCACGGAGAAGCGACACCTCCTGAAAAAGGGGTCACAACAACAACCCTAAGTATACTAATACTCCACAAGACTTACCCGACTATAGTATATACTTAGCCGACTCCTAGTATGCAAGACTTTTGGCTAAGGGGTTTGCTAAGAGTGGATCTCTACTTTCAAGTTTTAGCATCTAATTTAAAGTTGAACTTAACCATTCTAAGTGAGCAAGATATTCAGAACTTTTCAGTGTAGAAAAATAATTGATTAGACAACAACATCAACCACATTCATACTTCTTTTCATTCCACTTCTTACTATGATATGACTTAGTGATCAAGGTTCTCTTAACCAAGAGCGGTGACGAATCGATTCGATTTATTAACCTTACAAGGTGGATCTATACATAAGGCATATGCATGCCCCATCAAGCCGTCTATGGTAAACGGTTCTCTTAGAGAGCGATAGCATTTGAGAACCCCTGCGACCCTCGAGTACTAATCTTGACCGGTACCTTCCCGGATCAGACATGAGTTACTGACTAGCATATGTTCATATGAAACAGAACCAACTCAATCTACAATCACGCAATAAGGTACTAAGCTTTACTAGTTTCAATACCCCCTACTTTCGGTATGTGGATAGTACAGTTCAAACTCGATCAACAGTGCTACAAACGGACGGGCCTTAAGCGACACAAGCGAAGGCTTACTTTCCATCCATTTCATATCCTTAACCAAACTCATCTCCGCCCGGTCTCCATTTTTCTTTTCTCAATGATTCATTCTTAACTTCTCATGTGAACCATTCATTTCAGATTTAACCATCACTAGTAAAAGATCTATATCTTGCGAGTGACCGGAAATCACTTGACTTCAACCGAATCCTAATTAAGCATGGCAGTACTAGCAACCTACACATACTAGTATACTCATGGGAACCTATGGATCATGCATCTAAGGTTTCATACAACTTCTAGGAACCTAAATGCATAGATACATAAATAAGGACATTGTATAGTTTTAAAAGTAAGGGTCATGCTCCAGGGCTTGCCTCCCAAGTGGTAGAGTTAGTGTCAACTAGGTCTTGGGCCCTTCCGACCTTGGGCCGGGTCTTTTGGATTCTCCTGCTGGTCTTCGCGACTACGCATGTTTCATATCCACAAGCTCGCATGCAGCGGAATCTATATGCATACAAGGATGTGATGAAATGTCAGGAAATGCAGCAACTCAATCGTACATCAATTTGAAATCAAGAATAGCGCATAAAAACATATAACAATCCATACAAGGAACATGGTTGGTGTTAAGAAATTGAGTAGAAAGGTTCCTGAGACATGTACGATTAGCAAACTAAGCTAATAACAGCAACCAACCATATAGGATTATTTAGAAGATCATTTAATTGATTAATTCATTAGCAAGCGTGAATTGCAAGATTAATTTCAAGGTTTGAGCGACAATTATGAATTAAAAAAATGCTCTGATAGAGGGCAATAATACAAGGTCATGAGAGTTGGTTTTATCCGAAAATCAATTTCCATTATTGAGATATCAATTAAGCAAGATAAGCTACCATAAAACATATTAATTCACAAAAGGCATGTAAATCATCTAGAAAAGCATGGATATCATTTTTCAGAGTTTCTATACAGAAAAACATAGCCTAACCAAAGTGGTTTCATTATGTTACCATTTTTCTGCTAATTACTATGCAAATAGAAAGATTCAGACAACAAACAAGAGATAGCTCCAAAACAGTATGATAACAACATATTTCACATATTTAAGTTACATATCTGACGCATACACGACTCAAGGAAGCTAAACAAATTAGTTTCTCAATTTTTGGAGCAACCTATAATTTACTAGGCATTAAACAAGTCTAGCACAAGATAAATTAAAGAACCAAAACAACAACAGTGACATGCTCAAAGTCGTTTTTATATGAAACTATACCTCACCAGAACACTAGAAAAAACTAATTGTATTTTTATACTTTTTATACAATTTTATACACATTTCTAAAGTTTCAGCCGATTTAAAAGAAAAACAACCAAACTAGTTTTACACAGAGGCCTCTGGAAAGTTTCTTTCCTAACAGATCTGCCCTTACTTTCACAACCAGCCCCCCAAAACTTGCGCTTAGCCCCCCTAGAAGAAAACCCACCTTGCACATAAACCCAGACTTTTCTACATAACTTGGACTTCTATTCTCTTCACAAAATGACCCTCGCCCCTTTCTTCCTCCTCTAGTTCGTTGTTCGCCCGTGCGCACGCATAGCGCTGGCGACGGCGCGACGGCTCTATCTCCCTCCTCAACGACTCCCCCAAGAGCTTCCCCACACCCTCGCGCACCTTCCCCTCTACTCTTCTCCCGAAACCCTAGCCCTAAGCTTGCCCGCGGCAAGCGGCGGCGCAACACCGCCGGTGAGCGCGTGAACGACCATGGAAACTTAGCTACGAAGTTGAAGCGGAGAGAGCTTAGGCAGCAGGATCTCAATGAAGTTTGATTTGTATGGTTGGGTGGCGAAGAAGGTGGTTGGAGGCAAGGGCGGCCATGGCGGTTTGGCGGCTTGGGCGGCTGGGGAATTTGCGATTCACGGCCGGGTGTTGGCCAACGCGCGTC
Source organism: Setaria italica (assembly GCF_000263155.2). NCBI lineage: Eukaryota > Viridiplantae > Streptophyta > Magnoliopsida > Poales > Poaceae > Setaria > Setaria italica. Next base: position 13,225,205 of record NC_028455.1, read on the forward strand.
GAGAGTATTTTGGGGGGTCACGCAGGATATTGAGGTGCTGTGGGCGGCAGTTATTGGGCTCAGGTGGAGCGGAGGTGGTGGATTTCGCCGGCGGGTGGAGCTCTGTGGCGGAGTGGCAATGGCGAGCGCAGGCGCTTCAATCTCTGGCGCCAGAGGCCATGGCGTAGGGCAAGGAGAGGTGGAGGAGCTAGCTGGGCAGGTGAGGCAGGTTTGGGCGGCGGTGATTTGGAAATGGCGGGGCAGGGGCGGTGGATTTGGCCGGCGGGTGGGAGGAGCTCGTTCGGTTCTTCTTGTGCGGGAGGAAGAAGAAAGACACAGAGAGGAAGAAGAGAGCAGGGGAGTTGGCGGAGACCGGCTGGCTTGGAGAGGATAAGGCCGAGGAAGTCGTCGGACATGCACGTCGAGCAATGGAGTGAGGACCGGCAAGGACGGCGAGCAGTGGCGATGCGATGCCGGCGGCGTGGCAAGGGCATGGGCATGGTATGGGTGTTTACTAGTGAGTAATGCCGGTCAACAGAGAGACAAGCAAAATCAGGGTTAGTTTGAAACATGGTTTGACCGGAATTTGACCATGCTTTTGAATATCTAAACATCATATTTGTACTTGAAAAACATACATGTGTTAAAGTGTACACTTCAAAGTACAACTTTTATATTGTGCAAAAGTTGAGTGTTTAGAGAAAATTAATTTTAAACAGCATCTAAATGTAGCTAAATGGAAGCATAACAATACTTAACATTTTCAAGCACACATGTTTAAATGTGGGGTTTCAATTGGTTTTCATATTCAACTTGCTCATGAGAAAATAAAAGAAAGAGTCATAAAACATTGAAACTATTTTGAGCAAAATTTTTATGTTTATGTTTTTTATAATATTTACTTGCTAACAACAATAACTTAAACCCTTCAATAATCTTATTTCAAACGACGCGTGGCCACGTGTGCTCACATGCTAACATAAATTATTAGATTACATTTATTTTCTTTATTTTATTGTTAATGACTGTAATTAACACCAGGGGTGTTACAATATAATCTGCAAAAAGATTCCACCAAATATAGTTCATATATAGTTTGTACTGTACTCCTAAAGAATGTGAAACAATGATGGCTTCTTTACTTAATACGTCCTCCATTTTAAATGTTAACACCTTATATATTAAGGTGGCCTTCAATATGCAACCTTTTGACAAAAGAAATCTTTATATAATATGATGATAATATTTTTGCAAAAATATTTATTTTTTGAAAAAAATTCATAACAAATCAAACTATACTATTTTCATATGATAAATCCAATTAGTTTTACTCAGTAGTCAAATTTTAAAAGTTTGACTGCATATATTATGGAGCATCATACGTCAGTCATAATCTATTGTGAAACAAAGTATAGTACCCCCACCTATTATACTCTACTACTGCCTCTACTTATACAAGACAATAATAATAGTAGTACTACCACAGTACATCAACTATCTACTATAGAACTAGTACAACTATACCATTACTAACAAAGCTACTATTCCCACTAGTCCACTACTATTACTACTATACTAACTTTTGCTACAACTATATATATAACTAATAATAATACTACTAATAGTCCTACCACTATATACTAAATGACTTTGTTCTACAACATTTAAGATGCTACTAAATGTTCCTAAATATAACCTAGCAACAAAAATTTCACCTAATATAGGAATATTTCTAGGTTACTAAAAAAATCCCCAATGCTAAGGAAAATCAAGAATTATTATTTACAAAGTACAAACCAATACAATTTTATGAGCTCAAGAAGTGTAATTTCTTTAGGTCACATGAAACCTATAGAATCACTTGGAAGTTAGAATTCTAGAGTACTTAATAAACTTATGTAAGAATTCAACCTTTTATTGTAAGATTCATCTAGGACCTTAAGTTTTTTTTATATTCTATAATTAAATAATCACGGTATTATTTGTCATTTAACTAACCATAATTCCTCAAATAGTTATTCTTAGACTATTATATATTCCAGTAGGTTGTACGTTTACATATTATGCATGTGTTTGGTTTCTTTGATGAGCACTATGTTCCGTTGCCAAGCTAGGATATATAGCGAGCGAGACAAGGCATTTGGATTCGGAGAGAGATTCTCTTGGAGCTTGGGTGGGTGAGATTTGTCTTGCTAGAACAAGAAAGCCGAATCCGCTCGCTTGGACTAACAAACACAACGTTCGTGCCAGCAGATGAGGCGAGGCGAGGCAAGTCTTGAGAGGGCCAAGAAGCCTCTATGTCTAGTATGAAAAAACTATCTCCTAAAAATCTAAAATCACATTTAATTTCTCATACATGGTGTTCAGCGTGTGGGTGTTGCAACACCTCCGTGCATGGAGTAATCATGGAACCATGAGAACCAAATTTATTTGAGAATTAAATAATTACGAAACCTTCTCAAAGAATGGAAGAGGTTTTAGTCAAATTCAAACAACTCGAAAAAGTTTAGTTTACATGTAGGCCCCCTAGTGGGTTTTGGTGGTAGAATGATAAAATACTTAAAGGACTAATGGAGTTTGATGAGCTGTGGATAGGTTTCATTGTAAATGACCATATAAAACTCATATCATACCTCTAATCGAAAAAAGGGAAAGTAAATTGAAAAGGGCAAAAGAAGCAAAGTTGCAACAACTATTATTTGGTCTCAATGGTGGCTTGCTTTCATGAACAAGAAAAGATTGGAAATGTATTGGTATTTTGACCAAGAAGGAAGAAATGTGACCACAAGCTTAATCTTTTAAGAGAAGTTAGTATGCTTGCTTGATCACAAAGTTGGGATATGGATCAATTTATTGAAGAAATGGATTTCAATGGGTATTCATTGTTGATGCAAAGGACTTAGCTACGAGGTACTAAGGAAGGGTAAAGGGCAAGCGGTGATTGGAGGCAATGACTTTTTTCTAGGGTTAAGAAGCTAGTACTTAGGAGAACTTTGAGGAACTAATCAAGCCATGAGGAGTTAAGCAATTCAAAGTATCAAATCATTGTTGAATCATAATATTGAAGTGACTTGAGGATGCCAAGTTGACTATCGATCGTATATGTTGAGGAACCTTGAAGTCACTAGCTCAAGGAGGATAATGCTCAAGAAAGAGAGGAAGAAATGCTTGCAATCCTCCTCAAAGTGTGATATTGAAGAAAAGGATGATGGGTGAAGGTATTCAAACTCAAGTGGTTGGTATTGTATTTATTCTATGATCTTGATTATAGCTAATTCCGTACCATTAAGAGGAATAAGATGTGGATAGCTTCGCTTATGTGTTGGTGCTCAAACCTAAGTTTTTAAGTGCTAACATAAGAGGAACACTATTCACAACACTTGCACTGAGTGATATTTGGGTTTTTTTCAGTTGGATTGGATAGTCCTCAGAATAATATTTCCGTAGAGTCTAAGATCATTGAATTCGGAGTTCGAAGTAAAATGTTACGGTCTTTTCTCTTAGGTGACTTGTTCTGTCTAGTGGACATGTGGAAACTCCAGTGAATTCTGAAGAGAAATCCGTAGGTTGTGGAGAATTTCGAGAATTTTGTGGAGATTCTGTAGATATTCGAGAGAAGGAAAATCTCCGGAGATTGCAGAGGTTTTTGCGAAGTTTTGGGACATTTTTGAACCTAATGGCTAGATTTGGAGTTTCGAAGTTTCCAAAGATTCTAGAACTTAACAGACCAATGGCTAGTTTTTGGAGCTAGGTATTTATACCCCTCACCCTATCTCATTTATGGCTGCTAGTTCCCCACATGAAAAACACATCTCCACAGCCCTTTTGAGCCCTCCTATCTCTAGGTTTGCAAGGGATTTGAGAAGAGATTTGGATTGAGATTTTGAAACATTGAGTGAAAGTGAGCAAATCTTCCTTGAGCATTCGAGTTCATAGTGAGAAATCTTTGTGCACCCAAGCCTCCTAGATGGGTACGCGTTGCCTGGTGTGCGCCCAAGCTTGTCGTGTGCCACAGGTAGTTTGTGAAGTGGGGAAAGGGTTGATAGCAACCTGGCTTCTTTGGAAGAACCCAACAAAGATGTAGGAATCTGAATTTCGTAAATAAATCCTTGTGTCTCTTGTAAACAAATCCTTGCATCTCTTGTGCTTGATTTGTTGATTTCACTAGTTGTTGCTTGTCCTAGCTCATTTCTAGGTTTCATCTCGATCTACCTCTTAAGAAGGTTTGCGCTGCAAGTATCTACTGAAATAGCTTGGAAACAACTCACTAGTGTATGGTAATTCGTCGATCCACTATTGGCTTGAGTTTGGCATAAGTGTGTTGTGAGTCTTTATTATCTTCTGATACTTTGTAGATTTCTACGGAATATCCGAAAGTAGCGGAGAATCCAAAAAATCTCCAGAGTTACCTTAAGTTACTAATTCTGCTGTAAATTTTTGTGTAAAATTTGAGAACTGTCTAGTCACCCCTCTACGTGACATCAAAGGTGCTTTCAGTCTGTATATTCAAATATAGGATTTGTTACTACACACGAATGTGAATAATTTTGCACACGTGACGAAATATAAAAGGATGCTGAGCTACATATCTAAATCATGCCTACACATTTTAAGTGCCAATAAGTTAGACCCTCAAATTCAAAATGCTGATGCACCACATATAACATGCCTTATCATAGTTAGGAAGTTAAGCATTTGAAATGGATGTCTACAACTTGCTACATAGAAGATTCTCGTACCAAATAATTAACATCGTTAACCAATAATAGTATAACATAAAATATGTTGCTAAATTAAAGGGACAATAAACATGGAAAATACATAGAAAAATATCAATTGGCCAACATTTATATGTATATTTATAACACTTTGCTACATATTTAACTATTAGGTAAGTTGTCCAATTAAATTTTGCAAGCATATCTTCCCTAACATGTATGTGTATATAATTTCTATTATTAAATATAATTAGGGCATCAAGTGTTCCTAATCAAGTCTCTAGCTCACTACGTGGAAGATCTCATCATCAAGTGATTTAATACCGCATAGTACTAAAATAATGTAAGAAAATAGATCATTGCACTGCCTAAATTGAAAATGAAAGCTTATGTATTGATGTCATCAACTAAACTTTAGTATTTAAATAATTGAAAACGTATGCTGAGGCTGAGATCCTTTTGAAATATATCCGACGTGAGTTGAATTAAATTTATATGTAATATGAGGAAACAACATGTGCAATAGATTTACACGCACATAAACGAATAACACGCATAATGACATTGAGCAGCAAAGAAATAGCTTGTTTTGATGGAATCTCTATTGTTTGAGCAATGCTTTTGTGAGTGTTGACACAAGTACAAGAAGCCCCACATACTCTCAAGGAAACCTAACGGCTATTATATTCTTACCGCTTCATTTATCACTTATACTACTTCACAAAAGTTCTTGAAAACAACATCTTGATCATCGCATTAGGAAATAATGCACAAGATAGATGTGCAAATACATGCATCAGAAGCATTCATTTCCTTATGAAATAACCTGATGTAACCTTTAGCTCGATAAAGGTAGACAAGGTGTGGTTCATATAATCTGATTTATTCAAACTACATATGTTATTACTTTTAAATAGGAAATCAATTAACGGGGGATGTACCAAGCCATGCACGACAAGTTTTGAACACCTATTTGATTATTTGTTTGATTTACACAATGAAGTCTTCACAAATGCATTCTCATCCCAATATTTAGGACGCCAGATTTGGAGATTCTTGAAAGAATGTGGCTTCTTCCTATGGCTTACAGGGTACATTCATGAGAATATATATGTGAGCACCTCATGGAAATCAAAGAATATGAATGCTATATCAAGAGTAGATTAAAATTAATTCATATATTATCAAACCTTAATTAGTTCTAATGCGCAAACGAGTTTACCAACAAGTCATTGTCATATAAAAAAAAGGCAATGTGCATTCTGCAAATGTGCACGTGTTTGAGAAATTTTGTGTGCCTCATATTATAAAAAAGTCACCAAAACAATATTAAGTATAACATGTATATATATGAAGATTTAGTCCAAATAGTGTTTGAAGTACAATAAAATAGAGTTCCATCTATGATCCCAAACCTCAACCAATTGACCCATACTTTGATGTGGTTTAGCCTTTTTTTCATCTACAAGATTTATGATAACCGGTTTAGAAGTACATAGTATAACTGGACGCTTTGCAAACTAGAAGACTCACAATGGGGAACAAACATTTCCTTTCATGGTACTGATGGTGCTACGGAATATATATGCTTTGATACAAGGCCACATGAAACTACTTGAGAACTTTGTAAATCCACATCCACATCATATCTCATCTAGTCAATCTGCGCACCTGGCCAGTCGATTTCATTCGCTCAATCAATCCTCTAGAAAAAAAAAGCAGTTCATGTGCCCAGAGACGAAGCTGACAAGAAGGCGCCATTGCCAACTGCGCCCCTGCACCCTGACATGAGACGTCAAGGCATGCATATCCATTTCAAAACCTGCAACGGCTTTGGCATTTGGTAACCTCTACATTCAAGCCTGAAAGAGGCAAGCATTCACTTCACATCCTGCATTCATCAACAGCCGGGTGGCAGGGAAGGATAGAGATGGAGGCAAGATACACAGCGAGATCAAGAGAGATCAGATGGATGATTACTAAGCATTAAGGCCGTGATCTCCACCACATTAACACCCTGTGATCACGCGTGATCTCTAAATTTGGCAGGTGAACTTGCATTCCTCTGAGATTATCTCCACATTTACCCCTCCCTTCTTGTATAAGTAGGCACCTAACCCCGGCCAAGAACTCCACACCAGTGCAAAGTGAAAGAAACGAGATCCATGGACAAGGGATCGAGCTCCCGGACCGCGTCCATGGAGGTCGAGGGAACCGGGTTGCAGGTCGTGGAGGAAGGAGAGGAGGTGCAGGTGCCGGATAAGGAGGATGAGGCGCCGGCGAAGGAGCTCGACCTTCTCGGCGCGCTCGGCTCGGAGGTGCCGGCGCCGGAAATGAAGGTCGTGGAGGCGCAGGCGGTGGCGCCGGGCAAGGGGAAGGAGAAGGCAGTGGTGGCGGAGGAGGAGAAAGCGCCCGCGACGGCGATGGCGTCTACTGGCGGCGAGAAGAAGCGCTCGTTCAAGTGCAACTACTGTCAGCGGAAGTTCTACACCTCGCAGGCGCTGGGCGGCCACCAGAACGCGCACAAGCGCGAGCGCTCGCTCGCCAAGCGCGGCGCCGCCGCGGCGGGGCGCGGGCTGTACGGTGGCGCTGATCCCTTCCTTCCGCCGCACCACCTCCGCTTCCCGCACGCCTGGCCATACCCTTCCGGCGGCGGCAGGCTGTCGTCGTCGTTCGTCGGGCTCGGCCGGGGCTCCGCGGCTGCGGCGCCGTTCTACGGCGGCGTGCACCACGGGTGGGCCGCGCACGCCCAGCCGTCCATGGCGGGGCTCGCCCGCCACGCCGGCGCCGAACGCCCCGTCTACGCTCCTCACGGGTACGGCTACAGCACCTCGTCCAGGGCCCCTTCCCCGGCCGTCCTCGACTCCGGAATGGCCGGGCTCCGGTGGGCCGGCGTCGCCAACGGTGCCTCGGCCGGCGGCGACAACGGCGTCGCTCGTGAAGCGACGACGTCGCAGCAGGAGGAGGCGCAGAGTTGCAAGATAGACCTGAACCTGAGGCTCTAGCTGCATAGTTTTCATTTTTCCATTAGCTTGCTTCGTTGATGAAGCTCATGTTGACGAGGAGGGCGAATGTTCTGTCGTGTAGCTGCTGCTGTTAGCGATTCATTTTCTTTCAGATTAAGTCAGCATGGTCAGCTGATTAGGGTTTAAGCCAGGATTTGTAGATGTAATCATGTAGTCCATCTTAAACTCGCATTGTTCCTTGATGGAACTGATTAAAAAAATCTGTCTTTCATGCCAGTTTAATTTTGTCATCTATCTGGATGGACTAGCTTCCATTTCGTGTTTGTTCTTTTTTGGCGTGTGCTTGTCCATTTCTTGTTGTTCTTTGATAAAAGTCAACTGAATTGAAATATTTAGAAGAATGTTATGAGTTATATGATATAGAGCTTCGAATCTGAGTCATAGATAAGTAGAACAAAATAAAAACCGAGTTAAATGGAATGACAGTAGGTTCCTATCTGGAATGTTGATTGTTATTTATTACTACCAGTTTTGTTTTGGACTACTAGTGATCTCAATTCCCTGCTTCAAATATTCTCTCTTTCAGTTTCCAGTCAGCTATGGAAACTATTTCAAGATTTACATGGAAACTGAATCAACAACACCAATCAAATTAAACAAGCAGGCATTCAAAGCGGGCTCTAAAACCCTTCCATTTCCTGTTGGAGGTTTGAAACAGCAAAGCCCCAACATTCGAAAACCTGAAACGTCGCCGAGATTAAAACACTGTCTTCCATACAGGTCGACGTTGTTAACGTCCTTAATGCACGAACTTAATTCACGCCAAATCCAGCATCCCATATATACGCATTGCAGATCCCAGTCAAATGCCATATATACACGCATCCCATATATACGCATTGCCGATCCCAGTCAAATGCCATATATACACAGCATCTTCCTGGCTGTTCCCGTAGAGGATGGATGGGCAATTTATACTGTACAGATCAGATCACGGCAGTTAATAATGTGAATCAAGTTTGAAATCCCAGATGGCAAATAAATCGGATCTGAATTACCCTCTCCCCTGCAGTTGGCTGCAGCCTCCATGCGAGTTCATACTTCATAGGAAGTTAGCTAGGCTTCCTTTTCTGCGCTTCGCGAGCGTACTTGCTTGCGGCGCTGCCACCTCATCTAATCGGTGCTCCTCCTGTTGCCTTATTCAGATTGTGAACGCGTGGATGGATCCATGGACTAATTTTTAGTTCGGATCATATCAAATATTTAAATACTAATTAGAAAGACTAAACGTGAATTAATTATAAAACTAATTGCATAAGCCGTGGTTAATTCGTTAAGCCTAATTAATTCATGATTAGCACATATTTACTGTAGCATCATATGATCAAATCATAGACTAATTAGACTTAGTAGATTCGTCTTACAAACTAGCCTTCATTTATGCTATTGGTTTTATAATTAACATATATTTAATACTCCTAATTATACTAATTAGATTGGTTTTATAATTAAAATATATTTAATACTCCTAATTATACTAATTAGTATCTAAGTATTGTATCTAAGTATTGGATGTGATTGGAACGTGCCTTCAACTTCAATTACTTGCACGGGAGCTTTCTTCAGGTTCTCGACTTGGGGCAGAGCCGCAGAGGCTCTGGTTTGTGACTCTGCAGCAGGAAAGGTTTGACAGAGCTGAGACTGACAGGTGTGATGGCAAGTCATGGCAAGGGAGGGAACGGTCTCTTTGTCACTGTGTCAAGTCTCTCGGACCCTGGTCTTGAAGTCAAGGAGAGAATAGTGAGAGAGGAAATGACCTACGTAGAAAATAAGTATGCGTTTGGTTTGGTTCCAGGGACGAAGTGGGATGGGATAGGACGATCCCACTTCGTCATAATGTTTGGTTGACAAACATGTGTGATTGGAACATCCCCGGAAGGGAATATACCCTCCAAATGCGGGACGTTCCCGTCCCACCAAAAGTGGCGGACGGGGTCATCCCTCGTTTCCCTATTCACGCCGTTGAAAGGCTCGCGAACGGGCGCTGGTAGGGGCGGCCAGGACCAGGGCGGGCGGAGGCGGTGCGGCCGGGGCCGCCGCGGGTGGAGGCATCTCGGGGGTGGCGCGGAGCATACCGCGGGTGGCTGGAGGCGGTGCAGGGCAGAGCCATCCCAGGGCGGCCGGAGGTGGTGCGGCCAGAGGCGGCGCAGGGCGGAGCCATCCCGGGGCGGAGGCCGTGCGGCCAGGGCCGCCGCGGGTGGAGGCGGCACGACCAGAGGCGACGCGGGGTGGAGGAATCCCGGGGAGGAAGCCGTGCGGCTAGGGCCGCCGCGGGCTGAGGCGGCGCGGGCGAAGCCGTCCCGAGGGGCGGCGGGGTCGGGCTCAAGGTCGACGGCACGGCTGGAGCCCTCGGTCGGCGGGAGAAGATCGAAGGAGGTTGGGCAGCAGCCGACGGGTAGAACCAGAGAAGATAAGGGGAAAAGAAAAAAGAAAAAAGAAATAGAATGGATAGAGGATGACATGTGGGACCCATAAAATACTGTAGCTAACGGTGTTAAAAATATCATCCGTATCACCACGTCAACCTCTCTAACCAAACACAAGACGGGACCATCCCATTCCATTTCAACCAAACACTAGATGGGACCGTCCCATCCCACAAAACTGGAACGAGATTATCTCATCCTACATTGTCTCCAATCCAAACACATGCTAAAGGATCGCAGGCTAGCGTGGGGGCTGAACTTTTCAAGACACGGCACCATCAATGGTGTGTGCAGCCACGATTTCTTTTCTTTTCTTTTCTTTTTGTTCTCACAGAAACTACAAAATGCGATGCATTGGTAACACGTGTGACCGGCCATGGGTTATTTCCTCTCGTACCGCCTCCTCAACATAAATTCAGAAAATAAAAAGAAATACTTTGGTATTTTCTACCAAAAATGGAAGGGCAATACTATGATTACTGAATTTGTTTCTACTACTCCCTCCGTCATAAATTACGGATCATTTCAACTTTTTTTAAGGTACATAAATTTTTGCTATGCATCTACATAAATACTATATCGAAATACATAGTAAAATATGCATGCAAAACGATTTAATTTGAAACGGAGGGAGTAACTGATTCCAAAACTCGGCTCCATGGAAGGATCAAGGGACCTTATTAACTGCCATCTGCCTAGCAACGTAGTATGAAAAAACCGACCCGGTTCAATTAAAAGATCCGCCATGTTATTAAACTGAGCTGAAACCATCAAAACCCGGTTGAACGGTGATTTTACCACAGAATTGGATCACTTATTAGCTTTTGCAAATTACAAAATTATTATTTGAGACGGAGAATGGAACTAGGTTCCGAGTGGAACATGAAAAGTTTGTAATTCAAGTAGGATATTATTTTATTCAACACTAATTTTGTTGATTCTACTTTGGATTACATATCAATTAAGTACTTCTTATTTGACCCGGCCGGTGAACTAGTGATCCAACCAGCCACCCACTAGTGTTCTTTTTTGTTCTCATCACTGGACTTGCCCTAGACATAATTTCAGAAAATAAAGAATATTATATGGTAATCTACTAACAAAATCAAGGACTGGTATACATTTTGAAATGTTTCCACCAAATATTTACAAAACTAGGATCCGTGAAAGGATGAAGGGGGCTCGATTAATTAAATGCCGTTTTCTTAGCACTAGCGACTTTAAGCCCTAAAAAAAGCACTAGCGACTTTAATTAGCTAATCTTTTTAAGATCTATGCAATCGAATGTTTCTATACTTTATCGATATGATATAATTGTAAAATGCCCAACATTTGAGAAGTATATCAATATTATCGCCATTTTTGTTACTAGCCAACTCCTTATAGGTCCCGCTCCTTCCTCCTCTACCCTGTGCATCGCCAATTGCTGAGAATGATATAAAAAGAAAACAAAATGGGGGGATTGGACCATTTGGCCTAAGCTATATACAATTATATACAATACAAGTGCAAAAATAGTAAGAATCTGCGGTCTATAATGTTTGTTCTTACTAGTAAGTTCTCCTTGTTACTAGCCAAGAGTTGCCAAGAGGCAATGTTTGTTCTTATAACCGTTTCTGGCAAGGACAATTTCAATGAATTTTCATGTCACGAGTTGCAGAACCAGTCAACCAGACAGGTATATTTGCTTCTTCCTAGTTAGTGCAGAAAGTAAGCAGAAAGATCTGTCAAGGCCAAGACCAACAGACCTCAATCATCAAAAAGGTGCTACAAGCTACAAATGCCCGCTGCAATTTTCGAAAGACCACCATACAACAGGTGTGAAACCCCTGATTTTGCAATTACATATATTCATTCACCTAGCCGTGAGGACAAAACTGCATAGCTAAACACCCGTCTTGCTAGAAACCTCAAATGACTCCCTGCCAACAAGAACCATGTAACCACATTATCACTTGCTCTTTCTCTGCTTGGTCGTACTATTCACTGATTCATTTTTTTTTTTTTTTTTGGGGGGGGGGGGGGGGGTCAGCATTTGACTGATGCCTACAACAGTGACTGCTCCAATAAATCCAAGAAAAAAACATGATTTATCAACTCTTGGAGTCAGCAGGAGATGCCTTATCTCCATTCCCCTTACTGTTTGGTTGTGCGGTATTTGCTGAAGCATTTGCAGCACAATTGCTGTCCTTACTCTTGACTGTAACTGGCTGAGTATCACTTGCACTGCTTTTCAAATCGGAAGCCTTGCTTGGAGATACTTCATCTTTCTTCACAACCCCTTCTTTGGTTTGTATATCAGCAGAAGGAACTTTGTTTTTGTCATCCACAATTTCCTTAACGACCCCCTCTAGTGTATCTAGCCTGTCTAATACCTTTGAAAGCTTTGAGTCAGCATCCTCCTTAGCAGATTCCTCCTCGAGCTGCTTTTGTTTCTCAAGTTCCTCATCTTTTTTCCTTTTCTCTTCTGCTTCCTGAATTATGAAACGTGATATTTCAGTCAGATTCAGTTTAGTGAATAAGCCTTCTGTCATAGGAAACTTCAAGTGCTATAATAATATTTCGGAGTTAGCCCATCTGAAAAATGAATATTTCTTTTAAACTTCCCATGAGCATTAACTAACTAATAATTAACCCAACCTTTGATAATTGGAATAATTTGATTGCAAACATAGAAAGTATTTCAAGCAAACATGTATCCTTGAAGATGCAACTGTAGTAAGAAATTACCCAAGCTCGAGCAAATAAGAAACCTCAAAAATTCAATCTATCAACAATTTTGAGACATCCATTAAAGAAATTTTAAGAAACAGGAAATAGTGTCATTCTTGTAACAAAAGTTGTTCTGTGTTTATATAACTATACTGGCAATACTGCCATGAAAGTGAAATCCAAAATAGACTATCTAGTTGCTGTTTCACCAACGTAAATGATCAATAGCAGATGCAACTGAATAAATGTGCTTCTGATAACCTGATGGCACATGTTTGTCATTTTTTAAGTACACCATTGGCCAGTATGGCTGCCATGGATGACCATCATATGTAGCACTCCAAAATTTAAACAATTAAAGTGCATCAACTAACCATTTAAACTGTCTTCACAAACTGCACAGTTCAAGACTGTAGCATAGACTCCATGATAGCTTTGTCAAAATTGGCACCACAAACATAACCAACTGAAGTATGCCTTTTCAAGTAGGGGTGTTTGGCCAGGAGGGGCTAAATTTTAGCCCCTGTCACATCGGATGTTTGGACACTAATTAGGAGTATTAAACATAGTCTAATTACAAAACTAATTGCACAACCCCTAGGCTTAATCGCGAGACGAATCTATTAAGCCTAATTAGTCCATGATTTGACAATGTGGTGCTACAGTAACCATTCGCTAATGATGGATTAATTAGGCTTAATAGATTCGTCTCGCGATTTAGCCTAGGGGTTCTGCTATTAGTTTTATAATTAGCTCATATTTAATCCTCCTAATTAGCATCCGAACGTGTGATGTGACAGGGCTAAAGTTTAGCCCGTGGCATCCAAACGCCCCCTGAATGACCTTGGCTAAACTCAACGAAATAGGCGGTAATGCCAAACAAATAAGCTCTTTCAGTTTCAACTACCACAGTTGCTGCTAAATGCATCAGTTAAGGAGCATTTGATCTGTGGAACAAGTTGCAACACAAGTCTTTTTAGCGGGAACAGGAGGGGCAACATAATGTTCAGCCTATGATACATAAGTAATTCATATTTCTGTCCTCCTTTGTATTGTACCAACTTAAATATTTTATTCCATTCGAAATTCTGCATAAGAGATCACAGTATATTACCGCCTCCATCGTTTTGATCTCTCTCCGTGCATATTGGGCCACTAAATAGACAGCTGCACAGCAAATCAAAAACCACAATGTAAGAGTCCCAAAAAACTAAGATTTGCAGTTGGCATTCCAAAGTCCAATCATATTTCAGAAAAGGAATGGAGTTCTCTCATGGAACAAACCTAGTGAGGGCATGCAGACAAAGAAGAGCTGCACAAGGTGGAAATCAAGCCTGAAACAGAATGCGAAAGATAGAATCAGCGAAGCTTGTCACTGGAATTTCTTTTTAATGTTAGATGGAATTTCTTTCTAATGGAAGTAGTCTCCAAAACTTACAACCAACGCAAATTCTACAGATTGAGTTTCTTATAGGTACATGTTAAATAGGAGTATCATGGTAAATAAATAAGATATATATACCCCCCGTGAGAACCAAGTAGGAGATCAACAGAAACTGGACACAATAAGATCCAGGCTCCTTTGAAGAGTAAGTGACATTCAAATACCATATAGTAAAATGGGTGGCCATACGCCAAACAATAGATTTAGGGGACCCAGCCACCTAGGTATGCTAAATATTAGCTTCTGAATGAACTCCTTCTGGAGAATGGAAAGTACTTTCAGCACCCATGGTATCAGTTGTTGACGAACAAATACATGCCAAATGGGGATTCCATTTATGCCACTGATCCTTATGATGGGCCAGGTAGCAGATGTGGTTCACAATAGCAGGTAGACAAGGTCTTGTGCTGATATTTGACTACATGATGTACCTCTTACAGGGGGAATGAGACATTGAGTTCTGCGCACCTTTTGGCCACAAAAATTCTTTGGACTGTGGAAATAAATGAATGTGTTGAACTTTGTACCATGTTAGCTCAGGATGATGTCAAGGGTACAATGGTTCTAGAAAGACAACGGTTCAATGGGCTCTGGGCAAGTGCAGACAGCACATAGGTGTCTTTACATATAGGTACAGTGTTTCAAGCTAGAATGCACAGAGAATTTGGAACTCTTTGGAAGTGCATATTTTTCCTGTGGCAGGAATTGCAGATAAGACCAATCTTCTGCTCAACAAAAAGAAAAGGAAAAAGAAAGTAACCAGCTGTAGGGTGAATTTGTGTTCCCTTCATCCTGAAATATAAGGCATTCTAGCGATGTACCTGGACAAGTACTCGTCTAGGACTCCAGGTACAAGAATGCCTTATTTTAGGACAGGGAATATGTGGCAAGCCTGAAACTGTAGATCACATCTATTTTAGTGCATCATGGCAAGATCCAGTGGCCTTGCATCAAATAAGCGAGTGATTTGGATGCAACCCCTAGGCCTCTAGATAGTATTATTTCTGATTGGATTCCTCATAGATCTGGGGTCAATTTTCTTTGGGCGTTATTCAGTTTTGAAGTGCTTTCCAGGGCTATTTGGCACATTCGTAGCAAAAAAAGCGATTAAAAAGTTTGCCAAATAAACCTCTACATGCATTTTAGTCATTTATTATAGTAGTTGTGGAAGCTGCTTCTGGACTACTGAAAAGAAATTCCATAACAAACCTATACATGCAAAACTAAATGGTAAAATTGTGGCAGCTCCGCTGCCAATGCTATAGTTGTCAGGATCATAAGCCGCATCATGAAGCAAAAGCAATGCAAGCTGAAACATTTCTGGCAAAATGAGGCTATTCACATTCGATCTCATCTCGCCTTGAAATATAACTGTTACCATCAATAAACCCATAAACCCTAAGAGAGGAAGATGGCCGTCGCTTGATGCTCACCCGAAAATGAAGATTTTTGTGTGCCAGGCATTGCAATACAAGATCCAATCTGCTGAAAAATTAAAAACAGGAAAAACAAAGTAACTGGCACTGAGGTGTATTTTGTTCTATGTAGAAAGTCTGAAACTGTAGATCACATCAACATCTATTCGGTTGCTTCATAGCAAGAATAAAAGATTCCAGTGATTTTGTATCAAAGAAGCATACAACTTGGATGCAAGCGCTAGGTGTCTGGATATTATTTCTGACTGGATTCCTCATAGAGTGCTTGCATTTTCCCCATTTCCGGATAATTTGCTGCGTTGGGAGCTCTGGAGGACTATTTAAAGGAAATTCCCCGAGAAACATATACATGCAAAACTAAATGAGAGTTGTGAAAACTCCTCTACCAATGCTGTAGCTGTCAGGAACTCAGGATATTAAGTCAAAAGCAAGGCAAACTGAAACATTTCAGGCGAAATGAGACTAGTCACGATCCATCTCATCTCGTTGCCCCAACCCTACCCCCAGTCCGTCTCATCTCGCCTTGCAATGTAATTGCTACCGACAATAAACCTATAATAAACCCTAAGAGAGGAAGATCGCCGCTCACCCGAATTCCTTGCGCTTGGGGGGCACGGTGAAGAGGATGTTGGCGGCGGTCTTCCAGTCGGCGCCGCTGCTCCAGTCGAAGTTTTGGACTTGCTTGTACGCCTCCATCCGAGCCCGCGCCGCCGCCTCCGCGCGGGCCTTAGCCTTGGCCGCGGTCGCCGCTTCGGCATCAACGGGGGGATCACCCTCGCCGCCAGCGGCGGCGGAGGAGGTGGTGGAGGAGAGGAGGCGGCGGAGGGACGCGACCGGGGGCCGGCGGCGAAGCCGCAGCGCCGGAAGAAGCATCGCTTCGAGCCGTGTAGTGGGCCCGGCGCGGCCAAAGGCAGCTTTGAGGGATCGCGCTAGATTACCCTGGCCGTCGATTGCAATGTTGACGGCACACATCGACGCTTCGATGTGGAAATGCATTTCTCCGAGTCATCCTCACCCATCACACAACTGCCCTCATAAGGAAAAAGAAAATAAAAAGTGTGTTTTTCATTCCGCAAATATGGTCAAAGAGTGACTTGCCATAGTTGTAAGCGTGGTATGAGGACTTCGTTGCGTCCGCCATAGTCGAGGAGCTTTGCTCTAGCTACGGAGAGCTCTGTTTTGGAGTGCACTATGCATTGTGAGTCGAGGTGAAGCTTCTAGTATCTCTTGTTTGAGTCGAGGCGAAGCTTCTACTACCTCTTGTTTGAGTCGAGTCGTCATCATTTAGTCAAGCGTAGCTGCTAACCTAACGCCGCCGAGCTCCGCCTTGGCGTTCGCCATCTTCCGGAGTCCAAACTTGGCCAATAACCGCACCAGTCGATGTGCAAGAGCGAGGTTAGAAACCTCGCCATCGGCAAGATACCCACTGTCTTGACCGGGGGTATTGTGCTTTGACCTGGGCCCACTAGTTGGAGAGAAGGGGCAGAGTAGGGTGGTAGGTTTAAATTTTCCAGGGTTTTCGGGAATAAATGGTTTTAGAATTTTGGAAATTAGATTCAATTATGTTTTTGCATTTAATTCAGTATAATTTGTAGAAATGTCAAAAATAGTGAAACAAATTTATTTAGGATTGTTTTATTTTCTTTTATGCATTTAAATTCTTAAATCCTAGGAAAAATAATAAAATTTTAGGTATTTATTTATTTCATTATTTTAAGGTACTTAACTAATTACTTAATAATTCAAAAATAATTAAAATTCTAAATAATGATTTATTAATTAAAAATAAATAATAATTATGAATTAGGATTTTGATATTAGTAATTATTTAATAGCCTTTTATAATAAATTAAAATAATTAAGGTTAGTTTAAAATTACGGAAAATAAGGACTACTCCTTTAAAAAGGGGTAGTTTGTGTGTGTTTGCAACTTTATTACAAAGATAAGTTGTATAGTTAGTGTTCTAAAATTTTGTATACTCTAATATCTGACTTGCATCATATCAAAGAATCCGAAGCTTCGGAAGTCGAGTACTTGGAATTATCAACCGAAGATCACCAGGAGTTCAAGGAGCTCTAGAAGTTGAAGGGCCTGCTGAAGAAGCTAACATCTCAGTAGCCCAAGACAAGCCCCGGATTATCTAAACCTATTAATTTCAGAAGTTATATTCATGAGTTCAAATTATTAGTTATTTATATATACCTGCATTACGTCTAGGAGTTGATTGATGCACAATTTGATATGTACCCGCTAGGGTTGATTCCCGATCTTTCGATGAGAGGCGTGGGATAACTCGATTGATCGATGGAGATGACGTTCACGGCCCGACTACAGCCTTCCAAGCTGCACCTTAGCAACCGATACACCACCTCCAATGGCTGCCGCGATCTTGTGGAGCGCGTCACCCGGCCACTACGGCACTCGTCCTGCAAGCAATCGAAGAACTAGCAAGAACAAGTATAACAAGTATTGAATTTACTAGATGAAGATGAAGGTTTCCAACTCAATCTCAATAAGGTGGTGTTCCGAAGACAGCAAGACGGGCGGCTGATACAGCACGCGTGCTTACAAGCAAGTAGCGAGAGCTAAACTTGATCTAAACAAAATCCAATCTGTTTGTGGCGGCTCTAATCCTTATTAATACCTAGGAGGACGACCAGGGGGGTGTTGGGGTCGTGCTCCAACCCTAGGACATGTCCCTAATGGACCCAACTTGATACACGACCCATTGGACCAAAATAAGACGACGTAGCACCTCTGGACAGAAAATCTCTTGGTAGTATTTCGATGATTGCGACCGTCTCAGAATAGATATGGATATGAGTCCAGATCCATATGAAAATAGACTTCATAAGGATTCCAAGGAGTACTTGAACGCCCAAAACGGAGTCCGGATGAGGTCGTGGCGGCCGTTGTAAGTTGGTCCAGAGCTGCAGTCCGAATCCAGCACCAAAACGTGTTGGATTGGATCTCTTTCTTTCCTTGGGCCAAAAGTGACGTGGTGGCCTGGTGGAGGACGTTGGGAATACTTGGACTTGGCCCCAATCAACTTTTTTGGTCCTCCATGCCTTCCATGTATGTTTAGCACTATTTTTGATCTATGTATGTATTTCTGAAATTGACAACGAACACACATCATGGTGCAACATCGATTCATCAAATGTATCAAATACAATCATGGTAAAGAATTGTTTCACCTGTGAATCAAAAGTTACTAATGTGGTTGTATCCGAGCAGGTTATGTCCTTATCATTCTCCCCTTCTTGGCTGCAAGTCGTCCTCGACTTGCTCCAATGGCATTCTAAGGTGCTTGCTTTGATGTTGGAGCACGGAGCGACGGCCATGCTGCATGGCCACAACCAGTAATGTTCCCCTTCTTTGGCCTTACCCTGTTGCATATGGGAAAAACTAGAAAAATTTTGCAAGACATTATTAGTGTTAGTGCAGCCCTCTATTTGATCATGGTATTGTTGCCCAAAAGGATCTTTCAGATTAGAGCAAATATAAACTTTATGCACCAAATATTCACCTTTGTTATTGTATTTGCCAATTGGATGAAGCGAACAATGATTAAAACTTGGCAAACCAGAATCAAATTTAAGTTTCTCTTGTAGACAATTTAGATTACACAGAATATAAAATTCAATATAACCCAAAGTATTTAAAGAGGATAGCAAATTCAGTTCATCTTGTGCACAACTAATAGGATGAAAAAGCCTTTCTTCAGCATATTTATATGTTTCCAAACGAAAAGTATCACACTTATTCGTTACTTGTGGCATAGGAGTAAAAGAATCATCATCACACAAGTCTTCTTTATCACAAGGAACAGCAAGTAATTCATTTTGAAACAAAGGAAAATCAACAATGGGTTCCACTATTTGTTGCTCTTCATTAGCATGCAGGGTGGACAAATTTTGGACATTATGGGTCATATCATTATTGCAAGTATTCACAGATAAAAGAATCTCCTTTTCAGCATTGAGAGCAAGACAATACAATTGAGCAATATGCATGCATGATTTGCTAATTAACAAAGTTCGAATTTCAGAATTGAGCCCTCTCATGAACCTACTCATCACATCTTCCATGCATTCATCTAATCTACCATACATGATACAAATTTTAAAATCATGGAAGTATTCTTTCACAGTCCTACTACCTTGCCTCAAGTTGTCTAATTTAGCAAGCAAATAATTAGCATAATACTCAGGAATGAATACATCTCTAAAAAGAAATTTAAAGTCTTCCCAAGATTCTAGAACTTTCTTACGCCTACAATTGTGTTTCCATTGTAGTAAGGCAAATTCAGTCAAAATATTAGAGGCAATATAAATCTTTTGTTTCTCGGACAGGTCATGCTCATCAAATTCATTATCTACTTTTATCTCCCAATCAATGTAAGCTTTAGGATCAAACTTACCATCATATAACGGCAAGTGTTGAATGACATCCTGAATATGAAGGTCTAGTTTCAACAGCTCAAAAATCTCCGTATCACCTGCCATGATTAGTAGAAAACAAGAAATACAAAAATAATATGTATCCTCCTGTCAACTACTACGATGTGTTGGTTGTAATTCTCTCAAACTCAACTTGTAAAAACAAGCCTTTACAAGTTCTTACCAAGCCAAACATTAGGTGACGGCAACCAACAAGTCTACAACCGTGGAGTGAAGTGTATCGGTGCCGCAGCAACAAAAAATTTGTCAAGCTGTAGTCGAATATGTGGAGCTGTAGGTGGGCATAAGCAAGGAAATATACTAGCACCACGTTAGTCACAAAAGCAAGTTGAGTAATCATTCAACGGTGATACTATGCTGGTCCTAGCCTAGACCGTGCTAGAGACGCGAGCCTGGATACAAGGGAAGTCACAACACACCACCGAAAAATAATAGGGAAGCACAATGAACAACCCCTTTTCTTCCTTTTTTTTGTCTTTCTTTCCTTCTTTTTTTTCTATTTTTTTTCTTCTTTCTTTTTTCAGGGGTCCTCAAATCTGATTATATGAACAAAAGGACTTCACAAAAGTCACACACCACACAAACCTTGATTAGTCATGATATCTTTGCCATCTATTTAAATAACTAGTAATGTCCTATTCTTAGCACTCCTCAGCTATGCAACCTCTCTAAGAAACTTTTGTTTCTCAGTGAACAGTAATATAAGGTAATATTGTTCATATACAATTGGATCAAGGAAATGACCTGTTTTGGAAGGTGTGGATATAAGCTTGGATGTGATCAAGAAAGTAGTCTTGAATTCTATAGTTCTGTCTAGTGTGAATAATTTTGATAAGGCCCATCCATTTTTTAACCGCTAATCAAGTGAATTATCTGGTTGCATACTGGGATTGGGAATTAGCAAGCCTGGTAGGTTAGTTGGCTCTTAAGGTGGAAATATTCTTACCCTACTTAGAGAGTGTGTTGTGAGAGCGTAGCTTGAAACTCACATGGTGATCAGGCAAAACATGTGGTCCCATGTGGGGTGTGTTCCTGGGTTCGGGTAAGTATAATTCAAGTCTTTGGGTATGGCTAATCGAAAGGTCGTTTCATCTGGTCGGATCAACTGTGCGTGTCTTGTGGCTAGGTATCTCCTACAGGATGTAAATCGATCCGGATCGCTGCAATTCTTGATAATGAATGCACTTGGTCATAGTGGAAAGAAGTTGAATGTGAAATTTTCCTTGAATTAAATGTTGCTGTATGAGGTGTAGTACCACTAGTTTGAATAAAATATTTTATTCAACATAGTCTAGTTAGTGAAACTTAAATTGGTAATAAAATGATAAAAATAGAAGTTTCCACTATTAGTAAGCTTTTTCGCAAAAATATTGAGTCAACCAGTCCACTAAAAAACTTTTTGCATACTCCTTGAGGTCTTATTTATTTATATTGGTTACATCGTACTTAGGGGATCCTTTTAACTTGTTTTAGAAGCTCAGAGTAGTCTGCCGAGGAGGAGATCCGAAAGAACTAGAACATTGTACGAGTCTCAAATGTTCTAAATTGAAACCTTAAATGTATAATTAGTTCACAACGATAATCTCTGCCTTGTTTGGTCTGAAAACTTTTAGAATGGTTTGACATGTTTCAACTATGTTTTGTAATAATTCGTACCTTTGAGGCTATTTATGTTAAAAGGTAATTTTTATTGATGTTTTCCCATAAAAAAGTGATCCTGATGTATGGATGAGATAAAAGTTGTAAGTGGATGATTCGGGTTGTCTGGAGGACACTCAATGAATTGTTGGATTTAAATTGTTTTAAGTGCGTTGGTGGATAATTACTATTCCAGCAGTAATTAGGCGCACTTAAGCTAGTTTAAATTAGATGGTTCCGTCAAACCTGGACTCTGAGGTGGACTCGAACTTGATGTGGTTTGTGCCTCTAACTTAGCTTGGATGTTCCTGCTGATCCTCTCTGCCTTCATGCCTCTCTTCAAGTATTTCATGATCCTCTCCATGTTTCTTAATTATAATAATATCTTAACTAAAAATAATACATAGGAACGAGTTTACCTTATCTTTAGTACGAATGGTCGTATCTAAGCGTGTTATGTCCTCATCGTACCGAAGCTGCATGGAATGGCTCGATGCGCAGCCACCCGGCTCCGTGATCTACGCTAGCCTTGGGAGCTTAATGTCCATTGATGTGCACAAGCTCACGGAAATGGCCTGGGGAACAAGCGCCCCTTCCCTGTGGGTGGTCTAGCCAAGGCTGGTGTGTGGATGCGAGTCCGACAAGCTTCCTGCTGAGCTACGGGAGGAGATACGGGACAGAGGTGTGGGGATACGAGGTAGGCTACACTAGCGCAATTCAAAAATTCTACCGCGTATAACCAGGAAGAACTGCCGTATAAGGATCACGGGATTACCACTCGACGCACTACTGGTGCGGAAGATATAGATATGCGTCGATGCAGTCAAGACGATCACGTAGTCGTACGTAGTCGATCAACGTAGTCGTACATAGTCGATCACGTCCAGCAGCTCCTCAGCAGCTCGTCCACGTGCAGCAAGATTGCCTCCGGTACCGCGGCTCGTCGTCGGCTCGTCGGCGGCTCGTCGGCGGCTCGTCCAAGTGCTGCAGGCGCAACACCTCCAAGGTATCCACACGTGCAGGGAGAAAGCGTCGCAAGCCGGGCTGCTAGATCTGCGAGTTGCAACAGGCGAGGGCGTGGGAGGCGCGGCAGGTGTGTTTTGCCAAAAGGTGTGAACCCTAGGGCGCCCCCACCCCTCTATTTATAGAGGTTCCTGACGGGCCTCTGGATCCGAGGCCCATTAGTACTTCTAAACCTAATCCAACTCGGATCAGATCCGAATTGGGCTTCCAGCCCCTTAAGTGTGTGACCCTATGGGTTCGGATACGCATAGACATGGCCCGAGTACTCCTACTCAGCCCAATAGTCGGTAGCGGCCTCTAGCAAGACGTGCCAACTCCTATACGCACACGAAGATCATATCAGACGAACCATCACAACATAATATACATGCTATTCCCTTTGCCTCACGATATTTGGTCTAGCTTCAAGCCGACCGCTCTTTCTCGATCCTGTGATTCGGAATCCCTTTGTAGGTTAACTCTTAACCGTACGTAGCATGGCCATGCATTTTCGGATCCGATCACTCGAGGGGCCCAGAGATATCACTCTCAATCAGAGAGGGGCAAATCCCATCTTGATTGACCATGTCTCATAGCATGCTTCTTGACAAACCCGAAAACTATCTTTATAACTACCCTGTTACGGCGTAGCGTTTGATAGCCCCTAAGTAGGTCGATCCACATCTAGAATACATACGACAATCTCAGGTCTAAGGACAAAGCGTATATGTTGTTTTAAAGAGAGAACTACTCCTAGCACATGTCTCTACATGTGTCCACATTATTAGTTCAACATCTCCATGTCCATGACTTGTGAAACATAGTCATCAACTAATACATGTGCTAGTCTAATATTCATGTGTGTCCTTACATGAACTCCGACTAGGGACAACTTTAGAATAACCATACAAGTAAAGAGTTTCACATACAATTCACATAATTGCAAATCAATTCAAGTAGCCTTCAATGGATATTCAATGAACACAACATACAAATCATGGATACAAATGGAATATCATCATCTCTATGATTGCCTCTAGGGCATACCTCCAATAGTCTCCCACTTGCACTAGAGTCAATCTAGAAGGTACCTAATACCCATAGCTCTTACATGCGCATCATGCTTAGCCTGCTGGAGTGGTTTTGTCAACGGATCAGAAATGTTCAGATCCGTGTGTATTTTGCATATCTTGATCTCACCCCGATTAACGAAGTCTCGAATGAGATGAAATCGCCGCATTACGTGTTTGTTCTTCTGGTGGTTCCTTGGCTCCTTTGCTTGCGCAATTGCCCCATTGTTATCACAGTAGAGATTCAATGGGCTGGACGCATTCGGGAACACACCAAGCTCAATGAGGAAATTCCTTATCCAAACACCTTCCTTCGCGGCTTCCGAAGCCGCGATATACTCGGCTTCTGTCGTAGAATCGGCCATCGTCTCTTGCTTGGAACTCTTCCAACTAACAGCACCATCATTTAGCGTGAACATAAATCCTGATTGTGACTTTGAATCATCTCTGTCGGTTTGGAAACTAGCATCGGTGTAACCTATTAAAACGAGCTCCTCCTC
The DNA here is from genome assembly GCF_000263155.2 of Setaria italica. Classification (NCBI taxonomy): domain Eukaryota; kingdom Viridiplantae; phylum Streptophyta; class Magnoliopsida; order Poales; family Poaceae; genus Setaria; species Setaria italica. The sequence continues at coordinate 13,249,620 of NC_028455.1, forward strand.
ACCTCCATAGACGAGGAACATATCTTTAGTCCTTCTTAAGTACTTAAGAATGTATTTCACTGCTGTCCAGTGACTCTCACCTGGATTAGATTGGTGTCTGCTTGTCATACTTAGCGCATATGAAACATCTGGGCGAGTACTTATCATTGCATACATGATAGATCCAATAGCCGAGGCATATGGCACTCTACTCATGCGATCCCTCTTATCAGCAGTCGAAGAACACTGAGTCTTGCTGAGATGTATGCCATGTGACATAGGCAAGAACCCTTTCTTTGCCTCTTCCATGCTGAACCGCTTCAACACTTTGTCAATGTAAGTATCTTGGCTTAAACCTATAAGCCTTCTCGATCTATCTCTACAGATCTTAATGCCCAGAATATATGCCGCTTCCCCTAAGTCCTTCATCGAAAAACTATTTTTCAGTGAAGTCTTTACGGACTCAAGCATAGGAATGTTATTTCCAATCAGTAATATGTCATCCACATATAAGATTAGAAATACTACAGAGCTCCCACTAACCTTCTTGTAAACACAAGACTCTTCTTCGTTCTTGGTGAAGTCAAACCCTTTGACCACTTCATCAAAACGAATGTTCCAACTCCTAGATGCTTGCTTCAATCCATAAATGGATCTCTGAAGCTTGCATACCTTTCCAGCATTTTTCGGATCGACAAAACCCTCGGGCTGTATCATATACACGTCCTCAGTTAGGTTTCCATTCAGGAAAGATGTCTTGACATCCATCTGTCATATCTCATAATCGAAATATGCAGCTATAGCTAGAATAATCCGAATGGACTTAAGCATCACTACGGGCGAGAAGGTCTCGTCGTAGTCAACTCCTTGAACTTGTCGAAAACCTTTTGCGACAAGTCGTGCTTTATAGATGTGAACATTTCCATCCATGTCCTTTTTCTTCTTATAGATCCACTTGCACTCTATGGCTTAACACCATCAGGCGGGTCAACCAAGTTCCAAACTTGATTATCTCCCATGGACTCTATTTCGGATTGCATGGCATTCTGCCATTTTTTGGAGTCTGGGTCCATCATTGCTTCTGCATATGTCGCGGGCTCATCATTGTCCAACAATAATATTTCCCGCATTTCGCGGAGCCTTGTCGACCTTCGTGGTTGTGGCGGTGCTTCTCTTGCCATGGGTATCTCAACTTGTTCTGCTACGTTAGCATCACTCATTGATTCTTGCCCGATCGGCTCATCTTGAACTTCTTCAAGATGCACTGTCTTTCCACTCTTTTCTCCTTTGAGAAACTCTTTCTCTAGGAAAACCCCGTTCCGAGCGACAAACACTTTGCCTTCTGATCGGTTGTAGAAATAATATCCCAAAGTTTCCTTTGGATATCCCACGAAAATGCACTTATCCGACTTGGGTGTGATCTTGTCCGACTGAAGTCGCTTGACAAACACTTCACATCCCCAAATCTTTTTTTTTTGCTTCTTTCCCTTTTTTTTTACACTTTCCTTTTTTTTTGATAGCTTTCTATCGTTTTTTTTTGTGGACAGGGGAGGGGGCGATCAGAGGGTGGGATGGCGCGGCGCGGTTGTCGCGGTGGGCGCAGCGTGGTTGGCGAGCAGCGGAACGGCGGCGGCGGCGAAAAACTAGGGTTAGAGGAAAAACGAGAAACAAGAGATGAAACACAAGTAACCAGCAACAATTGAACGAGGAGGCACACAAATTCAACAAAGACACTTATTGAAAGAATGTGCGAGGCTAAACGGTTGCTGGGACAAGGATCTAACCTGAAAAATTTGTTTTGGTTTTTGTGGACTGTAGGAAGGGAAAAACACTCGGTAAAACTCACCGATCAACCTGGAAAGCTGATACCACTTGATAGAGTCGGAGTGCCCGATCTTTCGGTGAGTGGAGATAAATTCGACTTGGTGGAAGTAGACCCTCACGATCCGACTACGACGAGCGAACCCGAAGCGCCAATGCAATCGCTGAACCAACTCCCGATGGTTACCAACCTCGCCGGTGCGAGATCAGCCTGATCACGAAGATCGATTTCTGTCCGCAATCGAAGAACGAACAAGAAAGAGAGGCGAGCAATCTAAATATCACTCGAAGGTGGAGTTCTGAATCACACAAGGACAGCGCGTATTTACGCGTGTTCAATAGTAGCTAAAGCTAGATGTAAAACAAAACTCAAGTCGTAAACAAAAAGGACTCGGACTAAATAAAGGGGGCGCAACCCCTGGAGTCCGAAGGGGTCACGGCGCCCAACCCTAGGCGCCCCACCTGGGCTGCCCTGTTGGGCCATCTTCTTATTCCGATGGGCCTTCGTTCCTTAACAGCATGATGAAGTTTAATTCTCTCGCACGGGCTCGAGTGATTGGCCCAACTGGATGAGCAACTGTAGGCGCCTGAGGTGGAGGAGCAACTGGAGGCGCCTGAGGTGCTGCTGGTGTAGATGTACTCGTGGTGTCCTCATCATCCTCCCCTTCTTGAACTGAAGTCGTCCTCGACGGCAACTCCTCATCTTCGCCCACATACGGTTTCAAATCTGCAACATTAAAACTCGTGGAAACACCAAACTCCGCAGGCAGGTCAAGGATATAAGCATTATCATTAATCTTGGTTAGCACTTTAAAAGGACCAGCAGCACGTGGCATCAATTTAGAACGACGTAAGGTAGGAAAACGATCCTTCCGCAAATGCAACCAAACCAGATCACCCGGTGCAAAAGTAACATGTTTTCTCCCTTTACTACCCGCAACCTGATATTTAGCATTAGCAGCAGCAATGTTTTGTTGAGTTTGCTCATGCAAGCTAATCATTTGATCAACATGTGCAGCGGCATCTATGTGTGGGGTGTCCTCGGCATCAAGTGCAAACAAATCAATAGGCGCCCGAGGAATATAACCATAAACAACTTGAAAAGGACACATCTTTGTAGAAGAATGCGTTGCATGATTATAAGCAAACTCAACATGAGGCAAGCAATCTTCCCAACGTTTCAAGTGTTTATCTAAAACAGCCCTAAGCATAGTGGACAAGGTTCGATTAACAACCTCAGTTTGTCCATCAGTCTGAGGGTGACAAGTGGTGCTAAACAGCAATTTAGTTCCCATTTTATTCCACAGTGATCTCCAAAAATGACTAAGAAACTTAGCATCACGATCAGAGACTATTGTATTTGGAATACCATGCAAACGAATAATCTCGCGAAAGAACAATTCAGCAACATTGCTAGCATCATCAGTCTTATGACAAGGTATAAAATGAGCCATTTTGGAGAAACGATCAACAACCACAAAAATACTGTGTGGCGGAACCACCTCGGATTAGCTTGATTAAACAGGGTTAAGCCGCCTAACATGCGACACTCCTGCCTAACCCGAGCTAACACGAAGTGCCGTCGGATTTCATCCGATTTAACCACTTAAACAGGATCGAGTTTAGCAAACCCACATGAAGGTGAGCGGTTACAGAGAATACAACAAGTCCACCGAGTTGAACAAGTTTTACCCATTTAGTTCGGCCATAAGATCCAACATCAGAGTTTTACAAGATTTCAAGAAAACAACAGAGAAACACTAGCGGAAGACTTCGTCGGGGTCGGATGTCCGGGCGAGGCCAGCCAGAACATCACTGAGTCCTCTCCTCGCCGTCCGAGGAGGGGTCCCACTCGACCATCCAGCCTGGCGGGAGCTGGGGCGGCCAAGCACCAACCAGAGAGGGGTCGGACGCAGCAACTTCACCTGAAAAACAGGAGCCACAACAAGGCTGAGCTACTAAGCTCAACAAGACTTAACCGGTAGGAGTAAGGGCTACTCCTCGTTCTAGACATGCAAGGCTTCCTGGCTGAGGGGTTTGGTTGCCAAAAGCACTAAGTAACCCTATTTCAGTTTTTAGCTCCGGTTCTATGTTCATTTACCAGTCTAGGTTGTGCAACCTATTCTAAGCATTCATAGAACCAAACAAGATGTGAAGATATAACAACAAACATTGCCATCATCAGATTCCTCATTTACTCAGGGTGACATAGCGATCAAGCAATCTCAAACTGTGAGAGGCAGACGAATCGATTCGAGTTCTTTAACCATGCATGGTGAACCTAGCCTCAGGACATCCGCGCACCCAGAGGTCGCTTCCTGTGTCGGCCTTCCCCATCAATCCCCTAACCCGTGTCGGGCCCATTTCCTTTGGTGCAAGGTTCCACAGACCCGGCCTCTGCCGTTCTGTGACCACACATTGCCACCACGTGCGACAACCAGCAGGGGAAACTCCGTTCCAAGAACAATGGGGCGACCGCTCACGTCTAGGTTCAATCCGGTACTAGGCTTCCTCATCCCATACTAAGTATGAGGCTAGTACTTTCAAACACTTGATCATGAACACCACTACTGTCGGGCCTTAGCAAGATTTCATAGACAGACGGGGCGACCATCCGACCACCAAATAGTTACCCAAAACCCTGCCCCGTCCATCGTCCTTATAGTTATAACAGGAGAGTAAACATGCAACTCCTATAACTCGCGAGTGACAGGAAATCACTCGACTTTTACCGTTTTCCTAGTTAAGCAATGCAGCTACTCGGTTCAACAGCTAGTGCTCAGATCATGGGTCACTGAGTCATGCATCTAGGGTTTCACACAACTCCTATACGTAAATGCACAAGCATGTTACAGAAGGCATGCGCAAGTCTGGTAAAACACATAGGACTTTCATGCAACCGGGGCTTGCCTTCAAGCAAGGAGGACGGAAACTGCTCGACTTCGGGGGCGACTTCGACTTCGGAGGACAGGAGCTCGGCTACAGCTTCCTCTTCTGGCGCCGGGTGAAGCTCGTAGAAGCCGTCGGCGAGGTGCAGCTCTACACGAATGCAATGCAAGGGTTAGCTTAGACGGTTACTTCAACAGCAACACTGGCTCGCCTGAGCCCAGAAACTCGCGACAAAGAGCAGGAGGTGATGGTGGTTCGAGAGCTGATGATGATCAAAAGGTAAGGGTAGGAAAGGAACTAGTGGTCTGATCCTTGAACTAGAGGATGTGATAACTGGGGGAGTCCTTAGATGCAAGTGCTGAAGGGTTCCCAAGTTTTACACCTACACCCTCGAGTTGAAGAAAAAGATCACAGCCAAGCCCTCGGGCGAGGCGGATAAGGGTCGGCGGAACAGACAGGGTCGAGCGAGACGGAACTGGGATCGGGCAGATAGGAGGGGTCGGGCGAGGCGGACTGGGGTCGGCAACTCACCTTCTTCCTGAAAGGAAAGGGTGGGGTCGGGAAGAAGCAGACTTGGGCGGAGGGACCAAAGCTTCGAGCAGGGGCTAAGACTGGCAATGCTCCGGCGGCGGCGCTGCTTCTTGCGGATCACAAGAGAGCTTTTACTCAGCACGGAGGAGCAAGCTGCTGGGTGACTTGGAGAAAACTAGGGGAGAACTGAGAGAAGAACTCCTCAAGAGCTGGGTGGGTGGCGCTAGGAGCTTGAGCAGGGAGCTAAAGAAGGCTAAGGGCAACAAGAGCGGAGGGAACTCCGGCGACGGGGGCATTCCTTTTATAGCTGCTGGAGCAGAGGAAAGGAAATCGGCGCGAAGAGAGAGAAGGGGAGCGGCGCGAAGGCCGGGGAGAGGCAATGGAGTGCTCTGCCGGGGCGGCGATTGAGCAAAGAGGGCGGTGGTGTAGAACTCCGGGGGTGACGCCAGCGATCATTGCGTTCTGCCGTCAGGGCGGCGTAGGGGCGGGTAGACTGGTGGTTGAGATTTGGCGGAAAGCGGGCGTCGCCGTGCGGAAGAGGTGTTAGAAGCGACCGGTTTAACGACGCTAGAATCGAGGGCGCACAGGTGAGAAGACAGGCGGACGCGGGCGTGGGGGAGAGCGCGGAACAACAGATTGTCGGGCGGCTTCTGACAGAGTGGGGAAAGGAACTGTCGCGGCCGCGGTCGGGGTTGGCGATGGAGGAATCGTCGTGTAGCGACGACCAGGCGGCGCAACTGTGGCTGAGGGGACGGAAAAGACGGGCGACGTCGGGCTCTGGGGCCGGGATCTGGTGGCGTGATGATGGGCGCGGGAGGCGAGGTTCTGCAGAAAGGGGTGCAGAGGGCTTCCGCTGCTATTGGGGAAAGGGGGCGCGGGAACCCACTCTGTTGCTTGCCAGAGACAAAACTGAGCGGCGGCATCGGAGAAGATGAGCCACGCGGCAGGAAGACTCTGAGGCGGCCATGCAACTCGAGTGCGGCTGGCGCGGGGGATCTGGAAAAGATCTCGCGGGTCCACCGGTGGATAGATCGGATGGGTGAGAAAGATCAGCAGAATCCGACGGTGGACTGAGCTCGCCGGGGTCGGGAGAGGAGCGAAGCGGGAAGGGGTCGGATCTCAGGGGTCGGGACCAGGCGGATAGTTGAGCACTTAGGTGCGGTCAAGCAAAACAGCTGACTAAGGTTAAGGGCTGAGATCAAGACTAAGTGGGAAGGCTTAGGGGTCGGTCGTTACAGCCTACCCCTCTTAAAAAGAATCTCGTCCCGAGATTCAAAGATCAAAAGGGGGTGTGCTGTTCTTACCTCCTTGATGGGATAGAAAACCGGGGAACCGCTTGTTCAAATATTCGTCCGTTTCCCATGTTGCTTCATCCTCGGTGTGGTTTCTCCAGAGGATCTTGTACATCTTTACCACTTGGCGTCGGGTGTGCCTTTCCTTTTGGTCAAGAACTCGATCTGGGTACTCGACGTAGGTCAGGTCGGGCTCTATCTGAAGCTGTCCTTGCTCTATGATCTCTGCTGGAACTCGAACACACTTCTTCAGTTGAGACACAAGGAAAACATCATGTATGGCTGATAACTGTTTTGGGAGTTGGATCCGGTAAGCAACGGGTCCACATCTCTCCACAATCTCATAAGGGCCAACATAGCGAGGAGCTAACTTGCCTTTTATTCCAAACCACTGCACTCCTTTGGTCGGGGAGACCCGAAGGTACACATGATCACCAAGGTCGAACTGCAGGGGTCTTCTGCGCTGGTCGGAGTAACTCTTTTGTCGAGATTGGGCAGCCTTGAGATTCGCTTGAATCACCTTCACTTGCTCCTCGGCTTCTGCCACTAAGTCAGGGCCATAGACCTGTCTCTCCCCTGGTTGGGACCAGTTCAAGGGTGTCCTACATCTCCGGCCGTACAGGGCCTCAAACGGTGCCATCTTCAAACTGGCCTGATAGCTGTTATTGTAGGAGAATTCTGCTAAGGGCAGACACTTGTCCCAGTTTTTATCATAGTGGATAACACAGGCTCTTAACATGTCTTCAAGAATCTGGTTGACTCTCTCGGTTTGGCCATCGGTTTGAGGATGATACGTTGAGCTTCGGATGAGCTTGGTGCCCATAGATGCTTGTAGTTGCTCCCAAAAACGTGCTACAAACTGAACTCCTCGATCAGAGACGATGGTCTTGGGTACACCATGTAGGGAAACTATACGGTCGAGGTACAACTCTGCATATTGCTTGACTGTGTAGGTGGTGCGAACAGGAAGGAAATATGCCGTCTTGGTCAGACGGTCCATACCGTTGAGTTGTAAGGGGTAATCCAACTATGAAGTCCATGCTGATGTCTTCCCATTTCCAAGAGGGAATAGGTAGCGGCTGCAAGGTTCCTGCTACCTTCAAATGACTGGCCTTAACACGTTGACAGGTGTCACATTCTGAAACATAACGAGCTATCTCTGGTTTCATTCCACTCCACCAAAAGGTTTGACGAAGATCATGGTACATCTTATTGCTGCCAGGATGGATCGAGAACTTGGAGAGATGAGCTTCATCTAGGATTTGCTTCCTTAACTCGAGGTCGGCGGGCACTACTAGTCGGTTTCCATAATACACACCTCCCGTTTGTCCTGACGGAATTGCTTATATCCTTCATCCTTTACTGAGATTTTACTGATGATCCATTTTATTTCTTCATCCTTAACTTGTGCTGACCGAATTTGGTCCTCCAAAACTGAGTCAAGGATGATGTGACCAAGGGTTCCATGAGGAACAATTTCCAAACTTAGTTTTCCCATCTCGTGACACAGGGTTTTGGTGAAGGCTGTCGACAACAAGCAGTTGCAATGGGGTTTGCGGCTGAGGGCATCGGTTCCACATTGGCTTTGCCAGGATGATAGTGCACTTCCAACTCATAATCCTTTATCAACTCCAGCCATCTTCTCTGACGCATGTTGAGGTCGGCTTGAGTGAAGATGTACTTGAGGCTCTTGTGGTCGGTGTATATGTTGCAGTGAGCTCCCATTAGGTAGTGCCTCCATATCTTCAAGGCATGTATCACTGCTGCTAACTCAAGGTCATGTGTCGGGTAGCTTAGTTCATGAGGTCGTAACGCACGTGAGGTATAGGCAATGACTCGGCTGTCTTGCATAAGAACACATCCGAGTCCAGTGCTAGAGGCATCACAGTATACGTCATACGGCCTAGAGGGGTCGGGCTGAGCCAAAACTGGGGCGGTGGTCAGCAAGTGCTTCAGGGTCTTGAAAGCCTCTTCACACTTGGTGTCCCACACAAAGTTGACCTCTTTCTTCAGCAACTCGGTCATCGGCTTAGCTATCTTGGAGAAATCCGGTATGAAACGCCGATAGTAACCTGCAAGTCCAAGGAAACTCCTGATCTGGTGTACTGAGGTAGGAGACTTCCATTCCATGACTTCTTGTACTTTGCTGGGATCCACGACAATACCATCCTTGGAGATAGTGTGTCCCAGAAACTTGACACTATCTAACCAAAACTCACACTTGGAGAACTTAGCATAGAGCTGGTGATCTCTCAGCCGTTGGAGAACTATATGAAGATGGTCGGCGTGCTCTTCCTCGTTCTTCGAGTACACTAGGATATCATCAATGAACACCACGACAAACTTGTCCAGCTCGGGCATAAACACCGAGTTCATAAGGTACATGAAATAAGCGGGTGCATTGGTGAGTCCAAAGGACATGACTAGGTACTCGTACAGTCCATATCTGGTAGAGAAAGCTGTCTTGGGTATGTTGCAGGGTCGAATCTTTATTTGGTGATAGCCAGAACGAAGATCGATCTTGGAAAACACTCTTGCTCCGGCTAGCTGATCGAACAAGACATCAATGCGTGGCAACGAGTACTTGTTCTTGACCGTCACAGCATTGAGGGGTCGGTAATCCACACACATGCGTAGACTGCCATCTTTCTTCTTCACAAACAGGGCGGGGCAACCCCAAGATGATGTACTGGGTCGAATGAAACCTTTTTCCAACAGATCATGCAACTGGGTCTTCAACACGGCTAACTCGGCGGGTGGCATCCGATAGGGTCTCTTAGATATCGGGGCGGTGCCAGGAACCAACTCTATGGAAAACTCCACTTCTCTGTCAGGTGGCATACCCAGCAAATCTTCTGGAAACACATCAGGGTACTCACAGATAACAGGGAGGTCTTCTAGACGGGCTCCCAAGAGAGGGTAAGCACAAGGAGTCGAAGACTCAGGATAGGTCAAGGATAGGGTAGAACTGCCATGAGAGGGTGAGCTGATGTAAAGAGATCGGGCTGAGGCATCTAGAACAACATGATGTCGGGCCATCCAATCCATACCAAGGATGACATCTATACCTGCTAGGTCAAGGATGATAAGGTTTTCCTTGAAGAGGGTGGGACCTAGCTGGAGAGGTACAAGAATAACGACCTAATCCGACGTTATCCTTCCTCCAGGAGTGGCGATCACATAGGATTCCTTAGTGTGACCGACACTTAGCCCACATCTTTCCCTTGCCTTATTCCCGATAAAGCTATGAGAGGCTCCCGAATCAAACAACACAACAACAGCTTGATTTAAAATAAGGAAAGTACCCATCATTACTGGCGCACCTTCGGGGAGTTTGGTCAAGCTGGTGTAGTTGAGTCGGCCTTGTCGGACTTGCACCTTGGGCCTTCTTCCTCTGGCTGCCATGGGGTTCTGACCTTGCTGCTGATTCTTGTTCCTGGGGCAGTCCTTTGCAAAATGTCCTTCATTGCCGCAGGTAAAACAACGATTGCTGGCGGTCGGGCGAAGTGGCGTTGGCAGGGTCGGCCGGGGCACTTGCGGTTGGAAGCCTGGAAAACGAGGCGTTGTTGCCGGCGGGGGTCGGGCGATCCATTTCCCTGACTGCTGGGGTCGGCCAGGGGCTTGTGGAGGGATCATCCGGAACCTTCGAGTCGGCGGACTCGGAAATGCCACAGAGGCTTTCCTCTTCTGGTCGGCCTTGAGGGCTTGCATGCAATCCTCCTGAGAGATGGCCAGGTTGACCAACTCGTTGTAGGTGTCCACCCTGATGGGGTTCAGCCTTTCCCTGAGCTCCAAGCTCAGTCCTCGGCGGAATCGGTCCCGCTTCTTCTCGTCTGTGTCCACATGATAGCCAGCATAACGGCATAGGTCATTGAAAGCTTGGGCGTAATGCAGCACATCTCGAGTTCCTTGGGTGAGGGCCAGAAACTCGTTGAGCTTACGCTCCAGGAGACCTTCGGGAATGTGATGCGCCTTGAACGCCGTCTTGAACTCGTTCCAGCTGACCACGTGGCCAGCCGGCAGCATGGCATGGTAGTGGTCCCACCAAAGCCGTGCGGATCCACGCAGCTGCTGAGCTGCAAACCGCACCTTGTTGTTGTCGGGGCATGGAGCGGTGAGGAGCTCGAACTTGGATTCGATCGTACGAACCCATGCATCAGCATCGAGCGGTTCTTGTGTCTTTTGGAACAGCGGGGGCTGCATTCCCAGGAAGTCCTCATACCGTGCGATATGCGGTTGCTGCTGAGCTCTTCCACCCTGTGGCGGTTGCTGTTGTCCTTGCACCAGGTGCCTCAGCAGCTCAGTTTGAGTTGCTAGGATTGCCTCCAATGGCGATGGGGGCGGGGGCGGGGGAAGATCCTGTCGCTGATTACTACCATTGGGCACAGATCCAGACCTAGTGCGGTGCGCCATCTGCAAGAGTTAACGCCCCATTAATTTCATAACCTTAGGTGTACTCCAACAAATGGAACGTATGAATTAAATCCCTTAATGCGACTCTTGCCAATGGTGCATCACACGTCCTCATAGAGGAAGCACATTCCTCCCATTCTCAGCATAGGTAACCTCTACTTGACCTGGTACTCCACTTCAGGCAACACATGCCACATACAGACTCCTAGGATCTGATCCACTCAAACCAAGGGGTCGGACACGGTCCGTACTTGAAAAGGGTCGGACGAGGCGGAGACTGCCTCAAAGGTCGGCGCACTCTGGCTCGCAAACTAGGGTTGGCCAACTGAACAGGCTCCCCGAAAACAGCATAGGGTTACGACGCAACTTACTCAACCCTAGCATTCACACCATACGAAGAGGAGAAAACTATGCACCGGGGTTAACTTCATACACAACGATGTGTCAACACAGGGAGTACTCAACTCAAGGCTAACCTATTACAGCTTTTCCAAAAATCTAGGCTGCCGAGGAGTACAACAAAAAGAAAGAAGGTTCCCTGAGAACCCTTAAGCTACCAATGGACACTATGAGTCGGAGAAGGGGCGCCATCTTCTTCTATGTCCATGCTGGACGCTCCCTCATCTTCCTCAGGGTCCTCCTGAGCTTCGAGCTGCATGTTGAGGGCATGCATATCCTCGAGCTCGGCTTGGTGCTCCTCCAGGTGGGCATTGGCGACTGCCAACTCCATTTCCACCTCCATCTTTTCCTCCGAGAGCTCTATCATGCCGTCCACGAGGTCGGCGACTTCTCCTTCTAGCTCGGAGATCCGATCTTGCATATCGTGGATCTGGATACCACGCTGGATCAGCTGGTAGGTTTGGCCTACCATGTCTCTTCTTGCTGCCTAGAGGTAAGCGTGGGTATCTGCAGCCGTCCAGGCGAAGAGGGTCATGGCTCTTCCCTGAAGCTCTATCAACCGGTAGAGGGCGGCCATGCACCGGACGTTGGTGGAGATGGTGACCATGGCGCAGGTGGTGGCCAACACCTCGATGTTCAAGACATGGTCAAGCCAGGCCGGGTCCAGCCAGTTCCTGACGGGGAAGAGACCGATCGGGTCTAGCGTGATCTCCACGGGATGCAGCTGATAGAACTGGGTGAGCAACTGAAGGGCGGCGGACTCCCATGTATCTTCCGGAGCGAGACCATAGGCTATTATGCCAAGAGAGGGCCAGTCGGGCCGTACAAGGGGAGGTGGTACCAACGCTTGCACCTGGCACGTCTGAATGCCCTGTTCCATATATAACCGCCCGGCATACAAGGGCGGGGACTGATACCCAAACCACTTCAGCGTATCCCACAGAATCGCGGGAAACCCCTCGAAATGCAGGCACGTTGACTGGAAGGTACCGTCCGCTCCAAAAACAACATGTCCGGGAACAGCCATCTGGAACCAAGAAAACCGAAACCACGTGAGATAGATTCAAGGATCAGGGGTCGGATAGAGGAGCATACGGGTTTAACCGAGAGCAACTAAGAGAACTAGAAATCCTTAGATCAAAAGAACTCTTTCGGACAGGGTTGCTGTTTGAGAAAAGGAACCGTACAACCTTTTAGATATGACGCATGCACGGCCTACCTTACTCCTAACCAAAAACAACTGCCCGAACCTTGGGTCTTACGCGGTCAGCGCTGGTGACAAGGCAACAATACATCTCTCCCTATAATAACTAGTCGGTTCTAGTAACGCCTCCTAACGAACGCGGTTAACAACCTGCAGAAAACACCACACACGAACCTTTCGTGCCAGCACCCATGAAAGCGTTCCCAAACATTACCGCTCACTATAGGAACGGCACCCATGCGTTTGAGGCCATGGACAGCACTCAACCGTGGAAATAGGCTCCCTTTGAATAGAACCATACAACCCTTCGCATACTCGTGATGCGGAATCGGCACACGTATGACAAACGTGGAGATACAACCGTGCTGATAGGTTCGTTGGAATCGAACCGTACCAACCTTCGTATGGAACATATACGGAACCTGCGCACGTGTAATAGACGTGGGCGTAAACAACCGCGAAGATAGGGTCCTTTGAATGGAGCTCCCTATCAACCCTCGCATGCTCGTGATGCGGAACTCGGCACACGTATGATAGACGTGGCGAAGTGCTGGAAGGGTTAGCAAAATAACCAAATACTTATTAGTCACCTAAAACAACCCAAAAATCCCCTAGGGCCTCTCGCACTAAGTCATCCTTAACGATCGTACGAGGTTTTCAAAAGTTTCATGCAACTTTTCTCCTTTTCAAAGAAGTGTTTAGGGCTCATTGGGTTCTCTGAATGCTAAACATGGCTCTGATACCAGCTCTGGCGGAACCACCTCGGATTAGCTTGATTAAACAGGGTTAAGCCGCCTAACATGCGACACTCCTGCCTAACCCGAGCTAACACGAAGTGCCGTCGAATTTCATCCGATTTAACCACTTAAACAGGATCGAGTTTAGCAAACCCACACGAAGGTGAGCGGTTACAGAGAATACAACAAGTCCACCGAGTTGAACAAGTTTTACCCATTTAGTTCGGCCATAAGATCCAACATCAGAGTTTTACAAGATTTCAAGAAAACAACAGAGAAACACTAGCGGAAGACTTCGTCGGGGTCGGATGTCCGGGCGAGGCCAGCCAGAACATCACTGAGTCCTCTCCTCGCCGTCCGAGGAGGGGTCCCACTTGACCGTCCAGCTTGGCGGGAGCTGGGGCGGCCAAGCACCAACCAGAGAGGGGTCGGACGCAGCAACTTCACCTGAAAAACAGGAGCCACAACAAGGCTGAGCTACTAAGCTCAACAAGACTTAACTGGTAGGAGTAAGGGCTACTCCTCGTTCTAGACATGCAAGGCTTCCTGGCTGAGGGGTTTGGTTGCCAAAAGCACTAAGTAACCCTATTTCAGTTTTTAGCTCCGGTTCTATGTTCATTTACTAGTCTAGGTTGTGCAACCTATTCTAAGCATTCATAGAACCAAACAAGATGTGAAGATATAACAACAAACATTGCCATCATCAGATTCCTCATTTACTCAGGGTGACATAGCGATCAAGCAATCTCAAACTGTGAGAGGCAGACGAATCGATTCGAGTTCTTTAACCATGCATGGTGAACCTAGCCTCAGGACATCCGCGCACCCGGAGGTCGCTTCCTGTGTCGGCCTTCCCCATCAATCCCCTAACCCGTGTCGGGCCCATTTCCTTTGGTGCAAGGTTCCACAGACCCGGCCTCTGTCGTTCTGTGACCACACATTGCCACCACGTGCGACAACCAGCAGGGGAAACTCCGTTCCAAGAACAATGGGGCGACCGCTCACGTCTAGGTTCAATCCGGTACTAGGCTTCCTCATCCCATACTAAGTATGAGGCTGGTACTTTCAAACACTTGATCACGAACACCACCACTGTCGGGCCTTAGCAAGATTTCATAGACAGACGGGGCGACCATCCGACCACCAAATAGTTACCCAAAACCCTGCCCCGTCCATCGTCCTTATAGTTATAACAGGAGAGTAAACATGCAACTCCTATAACTCGCGAGTGACAGGAAATCACTCGACTTTTACCGTTTTCCTAGTTAAGCAATGCAGCTACTCGGTTCAACAGCTAGTGCTCAGATCATGGGTCACTGAGTCATGCATCTAGGGTTTCACACAACTCCTATACGTAAATGCACAAGCATGTTACAGAAGGCATGCGCAAGTCTGGTAAAACACATAGGACTTTCATGCAACCGGGGCTTGCCTTCAAGCAAGGAGGACGGAAACTGCTCGACTTCGGGGGCGACTTCAACTTCGGAGGACAGGAGCTCGGCTACAGCTTCCTCTTCTAGCGCCGGGTGAAGCTCGTAGAAGCCGTCGGCGAGGTGCAGCTCTACACGAATGCAATGCAAGGGTTAGCTTAGACGGTTACTTCAACAGCAACACTGGCTCGCCTGAGCCCAGAAACTCGCGACAAAGAGCAGAAGGTGATGGTGGTTCGAGAGCTGATGATGATCAAAAGGTAAGGGTAGGAAAGCAACTAGTGGTCTGATCCTTGAACTAGAGGATGTGATAACTGGGGGAGTCCTTAGACGCAAGCGCTGAAGGGTTCCCAAGTTTTACACCTACACCCTCGAGTTGAAGAAAAAGATCACAGCCAAGCCCTCGGGCGAGGTGGATAAGGGTCGGCGGAACAGACAGGGTCGGGCGAGACGGAACTGGGGTCGGGCGGATAGGAGGGGTCGGGCGAGGCGGACTGGGGTCGGCAACTCACCTTCTTCCTGAAAGGAAAGGGTGGGGTCGGGAAGAAGCAGACTTGGGCGGAGGGACCAAAGCTTCGAGCAGGGGCTAAGACTGGCAATGCTCCGGCGGCGGCGCTGCTTCTTGCGGATCACAAGAGAGCTTTTACTCAGCACGGAGGAGCAAGCTGCTGGGTGACTTGGAGAAAACTGGGGGAGAACTGAGAGAAGAACTCCTCAAGAGCTGGGTGGGTGGCGCTAGGAGCTTGAGCAGGGAGCTAAAGAAGGCTAAGGGCAACAAGAGCGGAGGGAACTTCGGTGACGGGGGCATTCCTTTTATAGCTGCTGGAGCAGAGGAAAGGAAATCGGCGCGGAGAGAGAGAAGGGGAGCGGCACGAAGGCCGGGGAGAGGCAATGGAGTGCTCTGCCGTGGCGGCGATTGAGCAAAGAGGGCGGTGGTGCAGAACTCCGGGGGTGACGCCAGCGATCATTGCGTTCTGCCGTCAGGGCGGCGTAAGGGCGGGTAGACTGGTGGTTGAGATTTGGTGGAAAGCGGGCGTCGCCGTGCGGAAGAGGTGTTAGAAGCGACCGGTTTAACGGCGCTAGAATCGAGGGCGCACAGGTGAGAAGACAGGCGGACGCGGGCGCGGGGGAGAGCGCGGAACAACAGATTGTCGGGCGGCTTCTGACAGAGCGGGGAAAGGAACTGTCGCGGCCGCGGTCGGGGTTGGCGATGGAGGAATCGTCGTGTAGCGAAGACCAGGCGGCGCAACTGTGGCTGAGGGGACGGAAAAGACGGGCGACGTCGGGCTCTGGGGCCGAGATCTGGTGGCGTGATGATGGGCGCGGGAGGCGAGGTTCTGCAGAAAGGGGTGCAGAGGGCTTCCGCTGCTATTGGGGAAAGGGGGCGCGGGAACCCACTCTGTTGCTTGCCAGAGACAAAACTGAGCGGCAGCGTCGGAGAAGACGAGCCACGCGGCAGGAAGACTCTGAGGCGGCCATGCAACTCGAGTGCGGCTGGCGCGGGGGATCTGGAAAAGATCTCGTGGGTCCACCGGTGGATAGATCGGATGGGTGAGAAAGATCAGCAGAATCCGATGGTGGACTGAGCTCGCCGGGGTCGGGAGAGGAGCGAAGCGGGAAGGGGTCGGATCTCAGGGGTCGGGACCAGGCGGATAGTTGAGCACTTAGGTGCGGTCAAGCAAAACAGCTGACTAAGGTTAAGGGCTGAGATCAAGACTAACTGGGAAGGCTTAGGGGTCGGTCGTTACATACTGTCCCTCCCCTTCTTAGTTCTAGGCAATCCCAAAACAAAGTCCATAGAAATATCAAGCCAAGGGGAAGTAGGAACAGGCAAAGGCATGTACAAACCATGGTTGTTCAATCGTGACTTAGCTTTCTGACAAGTAGTGCAGCGTGCAACAAGGCGCTCAACATCAGCGCGCATCCGGGGCCAAAAGAAGTGGGCAGCCAGCACTTCACGCGTCTTGTAGACGCCAAAGTGCCCCATGAGACCGCCTCCATGCGCTTCCTGTAACAACAAACGACGAACCGAGCTAGCTGGAACACACAGCTTGTTAGCGCGAAACAGGAACCCGTCCTGTATGTGAAATTTGCCCCATGGTTTGCCATGAATACAATGGGCGAAAGCATCTTTAAAATCAGCATCATGCACATATTGATCCTTCACAGTTTGGAAGCCAAAGATTTTAAAATCTAACTGTGACAGCATGGTATAGCGACGAGACAAAGCATCAGCAATGACATTTTCCTTCCCGCTCTTGTGTTTAATAATGTAAGGGAAAGACTCAATGAATTCTACCCATTTAGCATGACGACGGTTCAGGTTTGTTTGGGTACGAATATGTTTTAAAGCCTCATGATCAGAATGAATTATAAACTCGCGATACCAAAGGTAGTGCTGCCAAGTATGCAAAGTGCGCACTAAAGCATAAAGCTCCTTATCATAAGTAGAATAATTCAAGCTAGCACCACTTAATTTCTCGCTAAAGTAAGCAACCGGTTTTCCTTCTTGTAACAAAACAGCACCTAGCCCAATACCGCTAGCATCGCATTCAAGCTCAAACACTTTAGTAAAATCAGGCAACTGCAAGAGAGGAGCATTGGTTAACTTATCTTTCAAGGTGTTGAACGCAACCTATTGCGAATCACTCCAAGCAAAGGGAACATCCTTCTTTGTAAGCTCATGTAGAGACGCTGCAATGGAGCTAAAATCACGAACAAACCGGCGGTAGAAACCTGCAAGGCCAAGAAAGCTTCGAATTTGTGTGACCGTTGTCGGTGTAGGCGACTCCCGAATGGCATCAATCTTGCTGCTATCCACCTCAATGCCCTGTGGAGTAACAACATAGCCAAGAAACGAGACACGTTGTGTGCAAAACATGCATTTTTCGAGGTTAGCAAATAAATGGGCCGCACGCAATGCATCAAAAACAGCACGCAAATGTTCTAAATGCTCTTCCATAGACTTGCTGTAAATGAGGATATCATCAAAATAGACAACTACAAACAATCCTATGAAGGGCCTCAGAACTTCATTCATCAAACGCATAAATGTGCTGGGAGCATTTGTCAAACCAAACGGCATAACCAACAATTCATATAACCCAAATTTCGTTTTAAAAGCCGTTTTCCATTCATCACCTAATTTCATGCGAATCTGATGGTAGCCACTACGCAAATCAATCTTAGTGAAAATAATGGCACCACTAAGCTCATCTAGCATATCATCAAGGCGTGGTATAGGGTATCGGTAGCGAATGGTAATGTTATTAATAGCACGACAGTCTACACACATACGCCATGAGCCATCTTTCTTTGGAACAAGTAACACAGGAACGGAGCAAGGGCTAAGAGACTCACGAATATAACCCTTGTCAAGCAACGCCTGTACCTGGCGCTGGATTTCCTTCGTCTCATCCGGATTTGCACGGTACGGTGCGCGGTTCGGAAGCTGTGCGCCGGGAATGAGGTCGATCTGGTGCTCAATGCCACGAAGTGGTGGAAGTCCCGGTGGCAAATCTTTTGGAAAGACATCAGCGTACTCCTGCAAAATGTTAGCAACCGCAGGGGGAATATCGAAAGATGGTGCATCATCAAGTGAAACGAGCACACTAGAGCATATAAGGGCATAGCATGGCAAAGGAGCATCGCGTAACTCATCAAAATCAGCACGTGTGGCAAGCAAAACAGGAGCATTCAACTTGATTTCAGAATTAATAGATGTCGATGGTTCAAGTTGTTTAGCAGTTTTAGCAGCTCTAGCAAGATCATCTTTAAGAATTTGTTCTGGTGTCATTGGATGTATAATTATTTTTTGACCCTTAAACATGAAAGAATAGTGATTTGAACGACCATGATGCAAGCTATCAGTATCATATTGCCAAGGTCGCCCAAGTAACAGAGAGCATGCTTCCATGGGAATAACATCACAATCGACAAAATCAGAATAAGCACCCATGGAAAAAGGAACACGGACTGATCGAGTAATTCTAATTTTCCCACCATCATTAAGCCATTGAATGTGATATGGATGTGGATGCTTACGAGTGGGTAAAGACAACTTTTCAACCAGCGTGGTACTCGCCAAATTATTGTAGCTGCCGCTGTCGATGATGATGCGAATCGACCGCTCCTGCACAACACCCTTGGTATGGAAAAGAGTGTGTCGCTGATTCTTCTTGGACGGGGCGACCTGTGTACTAAGAACACGCTGCACAACAAGACTTTCATACCTATCGGCGTCGCCCGGGTTGACATGTACCTCCATAGCTGCATGGTCGGTGGCAAGCATCGCATGTCGAGTATCTTCAGAATCACTAGCGGAAGAATACTCACCATCGTCACGAAGAAGCAAAGTGCGCTTGTTCGGACAGTCCCGAATCACGTGGCCAAATCCTTTGCAACGATGACACTGAATATCCCGTGTACGGAGAGGGGCAGCGCCTGTGGAAGGGGTAGCGCTTGCAGGTTTGGCCGTTCGCTCGCGCGGTGTAGTGGTGGGCGCGGGTGGCGCAGGGAGAGCGGGTGCGGAGTTGGATGTCGAGCTTCTTCCTGCAAAAGAGTTAGAATATGTCTTCGAGCGGCGTCCCTGCACTTCACGTTCAGCTTTGCAAGCATATTCAAATAATGTTGTCATATCTGTGTAGTCCTTATAATCAAGTATATCCTGAATTTCGCGGTTCAAACCACCACGAAAACGTGCCATAGCAGCGTCATTTTCCTCCAATAACCCACAACGAATCATACCTATTTGTAATTCCTAGAAATATTCCTCAACAGATTTGGAACCTTGCTGAAAACGTTGCATTTTATTAAGCAAATCTCAAGCATAATAAGAAGACACAAATCTATGGCGCATAGCAGTTTTTAATTGCTCCCAAGTGGTTGGAATGGTATTGGGATGTTTGTGTTTATATTCACGCCACCAAATTAAAGCAAAATCAGTAAATTCACTAATAGCAGCTTTAACTTGAGAATTAGCAAGAATATCATGGCATGAAAATTTCTGTTCAACTTCTAATTCCCAATCAAGATATGCAGCAGGATCATATTTGCCATTAAAAGGTGGAATTTAAAATTTAATCTTGGAAAAGGAATCATTACTGGGATGGCGTGGCACGCGGCGGGCACGGCCTCGGCGGTCGCCATCATCCTGGTCCGAGTCACCACCATAACCCTGCTGCAACTCTGCGACTGTTGTGTGCAATGCATCGAGTCTTGCCACAACTGAGTCGAGTGTGGCCTTAGCGTCCGTCTGTGCAAGGTCGAGCTGATCACACCGCTCGGTCGTCGAGGAGATCGTCGAGTCCAGCCGTTCATGAATCGTCTGAATGTCGGTGACAAGCCCTTCAACTTGTGCTCGTATGCCCTGCAGCTGGTTAGCCCCCGCGTCGACATCATCTGCCATGGTTAGCGCAAATACAAGAACCAAAGCGACGACAAAATAGGGGTGTAACGGCTCACAAGGCGCTCACACTAGTGCTGTTATCAAATTCTTATCCGTTCTTACCACGCACACAGGGGCGAACTGCAACCAACCGGTGGAACTCACGAAAGATTGGAGGAGCGATTGCCTGGAGAAACAAAATATGCTCGTCGTAGAACTATGTGGAGTTCTGGGAAGGCTGCACTCAAATGAAGGATTAGCACAATCAAACAATAATGCAAAGTTGAAAGATAGTGCCAAACACGTAACAAGAGTTGCTGGTAACAAGGGAAATCGAAAGAACAGACGCAAAGGTGGACAGGGCGCACCTCTTTTTTTTTCTGTTTTTTTTCCACAGAGGGTGCCCCAAAACTGATAATATGAACACAGAGGATCTCAAACAGCAAATTGTGGCACACACTTTTTCCGAAAGTACAGGGGTATTCTGGTAAAAAAAAGATACTCTCTCTCTCTCTCTATCTAGAGTAAGGCGGACCTCAGAATAAAAAAGGACCAAGAAAGAGAGATACGGATATGAAAGGTTGGCATGGAATGCGTGGGGGGGGGGGAACTTGCCCTAGAGAGTCGTGACCCAGGGGGAGTCACAGCGCGCGCAAAGGGAGTTTCCACCGAAACAAATCCGAATCACCTTCCTTCTCCCTGTTGGATTCTTTTTTTTTTTGCTTCTTTCCCTTTTTTTTACACTTTCCTTTTTTTTTGATAGCTTTCTATCGTTTTTTTTTGTGGACAGGGGAGGGGGCGATCAGAGGGTGGGATGGCGCGGCGCGGTTGTCGCGGTGGGCGCGGCGTGGTTGGCGAGCAGCGGAACGGCGGCGGCGGCGAAAAACTAGGGTTAGAGGAAAAACGAGAAACAAGAGATGAAACACAAGTAACCAGCAACAATTGAACGAGGAGGCACACAAATTCAACAAAGACACTTATTGAAAGAATGTGCGAGGCTAAACGGTTGCTGGGACAAGGATCTAACCTGAAAAATTTGTTTTGGTTTTTGTGGACTGTAGGAAGGGAAAAACACTCGGTAAAACTCACCGATCAACCTGGAAAGCTGATACCACTTGATAGAGTCGGAGTGCCCGATCTTTCGGTGAGTGGAGATAAATTCGACTTGGTGGAAGTAGACCCTCACGATCCGACTACGACGAGCGAACCCGAAGCGCCAATGCAATCGCTGAACCAACTCCCGATGGTTACCAACCTCGCCGGTGCGAGATCAGCCTGATCACGAAGATCGATTCCTGTCCGCAATCGAAGAACGAACAAGAAAGAGAGGCGAGCAATCTAAATATCACTCGAAGGTGGAGTTCTGAATCACACAAGGACAGCGCGTATTTGCGCGTGTTCAATAGTAGCTAAAGCTAGATGTAAAACAAAACTCAAGTCGTAAACAAAAAGGACTCGGACTAAATAAAGGGGGCGCAGCCCCTGGAGTCCGAAGGGGTCACGGCGCCCAACCCTAGGCGCCCCACCTGGGCTGCCCTGTTGGGCCATCTTCTTATTCCGATGGGCCTTCGTTCCTTAACAGCATGATGAAGTTTAATTCTCTCGCACGGGCTCGAGTGATTGGCCCAACTGGATGAGCAACTGTAGGCGCCTGAGGTGGAGGAGCAACTGGAGGCGCCTGAGGTGCTGCTGGTGTAGATGTACTTGTGGTGTCCTCATCATCGTAAGGCCTTAATTTTCTTGCCACGCTGATTTTCAACTTCATTCTGAAATTCCTTGAACTTTTCAAAGATTTTAGACTTGTGCCTCATCAAGTAGACATAGCCATATCTACTAAAATCATCAGTGAAAGTTATGAAGTATTGGAATCCTCCTCTAGTCGTCGTGCTCATTGGTCCGCATACATCACTATGTACGAGTTCCAACAAGTCTACTTGTGGCGGATCCACTTCGGATTAGCTTGATTAAACAGGGTTAAGCCGCCTAACATGCGACACTCCTGCCTAACCAAGTTGACCCGAAGTGCCGTCGGATTTCATCCGATTAACCACTTGAACAGGATCGAGTTAGCAACCTCACACGAAGGTGAGTGGTTCCAGAGAATACAACGAGTCCACTGAGTTAGGCAAATTAACAACTGCATTTAGTTGCGAAAAGAACAGCAGAGTTTTATAGGGTTCAAAAGAAACAACAGAGGTAAACACTAGCGGAAGCAGTCGTTGGGGTC
The DNA here is from genome assembly GCF_000263155.2 of Setaria italica. Taxonomy (NCBI): domain Eukaryota; kingdom Viridiplantae; phylum Streptophyta; class Magnoliopsida; order Poales; family Poaceae; genus Setaria; species Setaria italica. The sequence continues at coordinate 13,271,928 of NC_028455.1, forward strand.
GGATGTCCTGGGGAGGCCAGCCGGAACATCACTGATTCCTCTCCTCACCATCCGAGGAGGGATCCCACTCGACCGTCCAGCCCGGCGGGAGCTGGGGCGGCCAAGCGCCAGCCAGAGAAGGGTCGGGAGCAGCAACTTCACCTGAAAAACAGGAGCCACAACAAGGCTAAGCTACTAAGCTCAACAAGACTTAACCGATAGGAGTAAACTACTCCTCCTTCTAGACATGCAGAGCTTTTTGGCTGAGGGGTTTGTTTGCCAAAAGCACTAAGTAAAACCCTATTTTCAAGTTTTAGCTCCAGTTCTAGGTTCATTAACCAGTCTAGGTTTTTGCAACCTATTCTAAGCAATCATAGAACCAAAACAAGATATGTAGATACATCAACAAAACCATGTCATCATCAGATTCCTCATTTACTCAGGGTGACATAGCGATCAAGCAATCTCAAATTGTGAGAGGCAGACGAATCGATTCGAGTTCTTTAACCATGCATGGTGAACCTAGCCTCACGACATCCGCGCACCCGGAGGTCGCTTCATGTGTCGGCCTTCCCCATCACTCCCCTAACCCGTGTCGGGCCCATTTCCTTTGGTGCAAGGTTCCACAGACCCGGCCCCTGCCGTCCTGTGACCACGCTTACCACCACGTGCGACAACCAGCAGGGGAAACTCCGTTCCAAGAACAATGGGGCGACCGCTCACGTCTAGGTTCAATCCGGTACTAGGCTTCCTCATCCCATACTAAGTATGAGGCTAGTACTTTCAAACACTTGATCACGAACACCACCACTGTCGGGCCTTAGCAAGTTTTCATAGACAGACGGGACGACCATCCGTCCACCAAAGAGTTACCAAAACCCTGCCCCGTCCATCGTCCTTAGAGTTGTAACAGAAAGGTAGACATCCAACTCCTACAACTCGCGAGTGATAGGGAATCACTCGGCTTTTACCGTCTCCTAGTTAAGCAAGCGGCTACTCGGTCCAACAGCTAGTGCTCAGATCATGGGGATAACTAAGTCATGCATCTAGGGTTTCAAACAACTCCTATACGTAAATGCCCAATCATGTTACAGAAGGCATGCGCAAGTCTGGTAAAACACACAGGGTTTTCATGCAATCGGGGCTTGCCTTCGAGCAAAGAGGAAGGAAACTGCTCGACTTCGGGGGCGACTTCGGCTTCAGCGGGCAGGAGCTCAGCTACAGCTTTGTCTTCTGGCGCCGGGTGTAGCTCGTAGAAGCCGTCGGCGAGGTGCAGCTCTACACGAATGCAATGCAAAAGTTAGCATAAACGGTTATTTCAACAGCAACACTGGCTCGCCTGAGCCCAGAAACTTGCGACAAGGAGCAGGAGGGTAGGGAGGTTCAAGAGAGCTGGCGATGATCAAGAGGCAAGGGTCGGAAAGGAACTTATGATCTGATCCTTGAACTAGAGGATGTGGTATACTAGGGATCCTCAGACGCAAGCGCTGAAGGGTTCCTAAATTTTACACATACACCCTCGGGTTGAAGAAAAAGATCACAGCCGGACCCTCGGGCGAGGCGGATAAGGGTCGGCGGAACAGATAGGGTCGGGCGAGACGGAACCAGGGTCGGGCGGATAGGAGGGGTCGAGCGAATAGGACTGGGGTCGGCAGCTTACCTTCTTCCTAAAAGGAAGGCTTGGGGTCGGGAAGAAGCAGACTTGGGCGGAGGGACTAAAGCTTTGAACAACGGCTAAGACCGGCAATGCTCCGGCGGCGGCGATGCTTCTTGCAGATCACAAGTAAGCTTTTACGCAGCACGGAGGAGCAAGCGGCTGGGTGACTTGGAGAAAACTGAGGGAGAAGCTGAGAGAAGTGTTCCTCAAGAACTTGGTGTGTGGCGCTAGGAGCTTGAGCAGGGGGTGAGAGAATGGCTGAAGGCAACAATGGCGGAGGGAACTCTGGCGGCTGGTGCATTCCTTTTATAGCTGCTGGAACGGAGGAAGGAAGCGGCGCGGGAGAGAGAGAAGGGGAGCGGCGCGAAGGCCGGGGAGAAGCAATGGAGTGCTCTGCCGGGACGGCGATTGAGCGAAGAGGGCGGTGGTGCAGGACTCCGGGGGTGACGCCAGCGGTCATTGGGTTCTGGCGTCAGGGCGGCGCAGGAGCGGGTATGCTGGTGGTTGAGATTTGGCGGAGGCGGGCGTCGCCGTGCGGAAGATTTGATAGAAGCGACCGGTTTAACGGCGCTAGAATCGAGGGCGCACAGGTGAGAAGACAGGCAGCCGCGGGCGCGCGGGCGAGCGCGGAGCAACAGATTGCCGGGCGGCTTCTGACAGGGCGGGGAAAGGAGCTATCGCTGCCGTGGTCGGGGTTGGCGATGGAGGAATCGTCGTGTAGCGGAGACCAGGCGGCGCGACTGTGGTTGAAGTGACGGAAAAGACGGGCGACATCGGGCTCTAGGGCCGGGATCTGGCGGCGTGATGATGGGCGCGGGAGGTGAGGCTCTGCAGAAAGGTTGCAGAGGGGCTTCCGCTGCCATTGGGGAAGGGGGCGCGAGAATCCACTTGGTCGCGAGCCAGAGACAAAACTGAGCGGCGGGCATCGGAGAAGACGAGCCACGCAGCAGGGAGACTCTGAAGCGGGCATGCAACTCGAGTGCGCCTGTCGTGGAGGATCTGGGGAAAAAGATCTCGCGGTCCACCGGGCGGATAGAACGGGCGGTTGCGGAAGACTTAGAAGGATCCGACGGTGGGCTGAGCTCGCCGGGGTCGGGATCGGAGCGAAGCGGGGAGGGGTCGGGTCTCAAGGGTCGGGATCGAGCTGAAGGCTGAGCACTCAGGCGCGGTAAAACAAGACAGATGACTATGATCAAGGGCTCCGATTAAGATTAACTCAGAAGATTAGGGGTCGGTCGTCACAGCCTACCCCTCTTAAAAAGAATCTCGTCCCGAGATTCAGGCATCAAAAGCGAGGTGCCGTTTTTACCTCCTTGATGAGATAGAAAACCGGGGAAGCGCTTGTTCAGATACTCGTCCATTTCCCATGTCGCTTCATCTTCGGTGTGGTTTCTCCAGAGGATCTTGTACATCTTTATCACTTGACGTCGGGTGTGCCTTTCCTTCTGGTCAAGAACTCGATCTGGGTACTCGGCGTAGGTCAGGTCGGGCTCTACCTGAAGCTGTTCTTGCTCTAAGATTTCTGCTGGAACTCGGACACATTTCTTCAGTTGAGACACATGGAAGACATCGTGTATGGTCGATAGCTGTTCTGGGAGTTGGATCCGGTAAGCAACGGGTCCACATATCTCCACAATCTCATAAGGGCCAATATAACGGGGAGCTAACTTGCCTTTTACTCCAAACCGTTGTACTCCTTTGGTCGGGGAGACTCGAAGGTACACATGATCACCAAGGTCGAACTGCAGGGGTCTTCTCCGCCGGTCGGAGTAACTCTTGTGTCGAGATTGGGCAGCCTTGAGATTAGCTTGAATTACCTTTACTTGCTCTTCGGCTTCTACCACCAAGTCAGGGCCATAGACCTATCTTTCTCCTGGTTGGGACCAGTTCAAGGGTGTCCGGCATCTCCGGCCATACAGGGCTTCGAACGGTGCCATCTTCAAACTGGCCTGGTAGCTGTTATTGTAGGAGAATTCTGCTAAGGGCAGACACTTGTCCCAATTCTTGTCATAGTGGATAACACAAGCTCTTAACATGTCTTCGAGGATCTGATTAATTCTCTCGGTTTGGCCATCGGTTTGAGGATGATATGTTGAGCTTCGGATGAGCTTGGTGCCCATGGATGCTTGTAGTTGCTCCCAAAAGCATGCCACCAACTGAACTCCTCGATCAGAGACGATGGTCTTGGGTACACCGTGTAGGGAAACTATGCGGTCGAGGTACAACTCTGCATACTGCTTGACTGTGTAGGTGGTGCGAACAGGAAGGAAGTGTGCGGTCTTGGTCAAACGGTCCACTATAACCCAGATGGAATCATATCGTTGCGATGTAGGGGGCAATCCAACTATGAAATCCATGCTGATGTCTTCCCATTTCCAAGAGGGAATAGGTAGCGGTTGCAGGGTACCTGTTACCTTTAAATGACTGGCCTTGACACGTTGACAGGTGTCACATTCTGAAACATACCGAGCAATTTCCGGCTTCATTCCACTCCACCAAAAGGCTTGACGGAGATCATGGTACATCTTAGTGCTGCCAGGATGGATTGAGAACTTGGAGAGATGAGCTTCATCTAGGATTTGCTTCCTAAGGTTGGGGTCGGCGGGTACAACTAGTCGGTTTCCATAATGCACACCTCCCGTTTTGTCCTGCCGAAATTGCTTATATCCCTCAGCCTTTACTGAGATCTTCCTGATGATCCGTTGTATTTCCTTATCTCTTACTTGTGCTGACCGGATTTGGTCTTCCAAGATTGAGTCAAGGGTGTTGTGAACAAGGGTTCCCTGAGAAATAATCTCCAAACCGAGTTTTCCCATCTCGTGACACAGAGTCTTGGTGAAGGCTGTTGACAACAAGCAGTTGCAATGGTGTTTGCGACTAAGGGCATCGGCTACCACATTGGCTTTGCCGGGATGATAGTGCACTTCCAATTCATAATCTTTTATCAGCTCCAACCATCTTCTTTGGCGCATGTTGAGGTCGGCTTGAGTGAAGATGTACTTGAGGCTCTTGTGGTCGTTTTAGATGTTGCAGTGAGTGCCCATCAGATAGTGTCTCCATATCTTCAAGGCATGTATCACTGCCGCTAGCTCAAGGTCATGGGTTGGGTAGCTCAGCTCATGAGGTCATAACGCCCATGAGGCATAGGCAATGACTCGATTGTCTTGCATAAGAACACACCCAAGTCCAGTGCCAGAGGCATCACAGTATACGTCATATGGCCTAGAGGGGTCGGGCTGAGCCAAAACTGGGGCTGTGGTCAGCAAGTGCTTCAGGGTCTTGAAGGCTTCTTCACACTTGTTGTCCCACACAAATTTGACCTCTTTCTTCAACAACTCGGTCATCGGCTTAGCTATCTTAGAGAAATCCGGTATGAAACGCCGATAGTAGCCGGCCAGTCCAAGGAAACTTCTGATCTGGTGCACCTTACTGGGGTCAACGGCGATACCATCCTTGGAGATAGTGTGTCCCAAAAACTTGACACTATCTAACCAGAACTCACACTTGGAGAACTTGGCATAGAGTTGGTGATCCCTTAGCCGTCGGAGAACTACATGAAGATGGTCGGCATGTTCCTCTTCGTTCTTCGAGTATACTAGGATATCATCAATGAACACCACTACAAACTTGTCCAGCTCGGGCATGAATACCGAGTTCATGAGGTACATGAAATAGGCGGGTGCATTGGTGAGTCCAAAGGATATGACTAGGTACTCGCACAATCCATATCTGGTAGAGAAAGCTGTCTTGGGTATGTCGCAGGGTCGGATCTTGATTTGGTGATAACCAGAACGAAGATCGATCTTGGAGAACACTTTTGCTCCGGCTAACTGATCAAACAAGACATCAATGCGTGGCAGTGGGTACTTGTTCTTGACGGTCACAGCATTGAGGGGTCGGTAATCCACACACATACGTAGACTGTCATCCTTCTTCTTCACAAATAGGGCAGGGCAACCCCAAGATGATGTACTGGGTCGGATGAAGCCTTTTTCCAACAGATCATGCAACTGGGTCTTCAACTCGGCTAACTCAGCGGGTGGCATCCGATAGGGTCTCTTAGATATTGGGGCTGTGCTAGGGATCAACTCTATGGAAAACTCCACTTCTCTATCAGGTGGCATACCCGGCAAGTCTTCCGGAAACACGTCAGGGTACTCACAGATAACAGGGAGGCCTTCTAGACGGGCTCCCGATAGGGGGTAGGCACAAGGAAGTGCAGACTCAGGATGGGTCAAGGATATGGTAGAACTGCCATGGAAGGGTGAGCTGAGGTAGAGGGATCGGGCTATTGTATCTAGAACCACATGATGTCGGGCCATCCAATCCATACCAAGGATGACATCTATGCCTTCTAGGTCAAGGATGATAAGGTTTTCCTTGAAGAGGGTGGGGCCTAGCTGGAGGGGTACAAGAGTAACAATCTGATCCGACGTTATCCTTCCTCCAGGAGTGGCGATCACATAAGGTTCCTTAGTGTGACCGACATCCAGCTCACATCTTTCCCTAGCCTTACTCCCGATAAAGCTATGAGAGGCTCCCGAATCAAACAACACAACAACAGCTTGATTTAAAACAAGGAAAGTACCCGTCATTACTGGCGCACCTTCGGGGAGCTCGGTCAAGCTGGTGTAGTTGAGTCGGCCTTGTCGGACTTGCACCTTGGGCCTTCTTCCTCTGGCTGCCATGGGGTTCTGCCCTTGCTGTTGATTCTTGTTCCTGGGGAAGTCCTTTGCAAAGTGCCCTTCATTGCCGCAGGTAAAACAACGGCTACTAGCTGCAGGGCGGGGTGGTGTTGGCAGGGTCGGCCGGGGCACCTGCGGTTGGAAGCCTGGAAAACGAGGCGCTGTTACTGGCCGGGGTCGGGCAATCCACCTTCCTGACTGCTGGGGTCGGCCAGGGGCTTGTGGAGGAACCATCCGGAACCTTCGAGTCGGCGGACTCGGAAATGCCACAGAGGCTTTCCTCTTCTGGTCGGCCTTGAGAGCTTGCATGCAATCCTCTTGAGAGATGGCCAAATTGACCAACTCATTGTAGGTGTCCACCTTGATGGGGTTCAACCTTTCCCTGAGCTCCAAGCTCAATCCTCGGCGGAATCTGTCCCGCTTCTTCTCGTCTGTGTCCACATGGTAGCCGGCATAACGGCACAGGTCGTTGAAAGCTTGAGCGTAGTGCAGCACATCTCGGGTTCCTTGGGTAAGGGCTAGAAACTCGTTGAGCTTGCGCTCCAAGAGACCTTCTGGAATGTGATGCGCCTTGAACGCCGTCTTGAACTCATTCCAACTGACCACATGGCCAGCCGGCAGCATGGCATGGTAGTGATCCCACCAAAGCCGTGCAGAGCCACGCAGCTGTTGAGCTGCAAATCGAGCCTTGTTGTTGTCGGGGCACGGGGCGGTGAGAAGCTCAAACTTGGATTCGATCGTACGAACCCAGGCGTCAGCATCGAGCGGTTCTTGTGTCTTTTGGAACAAAGGGGGCTGTGTCCCCAGAAAGTCCTCATACCGAGTGATATGCGGCTGCTGCTGAGCTCTTCCACCATGTGGCTGTTACTGTTGCCCTTGTACCAGATGCCTTAGCAGCTCAGTTTGAGTTGCTAGGATTGCCTCTAGTGGCGATGAGGGCGGGGGCAGGGGAAGATCCTGTCGTGGTTCGCTACTGCCGGGCACAGAACCAGACCTGGTGCGGTGCGCCATCTGCAAGAGTTAACGCTCCATTAATTTCATAACCTTAGATGTACTCCAACAAATGGATCGCATAATTTAATTCTCCAATGCAACTCTTGCCAATGGTGCAACACACGTCCTCATAGGGAAAACACACTTTTCTCATTCTCAGAGTAGATAACATTTATCTTGACTTGGTACTCAACTTCAGGCAAAACATGTCATATACAGACCCCTATGATCCAACTCAAGCCAAGGGGTCGAGCAACGATCCATACTTAAAAAGGGTCGGAGGAGGCGGAAACTGCCTCAAGGGTCGGCGCACTCGGCCTCACACACTGGGGTCGGCCAACTGAACAGGCCCCCCGAAAACAGCATATGGTCATGGCGCAACTCACTTAGCCTAGCATCCACACCGTGCAAGGATGAAAAAGCCAGGCACCAGAATTTACTTTATATACAGCGGTGTTCCAACACAGGGGGTACTCGGCTCAAGGCTAACCTATTACAATCCTTCCAAAATTTAGGCTGCCGAGGAGTACAACAAAAGAATGATTCCCTGAGAACCCTCAATCTACCAATGGACACTATGAGTAGAAGGGGCGCCATCTTCCTCGATATCCATGCTGGACGCTCCTTCGTCTTCCTCAGGGTCCTCTTGAGCTTTGAGTTGCATGTGGAGGGCATGCATATCATCGAGCTCAGCTTGATGCTCCTCCAAATGGGCATTGGCAACCGCCAACTCCATTTCTATCTCCATCTTCTCCTCTGATAGCTCTATCATGCCGTCCACTAGGTCGACGACTTCTCCCTCAAGCTCGGAGATCCGGTCTTGCATGTCGTGGATCTGGATACCCCGTTGAATAAGCTGGTAGGTTTGGCCTACCATATCTCTCTGTGCCGATTGGAGGTACCCGTGAGCATCCGCTGCTGTCCGGGCGAAGAGGGTCATGGCTCTCCCTTGAAGCTCTATCAGCCGGTAAAGAGCTGCCATGCACCTGATATTGGTGGAGATGGTGACCATGGCGCATGTGGTGGCTAGCACCTCAATATTCCCGACGCGGTCGAGCCATGCCGGGTCCAGCCGGTTCCTGACGGGGAAAAGGCCGATCGGGTCGAGCGTGATCTCCAAGGGATGCAGCTGGCAGAACTGGTTGAGAAGCTCGAGGGCGGCAGACTCCCATGTATACTCAGGAGCAAGGCCATAGGCTATTATGCCGAAAGAGGGCCAGTCGGGCCGCACAGGGGGAGGAGGTACCACCGCCTGCACTTGGCACGTCTGGATACCCTGCTCCAGATATAGCCGTCCGGCGTACAAGGGTGGGGACTGGTACCCAAACCACTTCAACGTGTCCCACAGAATCGCGGGGAAACCCTCGAAATGCAGACATGTCGACTGGAAAGTACCGTCCGCTCCAAATAGAACATGCCCGGGAACAGCCATCTGGAACCAAGAAACCGAAACCACGTGAGATAGACTCCAAGGGTCAGGGGTCGGGCAGAGATGCATTCAGCTTTAACCGAGAGCAACGGAAGAACTAGAAATCCTTAGATCCAAAAAGAACTCTTCCGAACAAGGTTGCTGTTGAGAAGGAAACCTTACAGTTTTTTAGTTATGACGCATGCACGGCCTACCTTACACTTAACCAAAAACAACTGCCCGAAACTTTTGGGTCTTACATGGTCAGTGCTGGTGACAAGGCAACAATTACGTCTCTCCCTATAATAACTAGTCGGTTCTACAACGTCTCTTAAACGAACGCGGTTAGCGTACCTGCAGAAAACACCAACACACGAACCTTCCGTGCCAGCACCCACGAAAGCGTTCCCAAACATTACCGCTCACTATAGGAACGGCACCCATGCGTTTAAGGTTGCATGGACAGCACTCAACCGTGGAAATAGGTTCCCTTTGAATGGAACCATATAACCCTTCGCATACTCGTGATGCGGAATTAGCACACGTATGACAAACGTGGCGAACCAACCGTGATGATAGGTTCGTTGGAATCGAACTGTACCAACCTTCGTATGGAGTACATACGGAACCTGCGCACGTGTGATAGACGTGGGCGAAAACAACCACGAGGATAGGGTCCTTTGAATAGAACTCCCTATCAACCTTCGCATACTCATGATGCGGAACTCGGCACACGTATGATAGACGTGGCGAAGTGCTGGAAGGGTTAGCAAAATAACCAAGTAATTATTAGTCACCTAAAACAACCCCAAAATCCACTAGGGCCTCTCGCACTAAAGCCATCCTTAACGATCGTACGAGATTTTTCAAAAGTTTCTTGCAACTTTTATCTTTTCAAAGAAGTGTTTAGGGCTTGTTGTGTTCTCTGTACTGCTAAACCTGCTCTGATACCAGCTGTGGCGGATCCACTTCGGATTAGCTTGATTAAACAGGGTTAAGCCGCCTAACATGCGACACTCCTGCCTAACCAAGTTGACCCGAAGTGCCATCGGATTTCATCCGATTAACCACTTGAACAGGATCGAGTTAGCAACCTCACACGAAGGTGAGTGGTTCCAGAGAATACAACGAGTCCACTGAGTTAGGCAAATTAACAACTACATTTAGTTGCGAAAAGAACAGCAGAGTTTTACAGGGTTCAAAAGAAACAACAGAGGTAAACACTAGCGGAAGCAATCGTCGGGGTCGGATGTCCTGGGGAGGCCAGCCGGAACATCACTGATTCCTCTCCTCGCCATCCGAGGAGGGATCCCACTGGACCGTCCAGCCCGGCGGGAGCTGGGGCGGCCAAGCGCCAGCCAGAGAAGGGTCGGGAGCAGCAACTTCACCTGAAAAACAGGAGCCACAACAAGGCTGAGCTACTAAGCTCAACAAGACTTAACCGATAGGAGTAAACTACTCCTCCTTCTAGACATGCAGGGCTTTTTGGCTGAGGGGTTTGTTTGCCAAAAGCACTAAGTAAAACCCTATTTTCAAGTTTTAGCTCCAGTTCTAGGTTCATTAACCAGTCTAGGTTTTTGCAACCTATTCTAAGCAATCATAGAACCAAAACAAGATATGTAGATACATCAACAAAACCATGTCATCATCAGATTCCTCATTTACTCAGGGTGACATAGCCATCAAGCAATCTCAAACTGTGAGAGGCAGACGAATCGATTCGAGTTCTTTAACCATGCATGGTGAACCTAGCCTCACGACATCCGCGCACCCGGAGGTCGCTTCATGTGTCGGCCTTCCCCATCACTCCCCTAACCCGTGTCGGGCCCATTTCCTTTGGTGCAAGGTTCCACAGACCCGACCCCTGCCGTCCTGTGACCACGCTTACCACCACGTGCGACAACCAGCAGGGGAAACTCCGTTCCAAGAACAATGGGGCGACCGCTCACGTCTAGGTTCAATCCGGTACTAGGCTTCCTCATCCCATACTAAGTATGAGGCTAGTACTTTCAAACACTTGATCACGAACACCACCACTGTCGGGCCTTAGCAAGTTTTCATAGACAGACGGGACGACCATCCGTCCACCAAAGAGTTACCAAAACCCTGCCCCGTCCATCGTCCTTATAGTTGTAACAGAAAGGTAGACATCCAACTCCTACAACTCGCGAGTGACAGGGAATCACTCGGCTTTTACCGTCTCCTAGTTCAGCAAGCGGCTACTCGGTCCAACAGCTAGTGCTCAGATCATGGGGATAACTAAGTCATGCATCTAGGGTTTCAAACAACTCCTATACGTAAATGCACAATCATGTTACAGAAGGCATGCGCAAGTCTGGTAAAACACACAGGGTTTTCATGCAACCGGGGCTTGCCTTCGAGCAAAGAGGAAGGAAACTGCTCGACTTCGGGGGCGACTTCGGCTTCAGCGGGCAGGAGCTCAGCTATAGCTTCGTCTTCTGGCACCGGGTGTAGCTCGTAGAAGCCGTCGGCGAGGTGCAGCTCTACACGAATGCAATGCAAAAGTTAGCATAAACGGTTATTTCAACAGCAACACTGGCTCGCCTGAGCCCAGAAACTTGCGATAAGGAGCAGGAGGGTAGGGAGGTTCAAGAGAGCTGGTGATGATCAAGAGGCAAGGGTCAGAAAGGAACTTATGATCTGATCCTTGAACTAGAGGATGTGGTATACTAGGGATCCTCAGACGCAAGCACTGAAGGGTTCCTAAATTTTACACATACACCCTCGGGTTGAAGAAAAAGATCACAGCCGGACCCTCGGGCGAGGCGGATAAGGGTCGGCGGAACAGATAGGGTCGGGCGAGACGGAACCAGGGTCGGGCGGATAGGAGGGGTCGAGCGAAGCGGACTGGGGTCGGCAGCTTACCTTCTTCCTAAAAGGAAGGCTTGGGGTCGGGAAGAAGCAGACTTGGGCGGAGGGACTAAAGCTTTGAACAACGGCTAAGACCGGCAATGCTCCGGCGGCGGCGATGCTTCTTGCAGATCACAAGTAAGCTTTTACGCAGCACGAAGGAGCAAGCGGCTGGGTGACTTGGAGAAAACTGAGGGAGAAGCTGAGAGAAGAGTTCCTCAAGAACTTGGTGTGTGGCGCTAGGAGCTTGAGCAGGGGGCGAGAGAATGGCTGAAGGCAACAATGGCGGAGGGAACTCCGGCGGCTGGTGCATTCCTTTTATAGCTGCTGGAACGGAGGAAGGAAGCGGCGCGGGAGAGAGAGAAGGGGAGCGGCGCGAAGGCTGGGGAGAAGCAATGGAGTGCTCTGCCGGGGCGGCGATTGAGCGAAGAGGGCGGTGGTGCAGGACTCCGGGGGTGACGCCAGCGGTCATTGGGTTCTGGCGTCAGGGCGACGCAGGAGCGAGTATGTCGGTGGTTGAGATTTGGCGGAGGCGGGCGTCGCCGTGCGGAAGATTTGATAGAATCGACCAGTTTAACGGCGCTAGAATCGAGGGCGCACAGGTGAGAAGACAGGCAGCCGCGGGTGCGCGGGCGAGCGCGGAGCAATAGATTGCCGGGCGGCTTCTGACAGGGCGGGGAAAGGAGCTGTCGCTGCCGTGGTCGGGGTTGGCGATGGAGGAATCGTCGTGTAGTGGAGACCAGGCGGCGCGACTGTGGTTGAAGTGACGGAAAAGACGGGCGACATCGAGCTCTCGGGCCGGGATCTGGCGGCGTGATGATGGGCGCGGGAGGCGAGGCTCTGCAGAAAGGTTGCAGAGGGGCTTCCGCTGCCATTGGGGAAGGGGGCGCGAGAATCCACTTGGTCGCGAGCCAGAGACAAAACTGAGCTGCGGGCGTCGGAGAAGACGAGCCACGCGGCAGGGAGACTCTGAAGCGGGCATGCAACTCGAGTGCGCCTATCGCGGAGGATCTGGGGAAAAAGATCTCGCGGTCCACCGGGCGGATAGAACGGGCGGTTGCGGAAGACTTAGAAGGATCCGACGGTGGGCTGAGCTCGCTGGGGTCGGGATTGGAGCGAAGCGGGGAGGGGTCGGGTCTCAAGGGTCGGGATCGGGCTGAAGGCTGAGCACTCAGGCGCGGTAAAACAAGACAAATGACTATGATCAAGGGCTCCGATTAAGATTAACTCGGAAGATTAGGGGTCGGTCGTCACACTACTGCTCTCTCAGGAAATCCTGTGAAAGGCGTCTTGGTCATCTTGCCTAGCAAGCAAGCCTCACATGTCTCGTATGATTCAAAATCAAACGAAGTTAGAAGTCCATCAGAATGGAGCTCCTTCATGCGCTTTTCACTTATATGACCCAAACGACAATGCCACAAGTAGGTAGGACTCAAATCATTAGGCCGAGGCCTTTTAGCACTTACATTACAGATAGGTGAACCATCAAGATTTAAAACAAATAATCCATTCACAATGGGTGCAAAAGCCATAAACATATTATTCTTAGAGATCACACAACCATTGTTTTCACTCGCAAATGAATAACCATCCTTCATCAAGCATGAAGGAGACAAAATGTTTCGACTTAAACTAGGACCAAAATAACAATTATTCAACTCCATAATAAATCCTGACGGGAGGTGGAGTTGCATCGTCCCGACGGTCAACGCAACAACTCTTGCATTATTGCCCACGCGGAAATCAACTTCTCCTCTTTCCACGCTTCTACTTCTTATCATTCCCTGCATCGAATTGCAAATATGAGCAACCGATCCGGTATCAAATACCCAAGAATTAATAATTGTATCAGCGAGAAATATGTTGTCTATAACATTAACAACAAGCGTACCTGAGGTAGAAGTACTCTTACTTCCGCCATTCTTCAAGGAAGCTAGGTACTGCTTGCAGTTTCTCTTCCAGTGACCAAGTTCATGACAGTAAAAGCACTCTTTGTCTGGAGCAGGTCCAGGTCCAGCTTTAACCTTGGGCGCTGGGTTTGGCTTGGACGTTCCAGCCTTGCCCTTCTTATTCCAAGAATTGCCCTTCTTTTTAAAGCTAGGCTTGTTCTGTATAGCCATCACATGGCTGGTACTAGCACTTTTCTTGATGTCTACCTCTGCTGTCTTGAGCATACCACACAGTTCATTCAAACCCTTCTCCGTCCCATGCATATGGTAGTTCGAGATGAAGTTCCCATAGCTAGGCGGAAGAGATGAAAGAATGAAGTCAGTGGCCAACTCTTTGCCCATTGGGAAGCCTAGCTTCTCCAACCGTTGAGTGTAACCAACCATCTTGATTACGTGTGGTCCTACTGCTGCGCCTTCTGCTAGCTTGCTCTCAACAAAGGCCTTAGACACATTGAACCTTTCAGTCCTGGCCTATGTTTGGAACATGTCTCTAAGCGCCACGATGATATCGTGCGCCTCATGGTTTGTTTCGAACTGCATCTGCAGCTCGGGTTCCATGCAAGCAAGCATAAGGCAACTTACCTCAAGATTAGCATCAAATGCCTTCTTGTAAGCAGCCTTAACGGCAGCAGATGCATCATCAGCAGGTACTGGTGGTAGTGGGGTGTCTAGAACATCTTCCTTTTTATCGGCCCTGAGAACAATTCTCAGGTTACGGATCCAATCCGAGTAGTTTGTTCCATTCAACTTGTCCTTCTCAAGGACCGAACGCAAAGCAAACGATGTGGTGGTGTTGCTAGGTGCCATTTAATCTACAACAAAAGTAATGCAAAATACACTAAGACAAACGTATCCATGATAGAGCAAATTACATTAAACTATTTTAACAGAATCTACTCCCACTAAAATCAATATCCCTCTATTGAAACATAGTGATTCAGGATCCACAACTAACAAGTCCACTAGTGAGCTTTAGCATCACCGCTAGCAAACGAGGTAGATCGGTAAGCAACTTTTGCTAATCATATCACATATGACTCCTATTGTTGGGTGACATCTCTATGTCTCGGCGCCCAACCTTTATGCCCCAAGGTCCTTAACCGTTAAGATAACCTTGTTAAGCAAACCAACCCTTATGCGTGTAAGTGTCCGACACAAACCCGTCTAGTCAAGGAAAACTAGTGGCACCCTAATTTCATAGACCCACCACTATTTGTACAAGACATGGGACGGTGCAAGTTTTAGTTGGGAGGGCATACTAACTTAAACTTTGTGAGGGATCGTTCTACTTCTAACATCACAGCATGCAGAAAGTAAAACATAAACAGAATAGCATTCACACAGCTGTGACACAGTATGGCCCGTTTTTATATGGTGATCTCCATCTCCATAGAACCTATTCACCATGGTGATCTCCATCTCCATGTTCCATGTGTGCCATCCTCCTGGTGATGAGTCCTCCAAGAACTAGAACATGCTATTACACCTAATAGCTAGTAAAGAATCTAGTAATGAAGATTACATAGTTGCTTGGATCATCACAGATTGGTACGCAGACCATTAAATACAATAAAGTGACAACACATATGACTCCTGCCGTGTTACCGTACGCGCGACACGCAGGTCACAAATGAGTTACACACATGCATCACATACACAAGGAGGCCATACTGATCACAAGATACATACATACATCCTGCAAAACAGAGTTAGGCGTCCTAACGTTCCAAACTTCGGAGGCCCGAAACTCAATTTTCCAAGCCGAATTTGGGAAATCTAATTTCGCCAAAAACGGCAAAGCCATTGAATTTCATGTGTAACTTTTTCTGTAGATCAATTTTCATATAAAATTCGCCCCAATCCGAGATCGTACCGAAAAGTTACGGCTGATTTACCGAAGCATACGCATACGGCAAAAATCCCGACCCCGGCAGTAGATCTCATCTACTATTGCACATCTAATGCGCCTGGCGTATGACCCTGGATCTCGATTCGACCAATCATATTGATCTTCGCTCACTGCAACTGGATTTACGTGTATCACTTAACTCCGATGGCGGAAACCGACCGGTAGGAGTATGTCGTTACACTACCATTGCAGCAAGGGCACGAAACCAGGACATAGATCAAACGGAAAACCCGCATATCTCCAAATGCACACATCCCGAATCCAAAACTAAGCAGCTACGGCTCTTGATACCACTGTGGGGATACGAGGTAGGCTACACTAGCGCAATTCAAAAATTCTACCGCGTATAACTAGGAAGAACTGCCGTATAAGGATCACGGGATTACCACTCGACACACTACTGGTGCGGAAGATGTAGATATGCGTCGATGCAGTGAAGACGATCACGTAGTCGTACGTAGTCGATCAACATAGTCGTACGTAGTCGATCACGTCCAGCAGCTCCTCAGCAGCTCGTCCACGTGCAGCAAGATTGCCTCCGGTACCGCGGCTCGTCGTCGGCTAGTCGTGGCTCGTCGGCGGCTCGTCGGCGGCTCGTCCAAGTGCTGCAGGCGCAACACCTCCAAGGTATCCACACGTGCAGGGAGAAAGCATCGCAAGCCGGACTGCTAGATCCGCGAGTTGCAACAGGCGAGGGCGTGGGAGGCACGGCAGGTGTGTTTCGCCAAAAGATGTGAACCCTAGGGCGCCCCCACCCCTCTATTTATAGAGGTTCCTGACGGGCCTCTGGATCCGAGGCCCATTAGTACTTCTAAACCTAATCCAACTCGGATCAGATCCGAATTGGGCTTCCAGCCCCTTAAGTGTGTGACCCTATGGGTTCGGATACGCATAGACATGGCCCGAGTACTCCTACTCGGCCCAATAGTCGGTAGCGGCCTCTAGCAAGACGTGCCAACTCCTATATGCACACGAAGATCATATCAGACGAACCATCACAACATAATATACATGCTATTCCCTTTGCCTCACGATATTTGGTCTAGCTTCAAGCCGACCGCTCTTTCTCGATCCTGTGATTCGGAATCCCTTTGTAGGTTAACTCTTAACCGTACGTAGCATGGCCATGCATTTTCGGATCCGATCACTCGAGGGGCCCAGAGATATCACTCTCAATCAGAGAGGGGCAAATCCCATCTTGATTGACCATGTCTCATAGCATGCTTCTTGACAAACCCGAAAACTACCTTTATAACTACCCTATTACGGCGTAGCGTTTGATAGCCCCTAAGTAGGTCGATCCACATCTAGAATACATGCGACAATCTCAGGTCTAAGGACAAAGCGTATATGTTGTTTTAAAGAGAGAACTACTTCTCGTGTTGGGTCAGTCCTAGCACATGTCTCCACATGTGTCCACATTATTAGTTCAACATCTCCATGTCCATGACTTGTGAAACATAGTCATCAACTAATACATGTGCTAGTCTAATATTCATGTGTGTCCTCACATGAACTCCGACTAGGGACAACTTTAGAATAACCATACAAGTAAAGAGTTTCACATACAATTCACATAATTGCAAATCAATTCAAGTAGCCTTCAATGGATATTCAATGAACACAACATACAAATCATGGATACAAATGGAATATCATCATCTCTATGATTGCCTCTAGGGCATACCTCCAACAAGAGGGTGTCCAGTCGGCTATTGAGAGACCGATGGGCCGAAAGGAAGGAAACGTGAGTAGAGGAAGGATTAGAGTTTTGAGGGATGCAGGCATGCAGCAATAAAATGCACTTTCAAATGTAGATCTACTGATGCATCCTTGCAAACGTCTATTGGATTTCATAGTCTCACCATAGTGTGTATTCTTCATTATATATGAGGATGATAGGAGCTTAATTATTTTTGCTCCTTGTTCGTGAGCATCATTCCTGTCAGAGTAATATTATTGAACATTTTAAAATTTACATTTTATTTGATTTTAAGTGATAGTTTATTTTGTTCAGTCATGCCATTGGCATAGTAATGTGTTAAGGGTATACACTTTTGACTTTTTGAGTTTTGAGTGACCACATGCTGAGGGAATCAACACAACCTTTTGAGTTACAGCTCCGGTCCCCGAATCAGTTGAAATGGTAAATTAGTTTCCTTGTTCAAAGTGGAAATTGAATAAAAGGAAATTACACGCACAATCCATACGTTCGTACCACTAGTAGAGAATTGGCTTTCGATCCGCCCCCTTTTGTCCCGGTTTAAAGTTGACCCGGGACAAAAGGGGGTGCGTCACGGTAGGCAAAAATGGAGGGGAGATTTACTCCCGGTTGGTAATTGCAACCGGGACTAAAGGCCCCTCTTTAGTCCCGGTTGCAACGGCTAGTGGGGGGCTGTCGGTGGCGGCACCCTTTTATCCCGGTTGGAGGCTCCAACCGGCATAAAAGGTGAACCCTTTTATCCCGATAAAGGTGAACCCTTTTATCCCGGTTGGAGGCACCAACCGGGACTAAACTTTCAACCGGGACAAAAGGTGTTCCTTTTTGTCTCGGTTGGAGTTTTTAACCGGGATAAAAACTCATCCCCATTATATACGGCCAAGACAGAGGACTTTCTTCCTCCTCCAACCCGAGCCAGTCCAGCACATTGACAGAGAGAGCTGAGCTTCACCTACTCTCCGGTGGTGCCGAAGCAAGCAAGGGAGGTGCTGCCCGAAGTTTTTTCCCTCATTTTCGTGGGAATTTCACTCGGCCAACACAAGTGTTGTGAGGGTTTGCTACTTCATCCTCGTGTTATGCTTTGATTTATGCTTTGGAGATGGAAAGATTATTTGCTAGAATGTGATGATGAAGTAGAAAAATGGAGAGGTATTTTGAGCTAGAATGTGAGGGAGATTGATGTGTCATATATAGTATGCATTATTGCAGTGGTTTAAAAATGATGCTACCTTGTCTAGACGGTTTATCTTATCAAATTCAATATGGTTTTTTAAATCCATACTTGTTGAACTTGCATACCATGTTCGCCTCGGCGAGGATGTTCTCTGCCGAGCAGCAACGTATGTCAAGAAGGAGGTTCGATTCTACGAGAAAGAGTGGATACGGACATCGTGACCGTGTCCCCTTTTCTGTAGCATCTAACCTCTTTCATGACGAAGTGCAGTGCCGCCCAGTTGAGGACATGCTCGCGAGATGACCACGGTCTTCAAGTTCAACAACTTCTGTAGTGGTAAGGAAAGAATTTTTGTACATAGATGACTTCTGCTACTTGTTGAACTTATCAAATTCAATATGGTTTTTCAAATCCACACTTGTTGAACTTGCACACCGTGTTCATTTCTGCGATGATGTTCTCCGCCGAGCAGCAACGTATGTCAAGAAGGAGGTTCGATTCTACGAGAAAGAGTGGATACGAACATCGCGACCGTGTCCCCTTTTCCGTAGCATCTAACCTCTTTCATGACGAAGTGCGGTGCCGCCCAGCTGAGGACATCCTCGCGAAATGATCACGGTCTTCAAGTTCAACAACTTCTGTAGTGGTAAGGAAAGAATTTTTGTACATAGATGACTTCTGATACTTGTTGAACTTATCAAATTCAATAAGGTTTTTCAAATCCATACTTGTTGAACTTGCATACCGTGTTCATATTGGCGAGAATATTCTCCGCCGAGCAGCAACGTATGTCAAGAAGTAGGGTCGATTCTACGAGAAAGAGTGGATACGGACATCGTGACCATGTCTCCTTTTCCGTAGCATCTAACCTCTTTCATGACGAAGTGCGGTGCTGCCCAGTTGAGGACATCCTCGCGAGTTGATCACGGTCTTCAAGTTCAACAACTTATGCAGTGTTAAGATAATATTTTTTGTACATAGATGGCTTCTGCTACTGGAGGAAGTGGCGATGGTGGGGGCGATCGTGGTTCCTATTATGGCAAGGTTCCAATCATAGTTGGCCCTCAGCATAAGCCAAAGAAAAAGAGCGCGTTGGAAAAAGCAATGCTTCGTTATTTGCAGCAACGTCATGAAGAAGCTGTTGCCGCAGGTCAGGAACCTCCTTTTGGTGGTCGTTATGCTCCACCCTCAGTCCCGGGTGTTTCACGTCCACTTAGTACTACCATTTCAGGCAGCACAAATAAACCTAAGGATGAGGTTGGGTCAGCGGAACCTTCTTCTTCACCGTCCAAGGATGCTTAAAGTCCTCCTTGATAATAACCAGTGGATGGCTTGTTGTATTGTATGATGTTGTTTGGGACTTTAATTTAAATATGTGTATTTGGATCTTGATGTTGTTGTATTGTACCATGTTGTTTGGATCTTTAATCGATTTTCACACGTAATCCATTGTCAAGTGTAATCCATTTTCATGCGTAATATGATGCAGATGGACTGGCAATGGATGTATAATGCAGACAGGCGGAGCAAGGTGTTTATTGATGGCTTGCATTATTTTCTCGAAGTGGCAAAAGCGAACAAGCCAGAGAATGGGTTCGTATGTTGTCCATGCTTCCAATGCAATAACAGGAAGGAGTATTCAAAGGATTTCTGGGGGACTATTCACAGCCACTTGTTTAAATACGGTTTCATGCCTAACTATTTGGTTTGGACCAAGCACGGTGAACTAGGGGTTGTAATGGAAGATGGCGAGGAGGAGGAGGAAGATGACACCATTCCGGACTGGGTTGCAGGCCAAGCTTTTGCAGGTACTACAATGGGCGAGGCTGATGAAGATGAGTTTGCAGAAAATGGCCCTACTGATGACCTTGGTCAGGTGATACGAGATGCATACAGAGATTGTGAAACTGAGAAGAAAGCAGCAAAGTTGCAGCGCATGATAGATGATCACCAAAAATTGTTGTACCCAGGTTGCCAGCAGGGCCATAAAAAACTAGGTACGACACTAGAATTTGTGCAATGGAAGGCAAAAAATGGTGTGTCCGATAAGGCAATTCAGGGGATGTTGAACATTGTCAAGAAGATTCTCCCCGAGAATAATGAATTACCATCCACAACATATGAAGCTAAACAGATTATTTGCCCTCTCGGATTGGATGTTCAGAAGATACACGCATGCCCTAATGACTGTATCCTGTATCGTGGTGATGAATACGAGAAATTGGATGCTTGTCCCGTCTGCGAAGCCCTGCGATATAAGATCAGGCGAGATGATCCTGGTGATGTCGAGGGGCAGTCTCCCAAGAAGAGAGTTCCCGCGAAGGTGATGTGGTATTTTCCTATAATACCACGCTTGAAGCGCTTGTTCAGGAACAAGGCGAATGCTAAGTTGATGCGATGGCACAAAAAAGACCGTAAGGAAGATGAGATGCTGAGACACCCCGCAGATGGGGCACAGTGGAGATCAATTGATAGAACATTCTCAGACTTTGAAAGTGAAGCAAGGAACATAAGGTTTGGTTTAAGCACTGATGGATTCAATCCATTCGGTGAGTTGAGTAGTAGCCATAGTACTTGGCCTGTGACCCTTTGTATGTTCAACCTTCCTCCTTGGCTGTGCATGAAGCGGAAGTTCATTATGATGCCGGCGCTTATCCAAGGCCCAAAACAACCCGGTAACGACATTGACGTGTACCTAAGGCCGTTGGTTGATGACCTTTTACAGCTCTGGAAGGAAGAAGGTGTACTAAAAAACTTTTTGCATACTCCTTGAGGTCTTATTTATTTATATTGGTTACATCGTACTTAGGGGATCCTTTTAACTTGTTTTAGAAGCTCATAGTAGTCTGCCGAGGAGGAGATCCGAAAGAACTAGAACATTGTACGAGTCTCAAATGTTCTAAATTGAAACCTTAAATGTATAATTAGTTCACAACGATAATCTCTGCCTTGTTTGGTCTGAAAACTCTTAGAATGGTTTGACATGTTTCAACTATGTTTTGTAATAATTCGTACCTTTGAGGCTATTTATGTTAAAAGGTAATTTTTATTGATGTTTTCCCATAAAAAAGTGATCCTGATGTATGGATGAGATAAAAGTTGTAAGTGGATGATTCGGGTTGTCCGGAGGACACTCAATGAATTGTTGGATTTAAATTGTTTTAAGCGCGTTGGTGGATAATTACTATTCCAGCAGTAATTAGGCGCACTTAAGCTAGTTTAAATTAGATGGTTCCGTCAAACCTGGACTCTGAGGTGGACTCGAACTTGATGTGGTTTGTGCCTCTAACTTAGCTTGGATGTTCCTGCTGATCCTCTCTGCCTTCATGCCTCTCTTCAAGTATTTCATGATCCTCTCCATGTTTCTTAATTATAATAATATCTTAACTAAAAATAATACATAGGAACGAGTTTACCTTATCTTTAGTACGAATGGTCGTATCTAAGCGTGTTATGTCCTCATCGTACCGAAGCTACATGGAATGGCTCGATGCGCAGCCACCCGGCTCCGTGATCTACGCCAGCCTTGGGAGCTTAATGTCCATTGATGTGCAGAAGCTCAAGGAAATGGCCTGGGGAACAAGCGCCCCTTCCCTGTGGGTGGTCTAGCCAAGGCTGGTGTGTGGATGCGAGTCCGACAAGCTTCCTGCTGAGCTGCGGGAGGAGATACGGGACAGAGGGTGTCCAGTCGGCTATTGAGAGACCGATGGGCCGAAAGGAAGGAAACGTGAGTAGAGGAAGGATTAGAGTTTTGAGGGATGCAGGCATGCAGCAATAAAATGCACTTTCAAAGGTAGATCTACTGATGCATCCTTGCAAACGTCTATTGGATTTCATAGTCTCACCATAGTGTGTATTCTTCATTATATATGAGGATGATAGGAGCTTAATTATTTTTGCTCCATGTTCGTGAGCATCGTTCCTGTCAGAGTAATATTATTGAACATTTTAAAATTTACATTTTATTTGATTTTAAGTGATAGTTTATTTTGTTCAGTCATGCCATTGGCATAGTAATGTGTTAAGGGTATACACTTTTGACTTTTTGAGTTTTGAGTGACCACATGCTGAGGGAATCAACACAACCTTTTGAGTTACAGCTCAGGTCCCCGAATCAGTTGAAATGGTAAATTAGTTTCCTGGTTCAAAGTGGAAATTGAATAAAAGGAAATTACACGCACAATCCATACGTTCGTACCAATAACAAATATGCTTTGTACTGTAGCTTCCAAATGTTTCATAGTGAAAATATGAGATCAGCCAAGTTAAGGAAAGCTGTGTGAGATGATCCACTCTCCTTAATGCCATTCTCCGCCGTCTCTTTCAGGCTTGTCATCCTCTCTCTAACCTCTTTCCCTTCTTTGCTGCTCATCAATTTTTCAATAGCATCTCGTATCCTCAGTCTCTCAAGCTGGTTTTCCACTTCAACCTCCACTCCAACCCTCCGAACCTCGCACACGAACATAGCATTTCCATATTGGTCACCCAACAAAGGTCGGGATATCATCGGCACACCTTCCGATATAGCCTCCATCGTCGAGTTCCAACCATTGTGAGTCAAGAAAGCGCAAACCGTAGGGTGAGCAAGCACCTCATCCTGCGGAGCCCAGTCGATGATCCTGCCTCGATCTCCAGGGCTTGTTCGCTTCAGCTTATAAGCCGGCTGAAAAGCTAAAACGGTTGATTTGTTGTGAGAGGAAAATACTGTTTGGTGGCTGATAAGCCGGCTGAATAAGCTGAAGCGAACAGGCCCCAATCTCTTCCCGAACCCCATCGGGCAGATCACCGGACTCAAATCCGCGGATGAGGCTCGGCCTGACGACCCAAATGAATGGGCGCTTACTGTCAGCCCAGCCCCAAGCCAGCTCTACAAACTCGTGCGGGTCCATGGCAGCAAGGCTCCCGAAGCTCACGTAGATAACGGAGCCAGGCGTTTGCGTGTCCAGCCAGTCAAGGCACCGGCGGTCTTGCTGCTAACTGGTACAAGCTGCTTTTCACCGGCGGTGAGAACTTGTTGAGAGGGCCGATGACGAACACGGGGATGGACATGTCTTCGTGGATCTTGTCGAGCTCAACCGTCTCGATGGCCTCAATGGTGTTGATTATGAGGCTGGCGGACCGCCACGCTCCATCAACTGTGAGTTTGTTTGCTTCAGCTTATAAGCTGGCTGAAAAGTTAAAACGGCTGATTTGTTGTCAGAGGAAAATACTGTTTGGTGGCTGATAAGCTGGTTGAATAAGCTGAAGCGAACAGGTCGTGTGTGCCCGAGCAGGCTGGCGAAGTCGTTAAGGCTGCTCGTCTCGATGCGTTGCAGGTCTCTCACACGGAACGGTGGCAGCACATCGACTGGACCATCCGTGTGGTCCTCTGCCGTGCAAAGAGGAAGCAGAGAATTTTGGTGTCTGGCTGTTAGAACAAACATTACTAAACACCAAACATTTCGATTTTCTCGAGTTACCTTGGACAGGCAAGTAGCCCTTCTCAATCAGTGCCGGGTAGACCATGAAGTTCCGGAAGCTCGCTGCGCTGCTGCTCATGAGCCCCAGCGCCGGCACGCCGAGCTCCCTCGCCACCGCCTGCG
Source organism: Setaria italica (assembly GCF_000263155.2). Lineage (NCBI taxonomy): Eukaryota > Viridiplantae > Streptophyta > Magnoliopsida > Poales > Poaceae > Setaria > Setaria italica. The sequence goes on from NC_028455.1 coordinate 13,295,855, forward strand.
CGGAGTACCAAATGACGTCGGTGACCACGCACCGGACGCCTCCTGGCTCCTCCTCCTCCTCCTCCTCCTCGGCAAGCAGCGCCGCCAACCGCTCCTTGAACGGCGCCGCACAGCTAACGTTCAGCTCCGTCACGAGTCTCGCAATGTCCTCCGACCCCATGAGCTCCGTGGGTACATGGACCGGCACCGGTACGAAGCGGTAGTCCGAGGGGTAGTCGTCCGGATCCGGCGCGCGAAGATCGGTGTGGAACACGGTGATCGCGACGCCGCCTGCGTGCAGAGCGCCGGCAAGGCGGAGCATCGGGTTGAAGTGACCCTGGTATGGGAACGGGAAGCACACAACGCGGCGGCCGGCTCGGATGGACGAGGCCATTGCTGAAACCTCGATGCCCACGGGTCTCTCTGGATTAGGGCTTCTTTGTGGCCTGAAACAGGTAAGAACTGCAAGCGATAAATAGATAGTAATGGGCGGCAAAGTTAAATTACTTTATCAGCGAGTGGCCGGCAAATGGTACTTAAACAACGGCTGGTATTAAAAAATGGTTCAAGTGGGCTGACCAAGTGAGAAGTATAGCCTGCTAATAACACCCTCCAATGCCATCAAAACACGAGAAAAATTAAGAAAATATACATTTACTGATTAAAAACCACCTGCAAGGTTAATACTCTCTTCGTTATTAATCTGTAATGTTTATGATGCTAATTACTAGTTCAATGTCATAAAGTTAAACACGAAGGGAGCATCTCATAACCTCATAAACTACATCACCCAAATGTACAGTGCTCGATTATTAGACAATCACTCAATTATTTAATAAACTTGTTATTGGAAATCATGAAAAATTAACTCGCTTCTTGAAACTAATATGCTCACAAGAGAAAAAAAGAATGTCCTACTTAGCTATATATGTGCATGCATCTCCCTAGATCTCAAGTGTTGACTTTATATTTTACTAGGATCATGCCCGAGCGTTGCTACGGGCAACAAAATTTTTATATTGCAAGATATTGGATTCAACGGGATAATAAAAATATAAAACATCTATAAATATAAAATAAGTATATCATATAAGATTGGATTCAACAGGACAATAATTATGTGGAACAAGTAGGAATACAGGTCATCCAAATGTCAACCCTATCTATCCTATTTCTTTGCTTGTGATGGGCCAAACAAAATGTTTTATCATGCCCGGTAGTCTTGTCCTCCAGGCATTCGCTTCGTGCGCCAGAAGATCGATGAAGAAGCTGTGCCGCATCGTTATAGCATCATGTATGTAAGATAAGTGCTTACTCCAAGTTAAGCTCTCGTGTGATGGGATTATCGTATATTGTAAACAAAGGAACGTACAACAAAGCATATCTACTCACTTTTTCGATGTGCACAGGAAACAGAGAAATGTTTGAAGAAACATAAATATTGAACTAATTAGCATGTCCCAAACGTTCCAAACATCATATATAGTCATGTGATGTAATTCAGTTTTTCAGTATACGTGGAATTTCCCATACAGTTACATCATGTGACAAAATTAAGCAATCACTTCAACCTAAATACCTAGCAAGAGCAAGAAACATGGAATTGATCAGTTTAGTATTTTTAAAAAATAAATGAAAAATGTAAGACACCCACAAATAATCATTATATTACCTTGCCTATGGTGTTAGAACCTCCTTGTATACAATATTCTTCGTATACGTGCCATCTACAGTTGGTACCCTTTTCTTCTTCACTGATGTACCTTTTTGTTCATTGTTATTTTGATTACCCTGGCCGTTCACTTTCTTAGAAGCTTTTTTCTTTTCCTTCCTTTTAGTATGTTCCTCGTCTGCCTCTGCGTTAGGTGGGAGGGCGAGGATCTTGACATTCGTTCTAGCTGTGGCTCTAGACATAGCAACATACAACTGACCATGAGAGAACACAGGAGCGGGCAGGTACACACCCACATTTGGTATAGTTTGGCCCTGTGACTTGTTGACCGTCATGGCGAAGCTGAGCCTAATAGGGAACTGCTTCCTCTTAAATTGGAATGGGAACATCTCATTGTCAGACGATTCAGTGAGCTGCAACGCCGTCGCTCGCTTAATTATTGGCAGCCCCTTCTAGTCGTCTTCTGAAAGGTGAGATTTTATTCAACTTTGAGTCTCATGTGTCATCTCCTGTTACAGGTCCTGGCACAATTATTTCATTGAATACATAATGATGGCGCCTGCTAATTTTTTTCCCAGGAACACAAGTGCTGCAGCCTTGTTTTGCTGAGCTGACAGCTGAGTAGTGCGGAGGGCAAGTTCTTTCTGTGAATACATATGATCTAATTATAACGAACATGATTAACAGATTAATTAATATAACACATGCCATATCCGACAACCTCTTGGTATAATCATGTCTAGTTAGGCCTAATCATGATCTAATCTACGTGAACATGATTAACAGAGGGTAACGAGAACTCACACTTGAGGTGCAACGCCGCCGCTCGGACGACACCCTCCAACCTTCCTGTGCAGTTCGCGACCGAGCGTTCAGCTTCACAACAGATCGGTGTCGGTCTAGTAACAAGGTCAGGGAGTAGGTGATGAGAAAGCTTCAAGAGAATTGCATGCGTCCGTACCGATGGTCAACAATTACCCAGCGAGGAGGTCAGCGAAGGTGCAGGGCGGGCAACGGTGGCACGGGGCAAGCGACGGATTTGCTTCGGGCCTGTGCGTGTGCGATGGCGGCAACGAGTTTGTTATGGCGGCTGATAGAAAAAGGAAGGGAAGGAACCAGGATGGAGTACAATTCTTTTTCCAACCAGGCCTAGCAAATCTGGCGCATGCATGCAAGTAGCTAGCGGATTTTTTTAATCTTTCCTTTCTTTAAACATGCCCACAAAATCTCGCGCATGCATGCAAGGAGTTGATTTTTTAATCTTTCCTTTCTTTTAACATGTCCACAAAATCTCGCGCATGTGCAAGGAGCTAGCTGATTTTTTAATCTTTCCTTTCTTTTAACATACCCACAAAATTTGTAAAAAACAATATTGACAAATCTGGCGCATGCATGCAAGGAGCTAACTGATTTTTTAACCTTTCCTTTCTTTTAAACTGTCCACAAAATCTCGCGCATGCATATAGGGAGTTGATTTTTTAAACTTTCCTTTCTTTCAACATGCCCACAAAATCTTCTCTCTTGACGGATGCGCCCGACCCCTTGAGGGTGGAACTCCGCCTCGCCCGACCCTTGGTCCCGGGGTCAGATGCGCGTGACCCCATGAGGGTGGAACTCCGCCTCGCCGATGCGCCCGACCCATTGAGGGTGGAACTCCGCCTCGTTCAACCCCGAGTGAAGCTCCGCCTCGTCCGACCCTGAGTCTTGGGGTCGGGAGTATCTGACCCCTGAGCGGAATGTTGGAGTAGTCCGAGGCTATTTTTCAAAAAACCCCTGACATTTCATGATATCAACCCGCAGTCCAATTCCGAGTATACGCCCGACCCTTGGTCCTGGGGTCGGATGCGCCCGACCCCTTGAGGATGGAACTCCGCCTCGCCCGACCCCGAGTGATTTGGGATGCGGTTCTGCTAGAACCAATCTTACCATTCAGGCTAGGTTTCGGGGGGAAAATATTAGTACATGTAGATTTAGATTTGCTGGGTTAGGGATCATAGTGCCTTATTTGGGTTATGCTGTCTCAGGATGTACGTGCAGCTTGATTAAAACAGCTGGTCCGATTTGGAGTACATGTTTAGGGTATTGGATCTACAAGCATTGGAGTACATATCAATAAATCATCACCCGCAACATTTCTTCTGTAGTCCAGAGCAAGCAACTTTTAGAGGGATCTTGGACCAAACAGAAGTGAAACACATCAAGCTGAGTACTTAGCTGCCATTGAATCACCAAACATGTTATATGGTCACTGTCTAAAAAGTTCATATAAGGAAAATCCTTGAAAAATATGATTCAGTATGTCGCGAACATCCAAACTTTGAAACACAACACAGAGTTGCTGAGCATCCTAGCATTACTACTTGTTGATGATATCTAATGTAAGGGCACGTGCCGTCTTTGTAATTTGTTTCCGTTCAGTGCGTATCCGCTTGGATAGGTCTGCAGCACAAAAATCAGAGATCAAAACTACAAAAAGATGTTACCTTTCAAATCGTACGCATCAGAACATATGGGAGAAAAAATAATTTGACTATAATCTGTAGTAGTCACTCCACCTAACAGGCAAGGGAAAAGTGAATTAAAAACTTAAACAGACAAGGGGATACATGAATTTAAAGAATTAATGGTTAAATATATTGTTAATTTTATTAACAAAACTGAGTGCTCATTGATAATGTCATACCTTGCATCGTAGATATCTTGACATGGAGGGCAGCTAATGTCTTGAATTGATAAGCCGCGTGACGCCACTCCCATATGTGGCGTTGAAGGTGTGGGTCGTTCACGTGGATTATGATGAAGTTTTTCCTACAAGTAACAACATTAATTCCGATCGACCCATGGCATGGCAGATAATTTCATATGTACATAAATACACATACCTTTGATTCATGATTACCACGTGCCTGTTAGGCCGCCTCCGGAAGTCACCCCTATCTTGGATCTCAGACGCATATACAACCACGCCTATGACATCTTCAACAACAAAAAAAATATATGCTTTGCATTTTAGTGTGAAACCAAGGACATCATATTTTGTTAAGTGAAAGTGTGTATAAATTGATGAGTCACCTGCAAAAGTATCTACTGGCTGACGGTATACATCCTCGAATTTCCTAAAGGCACGAGGACACTCTGAAATCCAGATGGGCCTCTGTGGAGTCTTGACTACAGTATCCGGTAAAAGGACGACAGCGTAGTATTCACACAGACGGTACATATTGGGAATGGGATCCACATAAGTTGGCGTAAAATACACTCCCAAAAAGTCATATGTTTCACCTTCAATGAGCACACTGTTGAACATCATATGATGGTCGCCGCACGCAACTGCCTCCATCTTGGTGCCCTGCACAAACATTGTAGCCAACATATATCAGTAGTTTGCAGTGAAACCACAATGCATCCGCCTAATTACACATGCATATAAAAAAAGAAGTAGGCGGATGATTGAAGCACCTACTCATCAACCAATATTACGCGCAAATACTCCTGTCCTCTATACTCTCGTATGTTTCCTTTCCAGAAAACCATGGCGCTCACATCCAATCTCCAGAAGATGTGTTCCAGCTCCACCTCATGAAACTCAACCCACCTATAATTCCGAGATTTTATACATATATAATGCAAGGGTGCATCATAGCGTACGAGATAAAAACTGATGTCATCATTCTGATGAAATCTGTACCGCTTCAGAAAATTACGAGTATCATACCTGTTCGTTGTCGGTGCGGGCAAGGATATCAGCGGTGCAGGCAAGGTTACCCTCTTCCTCGAGAGCGACATGTAGGAGGAACCCATAGCTGGATAACTGCAAGTTGAACATTTGTACTGCAGTGAGTCTTATTCGTTAGGAGAGATGAAGGAATAATGATATAGGAGCTTATCACTTCGGTGTACTGTTCCATAGTTACTGCTTCAGGAGAATTACATGCGTCCGTACCGATGGTCAACAATTACCCAACGAGGAGGTCAGCCAAGGTGCCGGGCGGGCAACGGCGCCACGGGGCAAGCGACGGGTTTGCTTCGGGCGTGTGCATTTGCGATGGCGGCAACGAGTTTGTTATGGCGGCTGATAGAAAAAGGAAGGGAAGGAACCAGGATGGAGTACAATTCTTTTTCCAACCAGGCCTAGCAAATCTGGCGCATGCATGCAAGTAGCTAGCTGATTTTTTTAATCTTTCCTTTCTTTTAACATGCCCACAAAATCTCGCGCATGCATGCAAGGAGTTGATTTTTTAATCTTTCCTTTCTTTTAACATGTCAACAAAATCTCGCGCATGCACAAGGAGCTAGCTGATTTTTTAATCTTTCCTTTCTTTTAACATGCCCACAAAATTTGTAAAAAAGGATATTGACAAATCTAGCGCATGCATGCAAGGAGCTAGCTGATTTTTTAACCTTTCCTTTCTTTTAAACTGTCCACAAAATCTCGCGCATGCATATAGGGAGTTGATTTTTTAAACTTTCCTTTCTTTCAACATGCCCACAAAATCTTCTCTCTTGACGGATGCGCCTGACCCCTTGAAGGTGGAACTCCGCCTCGCCCGACCCTTGGTCCTGGGGTCGGATGCTCCCGACCCCTTGAGGGTGGAACTCCGCCTCGCCGATGCGCCCGCCCCCTTGAGGGTGGAACTCCGCCTCGTTCGACCCCGAGTGAAGCTCCGCCTCGCCCGACCCTGAGTCCTGGGGTCGGGAGTGTCCGACCCCTGAGCAGAACGTTGGAGTAGTCCGAGGCTATTTTTCAAAAAACCCCTGACATTTCATGATATCAACCCGCAGTCCAATTCCGAGTATACGCCCGACCCTTGGTCCCGGGGTCGGATGCGCCCGACCCCTTGGTCCCGGGGTCGGATGCGCCCGACCCCTTGAGGGTGGAACTCCGCCTCGCCCGACCCCGAGTGATTTGGGATGTGATTCTGCTGGAACCAATCTTACCATTCAGGCTAGGTTTCGGGAGGAAAATATTAGTACATGTAGATTTAGATTTGCTGGGTTAGGGATCATAGTGCCTTATTTGGGTTATGGTGTCTCAGGATGTACGTGCAGCTTGATTAAAACAGCTGGTCCGATTTGGAGTACATGTTTAGGGTATTGGATCTACAAGCATTGGATACATATCAATAAATCATCACCCGCAACATTTCTTCTGCAGTCCAGAGCAAGCAACTTTTAGAGGGATCTTGGACCAAACAGAAGTGAAATGCATCTTCCCCAAACATGTTACTTCCATTGAATCACCAAACATTAGATATACACAATGGAGGGTTGAAACACATCAAGCTGAGTACTTAACGCATTCATGAAATTGTTATATGGTAACAATAAACACATCAAGGTGAGTACTTAGCTGCCATTGAATCACCAAACATGTTATATGGTCACTGTCTAAAAAGTTCATATAAGGAAAATCCTCAAAAAATATGATTCAGTATGTCGCGAACATCCAAACTTTGAAACACAACACAGAGTTGCTGAGCATCCTAGCATTACTACTTGTTGATGATATCTAATGTAAGGGCACGTGCCGTCTTTGTAATTTGTTTCCGTTCAGCGCGTATCCGCTTGGATAGGTCCGCAGCACAAAAATCAGAGATCAAAACTATATAACTTTAGTGAAACGAAGTTATTGAGCACAAAAAGATGTTACCTTTCAAATCGTACGCATCAGAACATATGGGAGAAAAAATAATTTGACTATAATCTGTAGTAGTCACTCCACCTAACAAGCAAGGGAAAAGTGAATTAAAAACTTAAACAGACAAGGGGATACATGAATTTAAAGAATTGATGGTTAAATATATTGTTAATTTTATTAGCAAAACTGAGTGCTCATTGATAATGTCATACGTTGCATCGTAGATATCTTGACATGATTTGACTGGGAAAATTTCTATCAGAGAATGATTTGACTGGGAAAAGATAAACAAAATCACATGAATTTGGAATTGGAACTGAATGAAGAAGACAAATTAAAGGAATGAATCGGATGAATCGGAAACGAAGGAGACCTACCTGGTACTTTTCTAGGCCGGCTGTGGGCTTGGTCGAGGAGTCGGCACTCGGAGAGACCGGGGACGAGGCGCCGGTTCCGCTTCCCGATCTTGAAGACCTGGATCTCGAAGCCAAGCCGCTGGTCGGCCGCGGCGCAGTTGGCGGCGGTGGCGAAGCAGGCCGAGGGAGCCGCGGTCTGGCAGAACGCGGGCGGCTGCGACATCGAGGCGCCGGTTCCGCTTCCCAATGTTGAAGACCTGGATCTCGAAGCCAATCCACTGGTCGGCCGCAGAGCAGTCGGCGGCGGTGGCGAAGCAGGCCGAGGGAGCCGGCTGCGGCGTTGCAGGGCGAGGGAGTAGACGACGACGGTTTGTGGGCGGCAGCGGCGTTGTAGGCCGAGCTAGGCGAGGCGATGCGAACTGCTGGCGGCGGCTGCAATGTGGACTGCTATCAGCGGCTGCGATGCTGGGCAAGGGAGGAGGAGTAGGCGAGCGAGGGGAACATCGGATGGCGGAGCATGAAGCGCAGGGCGCGAGGAGGGGCAACGGACGGCGCGCGCGGTGGGCTTCGAAGGGCGTTCATCGGAGGGCGGACCAGTTTGCGCGGAGGACGCGGGAGCCAGCGGACGGGTGAACGGAGCGGAGGGGCAGACGACGTACGAAGTTTTTTCTCCTCTTTGGTTTTTTTAGGAGTAGAGATTACGACTCTGCTTTGCTTTTGTAGCGTGGTTCGGTCAGTCAATCAGCACTTAAAGTCGGTCATTAATTCATTGTATTAAGTTTCACTGATCGTTTTGATGTATGATTTAATTAAATATATGATTATTTAAGGCTTGTCGGGAGAAAGGATTTGGATTCAGATCTATATTAATGATTTTTTAAAAGTTGAAACTATATTTTAGAAACTCCATGGCCATCTGCCCATCTAAGGCCCTGTTTGGCATGGCTCCAACTCCGGGTGGAGCTGCTCCACTCCAGAACTCCACATGGAGCCAGCTCCGCTCCAAAACTCCAGAACAAAAATAGGGTGTTTGGCTAGATGGGTGCTCTCAGCTCCAAAAAAGATCGATTTCAGTATAGATTGCCATTGTTGCCCCCCAATTAAGGCCCCACTTGTCATCCTCTCTATCCCATCTTCTTCTTCCCTTTCTTCCACTGCACTGTGCCGCACACGGGAGACCCTCCACGGGCGGCAGGGTGGGCGGCGGGCTGGGCAGCGGGCGGCGGGATGGGCGGCGACAGGCGGCAGGGCCGGCCGGCGAGGCCGGCCGGCCACGGGGGCGGTGACGGGCGACGCCAGGCGGCGGGCGGCGGGGCCGGCCGGCCACGGGGGCGGCGACGGGCGTCGCCGGGCGGTGGGGCGATGACGGGCGGCGGGGCCGGCCGGCCATGGGGGCGGCGACGGGCAACGGGCTGCGGGTGGCGACGGGCGACGCCGGGCGGCGGGGTCGGCCGGCTACGGGGGCGGTGACGGGCGGGGCTCTGGCGGCGGGGCTCGGGAGAATAGAAGGGAGAATACAATGAAACATTTTTTTGTGTAACCAGTGGCATTGGCGGGTAATTACCCACCAAATCCACGAGGAGGTTCAAAAGAGTGGTTTCTGGAGTAGCAAAAGAGGTGCTCCAAAACTCCACCTCCATTTGCACTACTGCTCCATGGAGTTAGCAACTCCATGGAGTTTTGGAGTTGGGGTGTTTGGCTAAATTTTTTGATGGAGTTGCTGGAGTTTAGGAGTGGAGCCGTGCCAAAAAGGACCTAAGAAGCCACCTCATTGACTGGATCCGGGTTGTGCTGAATTTGGTCCCAACTTGAAGCATCACCGATTATTAAATCAGGATAAAAAGATACAAATACTGGTTCTAGGAAGACTAAAGGGGACACCCTGTTAAAATTTAGAAGCTGTCATATCGGATGTTTAGATACTAATTAGAAGTATTAAACATAGTCTAATTACAAAACTAATTGCATAGATGGAGTCTAATTCGCGAGACGAATCTATTAAGCCTAATTAGGCCATGATTTGACAATGTGGTGCTACAGTAACCATTTGCTAATGATGGATTAATTAGCCTTAATAGATTCATCTCGCGAATTAGACTCTATCTGTGCAATTAGTTTTGTAATTAGTTCATATTTAGTTCTCCTAGTTAGCATCCGAATATCTGATGTGACCTTACTAAAGTGTAGCACCTCATATCTAAACACCCCCTAATATATACATTTATTCAACCAATAGTTCAAGAGTTATACAGTCACTCGGTGGCAGGCAACTGAATTCCCAGCAACTATTTTAGCAATCATAACCAATACCAAAACTAGTAAATTAAATGCCCAACAAGACTCCAAAGTCCAAACTACACATCCTTCCTATGTTCCAACATCAGACATGACCGCCTACTCAAAGCTTCACCAACGATGTATTTTGGGTCCTCTTTGTAACAGCAAGCAATAGTAAATACAAATGTATATATGCAACCAATCCTATACCACCCAAAGGAAGGGGTATAAGAATACGTGCATACGGATGTAAATCTATCTTTTTGTACACTTGCAAGGTTGATTTTTTTACCAAAACATATATCATAGTTTTCATGTATAAGAGTAATTAAGAAAGAGTGTTGTTGATCTTATCCAAGTTTTAATTGCTATATTGAACACCCGTGTGTGGTAGCACACGGCACTCATGCCGGTCAATTCAAAATTCCAACACACTTTACTTACACCAAGGATATGTACATTTCCCAAACCATCAAGTTTTTGTGCCTTAATCATAACTCATCTAAGATTGTGGGCATGGCTACTTAGATACATTTTAACTTTGTAGAGGTGTAGCTTTACCGATAAGTAGGTGTGTGCGTGGGGGGATATTAACGACCTCCTAATGCCCCTTAAAGTAACAGTCATGAAGGCCCAGGCCCACCTGCGGTAATTGCGATTACCGCCGACCCAGTAGAGGTAGAGAACATCCCACTCCGTCTCGTCTGACCCAGGGTCCCGGGGTCGGACAATCCCAACCCCTCGATGGCGGAACTCCGCCTCGCCCGACCCGTGGTCCCAGGGTCGGGAGCATCCGACCCCTCGCTGCAAGGCTCTACCTCGCCCGACCCCAGGCGTAGGGGGTCGGACTCATCCGAGCCCACGAGACAAGTGTCCACCTCGGGCGCAGACCGACGGATGAGGGCGCGGATCTTGTGGGCCCCCCAGCGGTCTCGCCATAAATACACCGCGGCTCTGGCACACAGAAAGGCGCCCGCGCCCCTCGATGTGACCCGCCACAAGTACCCGAGCGGAACACTATAGCCATGACCGCACAGGCTACGGTGGCCGTAGATCCCCCTGATTCGCAGCAGGGCACTCATGGCTTGTGCCGCCCGGAGCAGGAGGAAGTCGCGCCAGTCCTCGCGCCCCACGCATCCGGCGACAGGGACGCGACGTCTGCCTTCCACGGGCCGTCAGCAACATGGCAGGATCAGCCGCCTTTCCCGACGGGCACAGATGCCACAACCGAACACCATTATCATGCCTTGCGGCAACAACCACCAAGGAGATGCTCAACCGAATCCGAAGGTAGCCACCCTGTTCTGGCGGATGCGCTGACAGAAGCCGAAGGCCAGAGCGGAGGAGCGGCGGCCTTGGAACTTGGTCCCACTCCTCATGTTGTATTTTACTTAATTTAGTTTATCTCATTTACTTCTCCTCACACCCGGTCTCACTTGTAACCCTGGTGACCTCCTTGCGCTATAAAAGGAGAACCAGGGGCCTGAGACAGGGGACGGGCGCAGGCGAACATAACTCTCGCACTCCCCTTAGAGCACCAGTGCACACCCAAGAGACTTGGGGCCAGCTCCCTCTCTCTCCCTCCTGTAACCCCTACTGTAGACCCCGCGTGGGCAACACGAGCAGCGCCTCATACTGGACGTAGGGCTTTCACTTGCCCGAACCAGTCTAAACCCCGTGTCTCCCACGCCACCATCCGAAGCCTTACGCGCATAAAAGAAATTTACTAGTCTTAGTGTAACGATCTTGGTTAAATCAGCCGAGTTAATCTTAATCCGAGTCCCTCATCCCTCTGTCTCAGCTCCCCTGAGCTTAAGCGCTCCAAAACCGGTTCTTAGTCCCGACCCTTGAGAACCCAACCAAAACCGCTGGTTCCTTCTGAGTCCCCAAAGGCAGGGTTCATTTCAATCTTGGAGCTGTGGAACAACCGAGACTGACTGGTGGACCCGCGATCTTTCCCCGGATCTCTCGAGGCAGACGCGACGAGCAGCATGCACCCGCTTCAGAGCTTCCCCGCCGCGTGGCTTGATCTCTCCGACGCCCGCCGCTTCGCCCAGTCGCCGGCCGCGACAGGATGGATCCACGCGTCCTCCTCCCCAATCGCAGCGGAAGCCCCTCTGCAACCCTTTCTGCCTCGCCTCGTCTCGCTCACGCCCTCGCCGGCCGCGCCAAGGTGCCCCATCGATGCTGTGGCAGAGTTTTGCCGCTGCTGCGTCAGACCGCCTCGCGACCCGCACCCATCATCTCGCCCGGATCCTCGGCTGCAAGACCCGATGCCATTCGGTTTTCCCGCCTCTCCACAGTGGCGCCGCCCACGAACTCGCTCCACGACGATTCCTCCCTCGCCAACCCCGACTCTGGCAGCGACAGCCCCTTTTCTCGCCCCACCAGTGACGTGCTCCGGCAATGCCGCTGTTTCGCGCTCGCTCGCGCCGCCGCTCGCCCTGTCACTTCGCCTGTTGCAACCTCGCTTGTAGCGCCTTTCTCCCTGTCACACCCATCAAATCCACCGCTCGACGCGACCAAGCTACGCTCGCCTCCGCCAAATCTAAACCCCAGCAAAACCACGCTCGCGCCGCCTTTTCTCCAGTGCCCAATAGCCGAAGACTCTATCTCCAAGGTCCTGTTCCGCCGCCCATCGCCGCTCAATTGCCGCCATGGCAGCGCACTCCATCCTTTTCTTCCCGATCTTCGTGCTGCTCGAAATCTCTCTCTTCTGCGCAACTATAAAAAGGGAATGCCAGAGTTCCACCGGAGTTCCTCCGCCATTGCTGTTTCACCGCCCCTACTCTGAGCGCACTTGAGCAATCCCGCTGAAACTCTTGAGAAGTTCCCCTCTCCGCTCAAGTCCGCTTCTCCCCAATCCACCCAGCCGTCTGCTCCTCCGTGCTGTGCTAGAGCTTCTTTGTTGCCCACAAGAAGCTCTGCCACCGTCGGAGTATTGTCCAACTTCGCCGCCGCCCAAGCCTTAGTGCTTAAGACCTTCCATCCAAGTCTGCTCCTTCCCGACCCTAAACCTTCACCAGTAGACCTGAAGGTAAGCTGTCGACCCCTTTTCCGGTTTGCCCGACCCGTTTTCCATCTCGCCCGACCCTATCTGTTTCGCTGACCCTTATCCGCCTCGCTCGAGGACTCAGCTGTATCCTTTTCCTTGACCCGAGGGTATCTGTGCAAATATCGGGGACTCCCCGGTGTTAAGTCTGAGGACCCCGGCATAGTTATTCCTTAACTTAAGGGTCAGATCCTAAGTTTATCCCCATCCGACCCTTTTATCCTGTTCTCCCCCAACTAAAGTGAACTCCCCCACCTTTTCTGTAGCTTTGTTACGAGTGTCTGAGCTTAAACTTGCAAGTGTTGTTGAAATAACCGTCTAAACACTAACTCCTGCATTTGCATTCGTATAGAGTTACTTCTCGCTGACGGCAACTGCGAGCTACACCCGGCGCCCAAAGACGGAACTGTAGCTGAGCTGCCAATCCCAGAAGCCGAAGCAGCCCCAGCTGAAGACCAGTTTCCCTCCCATCCGCTTGAAGGCAAGCCCAGGAGCATGAACCCATCTTTCCAAACTTGCGCATGCCTCCTTCTTATGATTGTGCATTTACGTATAGGAATTGTTTGCAACCATAGATGCATGCCATAGTTCCTTTGAAATGTACACTAGTCTGTTGAGTCGAGTAGTTGCAATGCTTAATAGGAATCGGTAAAAGCCGAGTGATTTCCTGTCACTCGCGAGTTATAGGAGTTGCTTGTTTTCTTCTGTTACAACTATAAGGACAATGGACGGGGCAGGGTTTTGGTTAACTCTTTTGGTGGTTGGCTGATCGCCCCGTTTGTTTATTGAACCTATTAAGGCCCGACAGTGGTGGTGTTCGTGATCAAATGTTTGAAAGTACTAATCTCATTCCCAGTATGGGATGGGGAAGCCTAGTACCTGATTGAACCTAAATGTGAGCGATCGCTCCACTGTCCTTGGAACGAGGTTCCCCTGCGGCCGCACGTGGTGGCAAGTGTGGTCACAGAACAGCAGAGGCCGGGTCTGTGGAACCTTGCACCAAAGGAAGTGGACCCGACACGGGTTAGGGAATTGATGGGGAAGGCCGACACAGGAAGCGACCCTCAGTGGTGCGTGAATGTCGTGAGGTTAGGTTCACCATGCATGGTTAAAGAACTCGAATCGATTCGTCTGCCTCTCACAATTTGAGACTGCTTGATCATAATGCTACACTGAGTAATGAAGGAATCTAATGATGACATGGTCTTGATGATGAGTTGATATACATAAAGTTGGATCTATGTTTGCTTAGTGTAAGTTGCCAACATAGACTGGTAAATGAACTTAGAATCTGAGCTAAAACTTTGAAAGCAAGGACCTAACATAGTCTCTTTTGGCAAATAAAACCCCTCAGCCAAAGAGCCTTGCATGTCTAGAAGTGGTGGAGTAGTTCTATCCACCGGCCGGTTAAGTCTTGTTGAGCTTAGTAGCTCAGCCTTGTTTGTGGCTTCTCTTTTCAGGTGAAGTTGCAGCTTCTGAGCTTGCTGCTAGCACTTGGCCGCCCCAACTCCCTCCGGGTTGGACGGTCGAGTGGGATCCTTCCTCGGATGGCGGGGAATGGGATCATTGATGTCCTGGCTGGCCTCACCAGGGACATCCGACCCCGACGATAGCTTCCGCGATGTGTTTACCTTCTGTTGTTTTCTTCAGGACTTGTAAAACTCTGATTTTTAGCCAGTGTGTAACAACTTGTTAATCTAATGTTGGATCTGTTGTATTCTCTAGAACCACTCACCTTCGTGTGAGCTATGCTAATTTGGTCCTGTTAAGTGGTTAAATCAGATGAAATCCGACGGCATATCGAGTGAACTTCATTAAGGCATGAGTATCGCGTGTCAAGCGATTTAACCGTGCTTTAGTTAAGTTAATCCGAGGGTGTTCTGCCACAGCTAGTCTTGATCCGCTAATCTTGACAATGACAGGTTGCGCGCCTGGTAGGAGACCTTTGCGCGTACATCACCGGCTTCAAATGGCCAACCACGACGCCGGCTCCAACGACGAGAGTCACCACCCCTCGCACGAGTGCTTCATGGCCGACGTGCACTCTGAGGGGTCCAACGACGACGGTGCTGAAGGGAAGCAGTGCGCTCCCCCACCGCGCGCCGCAGCTTTGACTGAGGCCCTTGCCAGGGTCCCAGTGCCCCACCAAGAGGACGAGCACCGCCGCAACGAGGGTGGGGCGCATCATCGGGCCCGCGACGTCCAGCGGCGCATCTGCGGGGACGAGGATCATCCCCAACTCTTCGCACGCGCCAGCCAGAACGTCACCGCCGCGGCAGCCCTACTCCGACGACTCCTTGATCCGGCAAAGCCCGAGGAACGACAGGCCTGCCAGGAGGTACGCGACTTGCTTGAGTGTGCAGCAGTCCAGCAGGAAGAAAACTCGGCGTCCCGGCGCCGCACACACGGCGCCAGCAGGGTCACACCCTCTGCGCCTATCGAGAGGCGTGGAGGATCTGTCCATCAACCTTCCTCCCACGGGGGAAACCGAGCCTCGCCCATTCGACGGACTCCAACACGCGCGGGCGACGAGGCTTCATCCGTCCCCCGCCGCGTCGGCCCCATCCGCGACGCCCGTGACGCCTTGGACGCGGGGAGATGCTCCCGTGCGGACAGGGAGGATAGAGCTGACCGCAGCTACCGCGTACACCGTGGTGGTCGCCACGATGGTGGAGAAAATCGGAGCCCGAGCCCCAACCCAGCGGGACCTAGGGCCTTCTCCACACGCATCCTGAACGCGCCGTTCCTAGCGCGCTTCAGATAGCCCACCAATGTGGCCAAATACTCTAAGGAGACGAACCCCGGGCCTTGGCTCAGCTACTACCAGCTTGCCTGTCAGGCCGGCGGAGCGGATGATGACCTGTTCATCATTCGCAACCTCCCACTGTTGTTGGCCGACTCGGCGCGAGCCTGGCTGGAACACGTCCTGTCAGGTCGGATCCGTAAATGGAACGACCTGAAAGAAATCTTTGTACGGAATTTCCAGGGCACATACATGCACCCCGGGAACTCCTGGGACCTCTGGAGCTGCCGCGAGGAGTCAGGTGAGACTCTCCGAGAGTACATCCGACGCTTCTCCAGGAAGCGCACCAAGCTCTCCAATGTCACCGATGCCGACGTCATCGGGGCCTTCCTGGCAGGGACCTCCTGTAGGTCTCTAGTCCACGAACTGGGGCATGTAGGCCCACGGACCACCAAGGAGCTCCTCGATACTGCCACCTACTTTGCCTCGGGTGAGGAGGCCATCGGGGCGATATTCGATCGCTCCAAGGGCAAGGAAAAGAGGGAGGAGGATGCCGACAAAGGTGCCTCCACTCGCCAGAAGAAGAAAAAGGCCGCAGCGGAACCCCGAAGGCTGCGGAGGGGCTCAAGCACGACAACAGATGAAGACGATGACGATGAAGATGAGGATGATGATGAAGAAAGCTCTTCCGCTCTATAAGGAGTGTGCGGCAAACGAAATACGAGTCAACCGCATCTATTGCGACATCAGGTACATCCCGTCACCTCCGTCTTTCTCCAAAAACCGTACGCACGATCTCTTTTTAACCGCAGAGAACACCGCGCCTCCTACCCCACGAGCTCGGCGTTTTCTGCCGCTTCTACTCCCGGAGGTCATGCGCACAACTTTCTCTGCAAGCGGATCAAGACCCGCTTCAGGAAAAAAAGGGATACAGAGCTGAAAATGCTCTTACGGCCCATTACGCTCCAGGGGTTCGAAGGCTAGCCCTCCAGAGGGTTCGATAGCCACCCCAGGACATCCCCCGAGCAAGGGTGAGAAGGGACGGGTCCGCTAGCGGCCACTACCCAGGCGAGCGAAAGACAAGGGTGTCCCGACCTCACGTTCGAGCCCGGGCTGGCGTCTAAGTTCATGGTTTTTCCTCGAAGAAAGGCAACAAGCCCCTGAATCCGATCGAACGGACTCGGGAACTATATGAATTGGACAGCCGGAATCTGGAGTACGCCACCAGCTTGGCCCGAGCCAGACCTCCCCGAACGGGGACCGGGACTCCACTCGAACCGACCCGTTCGCAGCTCAACGAGCACCACGGTTCGTCCAACGAGGATAGCGTGGCACGGCTCACCCCCTTCGTCCCAACGAACGGACGCTTGAGGGGTAACGATCAAAAGCCGATCTAGCCTCCTGATCGGTCTCCTGCAACGCGCGGGGGCTCGGGGGCTAGCGTCGCAACCAATGACCACACGTGTTGTCGCGATTTGAGGACTTGAGGCGGGAGTGCCCTATGGAGCAATGAGGAGTCCTCCCGCGCCAATTCATCCATAGGACACCTCGCCTGATCAAACTCCCCGGCCAAGCCGGACCAACAACACTCCCTATCCCTGATCAACTGCAGCTTGCAGGGTGAGCAAAGATCCTCGACGAGCGACGAAAGCAGCCTCTGGAGGAGCATCCTTGCTCCACCACAGGCTCGGGGGCTACTGTCGGGGGGAATATTAACGACCTCCTAATGCCCCTTAAAGCAACAATCATGAAGGCCCAAGCCCACCTGCGGTAATTGCGATTACCGTCGACCCAGTAGAGGCAGAGAACATCCCACTCCATCTCGCCCGACCCAGGGTCCTGGGGTCAGACAATCCCGACCCCTCGATGGCGGAACTCCGCCTCGCCTGACCCGCGATCCCAGGGTTGGGAGCATCCGACCCCTCGCCGCAAGGCTCCGCCTCGCCCGAGCCCGGGCGTAGGGGGTCGGACTCATTCGGGCCCACGAGACAAGTGTCCACCTCGGGCGCAGACCGACGGATGAAGGCGCGGATCTTGTGGATATTCAATGAACACAACATACAAATCATGGATACAAATGGAATATCATCATCTCTATGATTGCCTCTAGGGCATACCTCCAACAGTCTCCTACTTGCACTAGAGTCAATCTAGAAGGTACCTAATACCCATAGCTCTTACATGCGCATCATGCTTAGCCTGCGGGAGTGGTTTTGTCAACGGATCAGAAATGTTCAGATCCATGTGTATTTTGCATATCTTGATCTCACCCCGGTTAACGAAGTCTCGAATGAGATGAAATCGCCACATTACGTGTTTGTTCTTCTGGTGGTTCCTTGGCTCCTTTGCTTGCGCAATTGCCCCATTGTTATCACAGTAGAGATTCAATGGGCTGGACGAATTCGGGAACACACCAAGCTCAATGAGGAAATTCCTTATCCAAACACCTTCCTTCGTGGCTTCCGAAGCCGTGATGTACTCGGCTTCTGTCGTAGAATCGGCCACCGTCTCTTGCTTGGAACTCTTCCAACTAACAGCACCACCTTTTAGCGTGAACACAAATCCTGATTGTGACTTTGAATCATCTCTGTCGGTTTGGAAACTAGCATCGGTGTAACTTGTTACAACGAGCTCCTCCTCACCTCCATAGACGAGGAACATATCTTTAGTCCTTCTCAAGTACTTAAGAATGTTTTTCACCGCTGTCCAGTGACTCTCACCTGGATCAGATTGGTGTCTGCTTGTCATACTTAGCGCATATGAAACATTTGGGCGAGTACTTATCATTGCATACATGATAGATCCAATAGCCGAGGCATATGGCACTATACTCATGCGATCCCGCTCATCAGCAGTCGAAGGACACTGAGTCTTGCTGAGATGTATGCCATGTGACATAGGCAAGAACCCTTTCTTTGCCTCTTCCATGCTAAACCGCTTCAACACTTTGTCAATGTAAGTATCTTGGCTTAAACCTATAAGCCTTCTCGATCTATCTCTATAGATCTTAATGCCTAGAATATATGCCGCTTCCCCTAAGTCCTTCATCGAAAAACTATTTTTCAGTGAAGTCTTTACGGACTCAAGCATAGGAATGTTATTTCCAATCAGTAATATGTCATCCACATATAAGATTAGAAATACTACAGAGCTCGCACTAACCTTCTTGTAAACACAAGACTCTTCTTCGTTCTTGGTGAAGTTAAACCCTTTGATCACTTCATCAAAACGAATGTTCCAACTCCTAGATGCTTGCTTCAATCCATAAATGGATCTCTGAAGCTTGCATACCTTTCCAGCATTTTTCGAATCGACGAAACCCTCGGGCTGTATCATATACACGTCCTCAGCTAGGTTTCCATTCAAGAAAGCTGTCCTGACATCCATCTGCTATATCTCATAATCGAAATATGCAGCTATAGCTAGAATAATCCGAATGGACTTAAGCATCACTACGGGCGAGAAGGTCTCGTCGTAGTCAACTCCTTGAACTTGTCGAAAACCTTTTGCGACAAGTCGTGCTTTATAGATGTGAACATTTCCATTCATATCCTTTTTCTTCTTATAGATCCACTTGCACTCTATGGCTTTAACACCATCAGGCAGGTCAACCAAGTTCCAAACTTGATTGTCTCCCATGGATTCTATTTCGGATTGCATGGCACTCTGCCATTTTTCAGAGTCTGGGTCCATCATTGCTTCTGCATAGGTCGCAGGCTCATCATTGTCCAACAATAATATTTCCCGCATTTCGCGGAGCCTTGCTGACCTTCGTGGTTGTGGCGGTGCTTCTCTTGCCATGGGTATCTCAACTTGTTCTACTACGTTAGCATCACTCATTGATTCTTGCCCGATCGGCTCATCTTGAACTTCTTCAAGATGCACTATCTTTCCACTCTTTTCTCGTTTGAGAAACTCTTTCTCTAGGAAAACCCCGTTCCGAGCGACAAACACTTTGCCTTCTGATCGGTTGTAGAAATAATATCCCAAAGTTTTCTTTGGATATCCCACGAAAATGCACTTATCCGACTTGGATGTGATCTTGTCCGACTGAAGTCGCTTGACAAACACTTCACAGCCCCAAATCTTTAGAAAAGACAAACTAGGAACCTTTCCAGTCCATATCTCATATAGTGTCTTAACTACAGATTTAGATGGTACCCTATTAAGTGTGAAAGCTGCTGTTTCTAGAGCATATCCCCAAAATGACAACGGTAGGTCCGACTGGCTCATCATTGATCGAACCATGTCTAACAAAGTTCGATTACGTCGCTCGGACACACCGTTTCTCTGAGGTGTTCCAGGCGGCGTAAGTTGTGGAACAATTCCGCAACTCTTTAGATGATTGCTAAACTCGTGGCTCAAATACTCGCCTCCACGATCAGATCGTAAGACCTTAATTTTCTTGCCACGCTGATTTTCAACTTCATTCTGAAATTCCTTGAACTTTTCAAAGGTTTCAGACTTGTGCCTCATCAAGTAGACATAGCCATATCTACTAAAATCATCAGTGAAAGTTATGAAGTATTGGAATCCTCCTCTAGCCGTCATGCTCATTGGTCCGCATACATCACTATGTACGAGTTCCAACAAGTCTACTGCTCTCTCAGGAAATCCTGTGAAAGGCGTCTTGGTCATCTTGCCTAGCAAGCAAGCCTCACATGTCTCGTATGATTCAAAATCAAACGAAGTTAGAAGTCCATCAGAATGGAGTTTCTTCATGCGCTTTTCACTTATATGACCCAAACGACAATGGCACAAGTAGGTAGGACTCAAATCATTAGGCCGAGGCCTTTTAGCACTTACATTACAGACAGGTGAACCATCAAGATTTAAAACAAATAATCCATTCACAATGGGTGCAAAAGCCATAAACATATTATTCTTAGAGATCACACAACCATTGTTTTCACTCGCAAATGAATAACCATCCTTCATCAAGCATGAAGGAGACAAAATGTTTCGACTTAAACTAGGAACAAAATAACAATTATTCAACTCCATAATAAATCCTGACGGGAGGTGGAGTTGCATCGTCCCGACGGTCAACGCAACAACTCTTGCATTATTGCCCACGCGGAAATCAACTTCTCCTCTTTCCACGCTTCTACTTCTTATCATTCCCTGCATCGAATTGCAAATATGAGCAACCGATCCGGTATCAAATACCCAAGAATTAATAATTGTATCAGCGAGAAATATGTTGTCTATAACATTAACAACAAGCGTACCTGAGGTAGAAGTACTCTTACTTCCGCCATTCTTCAAGGAAGCTAGGTACTGCTTGCAGTTTCTCTTCCAGTGACCAAGTTCATGACAGTAAAAGCACTCTTTGTCTGGAGCAGGTCCAGGTCCAGCTTTAACCTTGGGCGGTGGGTTTCGCTTGGACGTTCCAGCCTTGCCCTTCTTCTTCCAAGAATTGCTCTTCTTCTTAAAGCTAGGCTTGTTCTGTATAGCCATCACATGGCTGGTACTAGCGCTTTTCTTGATGTCAGCCTCTGCTGTTTTAAGCATGCCACACAGCTCATTCAAACCCTTCTCCGTCCCATGCATATGGTAGTTCGAGATGAAGTTCCCATAGCTAGGCGGAAGAGACTAAAGAATGAAATCAGTGGCCAACTCTTGATCCGATGGGAAGCCTAGCTTCTCCAACCGTTGAGTGTAACCAACCATCTTGATTACGTGTGGTCCTACTGCTGCGCCTTCTGCTAGCTTGCTCTCAACAAAGGCCTTAGACACTTTGAACCTTTCAGTCCTGGCCTGTGTTTGGAACATATCTCTAAGCGCCACGATCATATCGTGTGCCTCATGGTTTGTTTCGAACTGCATCTACAGCTCGGGTTCCATGCAAGCAAGCATAAGGCAGCTTACTTCGAGGTTAGCATCACATGCTTTCTTGTAAGCATTCTTAGCAGTAGCGGGTGCATCATCAGCAGGTTCTTCTGGTAGTGGGTTGTCTAGAACATCTTCCTTTTTCTCAGCCCTGAGAACAATTCTCAGGTTACGGATCCAATCCGAGTAATTTGTTCCATTCAACTTGTCCTTCTCAAGGACCGAACGCAAAGCAAACGGTGTAGTGCTGCTAGGTGCCATTTAATCTACAACAAAGTAATGCAAAATACACTAAGACAAATGTATCCATGATAGAGCAAATCACATTAAACTATTTTAACAGAAACTACTCCCACTAAAAATAATATCCCTCTATTGAAATTTAGTGATTCAGGATCCACAACTAACAAGTCCACTAGTGAGCTTTAGCATCACTGCTAGCAAACAAGGTAGATCGGTAAGCAACTTTTGCTAATCATATCACATATGACTCCTGTTGTTGGGTGACATCTCTATGTCTCGGCGCCCAACCTTTATGCCCCAAGGTCCTTAACCGTTAAGATAACCTTGTTAAGCAAACTAACCCTTATGCGTGTAAGTATCCGACACAAACCCGTCTAGTCAAGGAAAACTAGTGGCACCCTAATTTCATAGACCCACCACTAATTGTACAAGACATGGGACGGTGCAAGTTTTAGTTGGGAGGGCATACTAACTTAAACTTTGTGAGGGATCGTTCTACTTCTAACATCACAGCATGCAGAAAGTAAAACATAAACAGAATAGCATTCACACAGTTGTGACACAGTATGGCCCATTTTCATATGGTGATCTCCATCTCCAGAGAACCTGTTCACCATGGTGATCTCCATCTCCATGTTCCATGTGCGCCATCCTCCTGGTGATGAGTCCTCCAAGAACTAGAACATGCTATTACACCTAATAGCTAGTAAAGAAGCTAGTAATGAAGATTACATAGTTGCTTGGATCATCACAGATTGGTACGCAGACCATTAAATACAATAAAGTGACAACACATATGGCTCCTACCGTGTTGCCGTACGCGTGACACTTCAGGTCACGAATGAGTTACACACATGCATCACATACACAAGGGGGCCATACTGATCACAAGATACAAACATACATCCTGCAAAATAGAGTTAGGCGTCCTAACGTTCCAAACTTCGGATGCCCGAAACTCCATCTTCCAAGCCGAATTTGGGAAATCTAATTTCGCCGAAAACGGCACAGCGGTTGAATTTCATGTGTAACTTTTTCTGTAGATCAATTTTCATATAAAATTCGCCCCGATCCGAGATCGTACCGAAAAGTTACGGCTGATTTACCGAAGCATACGCAAACGGCAAAAATCCCGACCCTCGCAGTAGATCTCATCTACTATTGCACATCTAATGCGCTTGGCGTATGACCCTGGATTTCGATTCGACCAATCATATTGATCTTCACTCACTACAACTGGATTTACATGTATCACTTAACTCTGATGGCGGAAACCGACCGGTAGAAGTATGTCGTTACACTACCATTGCAGCAAGGGCACGAAACCAGGACATAGATCAAACGGAAAACTCGCATATCTCAATATGCACACATCCTGAATCCAAAACTAAGCAGCTACGGCTCTGATACCACTGTTGGGATACGAGGTAGGCTACACTAGCGCAAATTAAAATTTCTACCGCGTAAAACCAGGAAGAACTGTCGTATAAGGATCACGGGATTACCACTCGACGCACTACTAGTGCGGAAGATGTAGATATGTGTCGATGCAGTGAATACCTTCACGTAGTCGTACGTAGTTGATCAACGTAGTCGTATGTAGTCGATCACGTCAACGTCCAGCAGCTCCTCAGCAGCTCGTCCACGTGCAGCAAGATCGCCCCCGGTGCCGCGGCTCGTCGTCGGCTCGTCGTGGCTCGTCGGCGGCTCGTCGGCGGCTCGTCCAAGTGCTGCAGGTGCAACACCTCCAAGGTATCCACACGTGTAGGGAGGAAGCGTCGCAAGCCGGACTGCTAGATCCGCGAGTTGCAACAGGCGAGGGCGTGCGAGGCGCGGCAGGTGTGTTTCGCCAAAAAGGTGTAAACCCTAGGGCGCCCCCACCCCTCTATTTATAGAGGTTCCTAACGGGCCTCTGGGTCCGAGGCCCATTAGTACTTCTAAACCTAATCCAACTCGGATCAGATCCGAATCTGGCTTCCAACCCCTTAAGTGTGTGACCCTATGGGTTCGGATACGTATAGAAATGGCCCGAGTACTCCTACTCGGCCCAATAGTCGGTAGTGGCCTCTAGCAAGACGTGCCAACTCCTATACGCACACGGAGATCATATCAGACGAACCATCACAACATAATATACATGTTATTCCCTTTGCCTCACGATATTTGGTCTAGCTACAAGCCGACCGCTCTTTCTCGATCCTGTGATTTGGAATCCCTTTGTAGGTTAACTCTTAACCGTACGTAGCATGGCCATGCATTTTCGGATCCGATCAATCGAGGGGCCCAGAGATATCACTCTCAATCAGAGAGGGGCAAATCCTATCTTGATTGACCATGTCTCATAGCATGCTTCTTGACAAACCCGAAAGCTACCTTTATAACTACCCTGTTACGGTGTAGCGTTTGATAGCCCCTAAGTAGGTCGATCCACATCTAGAATACATGCGACAATCTCAGGTCTAAGGACAAAGCGTATATGTTGTTTAAAGAGAGAACTACTTCTCGTGTTGGGTCAGTCCTAGCACATGTCTCCACATGTGTCCACATTATTAGTTCAACGTCTCCATGTCCATGACTTGTGAAACATAGTCATCAACTAATACATGTGCTAGTCTAATATTCTTGTGTGTCCTCACATGAACTCCGACTAGGGACAATCTTTAGAATAACCATACAAGTAAAGAGTTTCACATACAATTCACATAATTGCAAATCAATTCAAGTAGCCTTCAATGGATATTCAATGAACACAACATACAAATCATGGATACAAATGGAATATCATCATCTCTATGATTGCCTCTAGGGCATACCTCCAACACGCACAACTGCCCCTCCGCGGCCATTGCGCGTCGCCGTGGCCTCTGCCTGTGCTGCGTGCGTGGCGTGAGGAAAACGAACTGGGGATGATGCGAACGAGCGTTTCGAGCCTGCACTGTGTGGAATGGCTGATTTTGACGTTCCACACGATGTAAACTTTGGCCATGTTTAGTTACTCCCAACTCCCAACTTTGACACTATGCAAAAAGAAGATTCCCCATCACATCAAACTTGCGGTACATGCATGGAGTACTAAATGTAGATGAAATTAAAAACTAATTGCACAGTTTTGTTGTACTTTGCGAGACGAATCTTTTGAGCCTAATTAGTCAATATTTGGACAATAATTCACAAATACAAACGAAACGCTACAGTGTGCTACAGTGCTGTAACAGTAATTTGGCACCCCCAAATTCCCCAACTAAACACGGCCTTTGGAGGCCTCTTTGGCACACGACGGGCTTGGCCAGCATGACTACCAACTGTACGTAATTGAAGTTGTGCAGCTTGGCTTGGCACGGCGGAGTTAAGGCGCTGCAATGTGACTGATGCGGTTGAGCCGCGTGTTCTGCCTTCTGCTGTTTCTGCGTGTGCTGCTGTGCGTGCAGGCAAGAAGACAAGGAGAGGGAGGTGGAGTTGGACTGGCCTTAAGGAATTAAGGAGTGGGCTCACTGAAAAAATACACAGCTCTAGGCTCTCAAAACTGGCAGCCACTTCATTCGATCTTCAGTGCGTTGCAACAATGCTTAGGATTGAAATCAATATGTCCCCTAAATAGTACCTGCAAATAATTTTTTGTCTAACATTGTTAAACACACTATCATTTCTTGTGAGCCAAATGGCCCAACAAATACATGCAACGCCAATCAATAACAAAACATTGTGTGAAAGAACCTCTAATCTAGTGGTTAGAGCATCTGAGTAGCGCCTAGGAAGCCGGTTCAACTTCCCGTATGAGCGAATTAAATATGTTTGAAATAAAAAAATTATAAAAAATAGGTAGGGGCTTTCCCTGCTGACTTCAGTAAAAAAAATAACAAAATATTGTGCTCTCGTCCCCTTATTTATGCCAATTATTAAACACATGTTCTGTGGTGGTGGGCCTAACACAATGTGTACCGCAAGTCAATGAAATTTTGCATAATGACATTAAAGAATAAGTGTCGCATAGTTTCTAGCTTACTTAACACAACAACAAGCCTTACTTCCATTCCAAGTTCTCCTTGCTAGTTTGTCGTTTACAATGATCACTCTCCTTTTCAAATATCGCATAAATATTTTTATTTTGAGAGGAATCATCATATGCCAAATTTCTTGTGTAACTTTGACTCCGTTATTGACTAGGTGCCTATACATGGAGTTCACCATGAAAAGTCCATTCTCCTTTAGATTCCGCACAAATATATCGGAACCATTCAGATTAATATGTGCTATTCTCGTGACAAGATTATACCACTCAATTAACTTATCCTCAGCTAAAGCTCTCCTAAATGAAACATTAACTAGGTTCCTATTGAGCACTTCCTCCGTAATTGCGTGTTTTCTCCGTACTATATTAAATGGATTAGGGTATTGGAATTTTAAAATCCGGGTACCTAACTATTTATCCTTCCAAAATCTAATTGGGTTACCACTATTTAGCCTGAACCTTCCTAGATTTAGGAATTGGTCTTTTACCCCCATAAAGCTTGACCAGAATTGAGAATCCCTTACTTTTTTACTCGCCTAGCTTAAGATTTTATTCTTTAGATATTTATTTCTGACCAGTTACTGCCACAACCCCTCTTCGTATCACAACTTAAAAAGCCATTTTCTTAGAATGCATTTGTTTTGTATGTCTAAGTCCTGGATTCCCAATCCCCCTTGTTCTTTCGGCTGACAAAGTATATTCCATCTTACTAATCTATATTTCTTTTGATCATATTGTGTTGGCATCTGTTAGCGTGCCAGTTCATGAACCGCAAGCACACGGATCAATTGTAGCACTTCCCTTAAAGTATTCCCCAAGATTTATCAATCCGTGGAATTTATAGTGCATGAACTATTTTAACTAGCATTGTCAACATGATTCAGGTTTATGAAGGATTCATGTCTATTCTAGCATATACAGACAGATAGCAGTAGGAGCAAGAGATAACTAATCTAGAGCAACCTAGACTATGCATATGTTGTAATTTTGAGCAAGATAGCAAAACAAGACAGACGTGAGTCTCATTCAAAGCCTCTTTAAAACTACACGTCCGGTCTGACTCCCGAAAACACACACCTTACACGGAAGCATAGCCTGTCACGATCCACCTATCGGCACAGGCAGTTTAAGGTCACGGACATAAAAAAATATATCATACTCATTGGTAGATCAGGTATGCAAATCTAGTCACCATGAACACATGAATACCTTAGAAAATCTATCATCTATCATAGATTGAAAGCAAGGAAACCTAATGTAATGATCTTATACTCACGAAGAGTACAACCGGTCTTTGGAGACATCACATTGTAAAGGCTAGCTTTACAACACAATGCCTCACATCAGAGTAGCACAATTCAGAAGCATGGTAGGTGGGTTATTACATAAGCGCAATCACTACAGATTTCCAAATACGAACCATGGACACATGACTGCCAAATAATTATTATTTCAAACCTATTTACATTCAAACTGTAACATGCTAGTTTAACACTAGCAGAGCTAATTTCACTTCTAACTCTTATCACCATTTCTTTGCCTTCCCTTACTCTTGGAGATCAACACCACAAGAAGTTGGATTGTATGGCATTCGTGACTCTTAGTGAAGTCGTCTATGTAAAGATCATATGAGTAACACAAAACATTGGTGTCGTCTATCAGCTCCATGTAACCGGAATCTATACAAGGAGATTTACTAATCGGGATGAGTACAAAAGGTACTCAGCAAGCCGAGGAATAGCAAAAAGAATGCATGAACATTTCCTCTACCTTCACAAAGATATATCACCATGTATGAAAATAAATTTGTGATCAAGAAACACATTCATTACTAGTAGAAATCTACTATCCACTTAATATCATGGGGTGTCTGCCTCCAATAGGCCGCGAACATAACTTCCATCCCGGAAGCAAAGAGTGAATATTCACATTTTTAATTTTGCAGGTGACAGACAAAATAATAAGTTCAAAACAAAGATGAAGTACTTAAAATATGCATCAAGAACTCGACTTGCCTGCATGTGCGTATTTCTCAAATGAGGCTCTGGGACACGCATGTCAATATGCTCTGAATTACCGATTCCCGATTAGCTTCCTGGTGCTGCTGAGATGCTTGTTCATGAAGGAAGGAAGCTCGATGAAGTCCCTAATGGCTCTACTATGCAGCTCGATTTATGTATGTGTTGGGGAGCAGATGTGTGAAAAAGAAGGTGCTCACGTACATGATAAGGATGGGAGATATACTGTAAACAAATTGCTTTAGTCTGGAAGGGTACCAGGTAAAGGATAAGCATGAGAAGGCCTGCCATCCCTTCCCTTCCAAGCTACACGCTAATAATCTAACCAAAGTAAAGGACCAGTGTGTGGAGGTTCCTGGTGTTTCGACATTTGTGCCCAGATTTTTGTGTGGCGCACCTCTGTCCTGATGAAAATATTTGGAGATAGCTATAAAATTTGGGGCTGGTTGGATTTGTATTACATTCGACTATTTGAGATCTAAATATTAGATATCCCAGTGGATAATCGACCTTTCATCCATTGCATCGTACATGTTGCAACTGGGTTTGATACTAATGTGAGTATTAGTACCGAGTCTAACGGCTAGTTCCTGAGGAACCTCCTTGACTTGGTAGTAAAGGTTGCGAATTAGTACCGGTTAAAGCTTCCAACCGACAGGGGCGGATCCAAAACGGGGCTGCACCCCGGGCTAAGTTGCTGAATCATAGTCAAAACAGTCTAATCTTGCCTCATAAACCTCCTTTTATTAGGCAAAATACCACATATGTTAAAGGGACTACATGGGCTCACCCCGGGCTACAGCCCGGGCAGCCCAGGCCCTAGATCTACCCCTGCCAACCGGTACTAATGTGTCTGAAGGCATTTAGTACCAGGCAGGGGCTCACTCGGTACTAATTGGCAACCTTTAGTATAGAGTGAAGCCTCCACCCGGTACTAACGTCTATCCTATAAATCTGGCTTGTTCTTCCACCTGCCCGAGCCACTCTCGGGCTTCATCCTTCCATGGCGACCTAGGGAAAATGCTGCCGGATTTTTGACCATTTCATGGGGATTTCACTCATTAAAGTGCTCTAAAGTTAGAAACTTCATCTTCCCTTGTTATATGATCAAGATACTAAGTTTTATACTATAGAGCTACAATAATTAATGATTTTAAAAATAAGCTACAATAAAATTTTATATGCATATGTTATATATGTTTGAGCTACAATGGATTGGATGCTAGGTTTCGTATTAGTTAAAGAAATTGATCAATAAGGTTAGATGTATTATAGAGAGATTAATTTTATAGTTTAGTTCTCTTAAAAATATAATTTGTTCATGGTTTAGTTATTTGCAAATATGAGCTTAATAAATTGTGGGAAATAATATAATTTATTCATAGTTTAGTCATTTGTAAATATGAGCTAAATAAATTATGGTACATAGAGATAATAAGATGAAATACAGGATTGTAATTAGTCATATTCAGAATAAGCTACAATTCCTTTATATGTTATGTTTGACTAAATAAATTTTGGGAAAAATATAATTTGATCATAGTTTAGTCATTTGCAAATATGAGCTAATAAATAAATTGTGGTACATAGAGATAATTAAATTTGGATATTCGTAAAACTAATTTATTGTTGTCAAATTAAAAAATAAAGTGTTGTCCAATCAACATGGCTACTACTGCTAGAGGAAGTGGCGATGGTGGGGGCGATTGTCATTTCTCTCACGGCAAGGGGAAAACAACAGTTGGCCCTGTTGATAAGACGAAGAAAATGAGCACGTGGGAGAGAGCAATGCTTCGTTATTTGGAAAGATGTCATGAATATGCTGTTGCGGCGGGTCATGAATCTCTTTTTGGTGGTTGTTATGCTCAACTGCTAGTCCTAGGAGTTTTAGGTCTAGTGAGTACTACCATCGCAGGAGGCACAAATAATCCACAGGATGAGGCTGGGTCAGCTAAACCTTCATCTTCGCCGCCCAAGGATGCTTAAAGTCCTCCTAGATAGCACTCAGTGGATGGTTTGTCATAGTGTATCATGTTGTTTGGGTCTGAAATTTAAATTTATGTATTTCTATCTAAACTTTCAGCAACATTTGAGTTTTATAAAATTTGTATCATGTTTGTTATGCTTCATAATTCTATGGATGATCAGAATATCTTTGGTTTAGTAATATTTTATAGATGGATCGGCAATGGATGTACAACGCGGACAAACACTCCATGGAATACATTAATGGCTTGCGTGATTTTCTTGATTTTGCAGAGTCCAACAAGCCACTGTCTGGTTTAATTTGTTGTCCATGCAAAAATTGTAAAAATGAGAAGGATACTTATCCAGAAAGACTATTCACGCCTACGTATACAGTTCGATATTCAAGCCTAACTATTTCATTTGGACCAAGCACGAGGAAAGAGGAGTTATGATGGAAGATGATGATGAAGAAGAAGATGATAACTACATTCTTGACTGGACTCAAGGAGGTGCCTTTGCAGATGCTGCAATGGGCGAGGTTGAAGAAGAGATGGTGTCAGAAGAAGGTCCTACTGATGACCTAGGTTAGGTGTTGCGAGATGCGAAGGAAGACTGTGAGATTGTGAAGGAGTCAAAGAAGTTCAAGTGTATGTTAGATGATCATAAGAAATTGTTATACCCAGATTGTAAACAAGGGGCACAAAAAGTTGGGCACCACACTGGAAATGCTACAATGAAAGGAAACAAATGGAGTTTTTGATAATGGTTTTGATGAGTTATTGAAAATCATAAAGAACATGCTTCCCGAGGGGAACAAATTGCCATCCTCAACGTACCAAGATAAAAAGGTTGTTTGCCCTCTAGGTTTTGAGGTACAAAAGATACATGCATGCCCTAATGATTGTGTCCTTTATCGCGGTGCGGAATATGAGAAATTGGAGGCTTGTCCTGTGTACGATGCGCTGCGTTATAAGATCAAACAAGATGACCCTGGTGATGTTGAGGGGCAGTCCAGCAAGAAGAAAGTTCCTACTAAGGTAATGTGGTATTTTCCCTGTAGTATCGCGCTTGAAGCATTTGTTCAGAAACAAGGCGCATGCAAAGTTAATACGTTGGTACAAAGAAGAACGTAAGCAAGATGAAATGATGAGATACCCCACTGATGGGTCCCAATGGAGAACAGCTGACAGAGAATTTCCCAAGTTTGAAAAGGATGTAAGGAACATAAGGTTTTGCCTAAGTACGGATGGATTCAATCCATTCGGTGAGTTTAGTTGTGGTCATAGCACTTGGCCTGTGACCTTATGTATGTTCAACCTTTCGCCCTGGCTATGCATGAAGCGAAAGTTCATTATGATACCGGTAATTATCCAAGGTCCAAAACAACATGGTAATGACATTGACATTTATCTAAGACCGTTGGTTGAAGAACTTTTATTGTTATGGAAGGAAGAAGGTGTACTTGTTTGGGATGAGGATAAAAAAGAGACTTTAATCTATGAGCATTGCTGTTCGTAACCATCAATAATTAGCCGACGCTTGGTAATCTGTCAGGACAGACAAATAAGGGATATTGAGACTGCACGCACTGTTTAGATGATACTGATTGCATGTATTTGAAACACAGTAGGAAGGTTGTGTATATGGGCCATTGTTGATTTCTTCCTGCTAACCACCCATTAAGAAATAAAAGGAAGCATTTTGAAGGGATAGAAGATAATCGTACTAGGCCCGTGCACCGTAATGGTAAACGCATTTTTTCTATGATAAAGGATGTGAGGGTAGTCTTTGGCAAGGGCTCTAGTAGCCAACCTGTTCCAAACGACGAGGAAGAACATGCACCCATGTGAAAGAATAAATCTATATTTTAGGAGCTACCTTATTGGGAAGTCCTTGAGGTCTGTATTGCAATCGATGTGATGCACCTGGTGAAAAATCTTTACATGAACGTGCTTGGCTTCTTGGGTACATATGGAAAGGCAAAAGATACAATTGAAGCACGTCGAGACCTAAAACGTATGAAACAAAAGGGTGGCCTACATCCGAGAAAGAGAGATGATGGACATTACTTACATCTTGCTAGTTACAGTCTCAGCAAAGAAGAGAAGAAAAACATTTTTGAATGCTTGAATAGTATCAAGGTCCTATCGAGCTACTCCTCGAATATATAGGGAATAATAAATATTAAAGAGAAGAAATTCATAAATCTAAAGGCCCATGACTGCCGCATCCTGATGACACAATTGTTGCCTGTTGCACTGAGGGGTATTCTACCAAAGAATGTTAAAATGGCAATCGTGAAGCTATGTGCATTCCTCAAAATAATTTCTCAGAAGGAAATCTATCCAAAATAATCTACTAAAACTGCAGAATGACGTGGTGCAATGCCTTACCAGCTTTGAGATGGTCTTTTGTTGGTATATTTAATGATCCCAAATAAATCCATAAGCGCACGGATATACTGTTGTAGTATTTCATCCAAGAGTATTCCCAAGGGTATCGTATTTCCCAAAGGAAGGTGGGTATGTCATAAGAGTTTACTATGCATATGAGTATACCATAGATGGATAGAGACAATACTCAAGGCAGGGCTAAGATAGATAGATGGATAGTGTGACACTCACAAGAATCATCTCAAGATAACTAAGCTAGGGAGAAGTACTAAGAGTTAGCTCTAGGTTCATATGTACTTCCTATATACTGCACAAATCATACAAGCATAACATACATACACATTATATAGAACTCAGTCCTATGCACCCAGACACACATGGGGAGACAGTACCTGTACTAGTTCTGCCCAGTAAAGTTACTGCTAATTTCCAAACTCCTACAATGCACCCGAACGTGGGGGATTATGAAGGACCAATAGGGCTGTCACCACCTGTGGCCTACCCCTAGCAACCCGTGGGGAAAACTCATATCCAATGAGGCTAAGCAATCCAAGCACCATAACAACACTCCAACCGACCCGAGCTAGTGTGACAAGGGCTAAAGCCGCCATAGAAATGACCATTGAACCGATGTCATAGTATAGATCAACTAAGCTATACAAGATATATATGCACACAGAGTATAACATGTAGCATGGTCTTGTTGACGCCGGATTTCGACACGTGTTAAGATCGGCGTCAAAGGAGAGGAAGGCAGCTGATGCAATAAGCAAGAAGCTACAATTGGGAATTGGCCGATAAGAGCTACAGTATTTCAGCTGATTGGCTGAGGCAGTCAATGAAGATTGGCCGATTGGGGCCAGTACGGCTTGGACGATGTGGGCCTAAAATGGGCCAGGGTGGTGATTAGCCGAAGATGAAAATTGGCCCGTGGGAAGATAATAACCGACTCCGATGCGGGTTGCGTTCATGTGTAAATATTTGTTATCTTTAAATTAGAGATAAATCCTAGTCGGTTAGGAAATCAGTTGTAATAGGGTATAAATAGGTACCTCGTAAGGCTTGCAAAACAACACATAAATCAACAATACAATCTACTTTTTCTTCGCACTTTACTTTCAAGTCGGCGACTTCGCCAAATCCTTTTCTTTTCACGAGTTCGTACGAGTTGGTAGGTCTGCATCAACACAACCTCCGGCCAATTTGTAAGTTCCTCTTATCGAGTAGTATCTAAGCTTTAACTTCGAGCGCATCGCTGTTGTTTCATTTAGATTTATTCACCAGTTATCGATATTAACTAGAATTATAGGTTTTACCTGTTGTTTTAGTTTTATCACCAGTTATTTAGCTTGAGACATGAACTGTCAGCTTTTTATCAATATTCTTTGTTTATTATCATATAGCCGATTAGATCTGTTCCAAGTGTTGCTTTCGTAGAATTGTTTAGGTTACTCTAGTAGTTTCTTTGCAATTGCTATGTGATCATCGGCTGTTCTATAGCTGGTCATCTCTACAATAATTTAGCCGATTCGATGATACATCCTTCAAAATAGATCGGAACGTTAGCCAATCGAAACCCTGGAATTTAACGCTTTTTCCTTGTCAATCAATAGGTCAGATTGACTGGCACGCCGTGCGAACCGCACCAGGGCAATAACCCAAACAGGAGCTAAGTAGATTTTCCTAGGTTGTGTGTCCGACACCGAGAGTCATCGGCCAATTTTTAGTGTCAACACACTTTTGGCATGCTCGGTGGGACAAGAAGCAAGATCCAACATGTCGAAGGCTGCCGAGATCTCGGAGAATAACGTCATTGAAATCTTGGAAGCAGATCTCAAGGATGACCAGAGGGATGAGGTGGTAAAGGCTATGGAAGACTACAAGAAGGCATGCCTACAATCCTATAGTCGCACCAGAAGCAGGGAGACCGTCTGGAAGGCTGCTCTTCCAACTCCTCGCCATATCACCATCGCCGAAGACTCGGGAAAGATGTCTGAGATGATCCAACAGTCTGTTTATCAGGCTATGATTGATCAGTCTAAGGTGATGACTAACACAGTGTACAACACCGTTGTCAGCTCCATGGTCAACTGAGTGGCTCAGGGGTATTAGGGACCAGCTTACGCCCCTCCCATCATCGCATCGGTCAGAAGCTTCTCAACGGTGCCAAATATGTATCAGTCGGCTCCTCAGCCGATGCAGATGCAGAGTGGGGGTACAACACTACAATACCCCTAGGATATAACGGTGCAATGCCCTATCAATCACAAGCGCCATTTTACCCTGCACCAGTTCTCCCCGCGCAACCGCCGTTTGCAACCTCGGCACCGTGAGGAACGGCGGGAATACCTGCAGATCTTGATCCGTCCACTAGCTACAGAAAATCTCCGGTGCAGGTGTCATTTCAATCAGCCTCTTGGCCGACAGCCCCGCAATATCAACAAACCACCCCGGAAATCGGCAGGGGAGCAAACGCTCCAGATCCCTTCAAAACTGCGGCGCCGATAATATTGTATGATGAGGCAGCAGAAGCGCTACGACAAGTTGACCCAATGCGACAACAGTTGTCGGCTCCTCAGCTGACAGTCCAGCCACAAGATCTGCAACACATGCCAGCCTATCACCCAATCACGATGCCGCAAGTTCAACAGCACGTGCCGATTCCTCAGCCAGTTATACATCAGCAACAGCAGCATTAGTAGCAAGTTGACTGGACCGCAAGAATAACTGATATAATACAGGATCAGTTTGGATTAAAGCCAAGAGTGCAGACTTATACGTACAGAATGTCGTACCCGCTCGCTTATGATCTGTTGTCGTTTCCTCATCGGTACAAAGTGCCTGACTTCACCAAGTTCTCTGGCCAGGATGACACGTCCACGGTGGAGCACGTTAAGAAATTCATCATCCAGTGTGGAGAAGCTGCTACACAAGACGCTCTAAGGGTACATCTGTTCTCGTCGTCCCTGTCCGGGTCAGCCTTCCAATGGTTTACGACACTGCCACCCAACTCCATAGTCAC
Organism: Setaria italica; assembly: GCF_000263155.2. Lineage (NCBI taxonomy): Eukaryota > Viridiplantae > Streptophyta > Magnoliopsida > Poales > Poaceae > Setaria > Setaria italica. The sequence goes on from NC_028455.1 coordinate 13,331,057, forward strand.
TTGGGCTGATATGGATAAACAATTCCATAAATACTTCTATGCGGGGTCCACGAGATGAAACTCTCAGATTTAACTAGCCTCAAATAGAGAAGTGACGAGTCGGTGATCAGCTACATACAGAGATTCAGAGAGGTCAGGAACAAATGCTACAGCCTGGTTTTGACCAATGCCCAGTTGGCCGACATTGCTTTCTAGGGACTCCTACCGCACATCAAAGAGAAATACGCTTCCTAGGAGTTCGAGAGTTTGAGCCAAATTGTTCACCGATTGTCCGACCAAGAGGTGCGTCCCTTTGACCAACGAAGAAATTTTCATAAAAAGGTGGCGTACGTGGAAGGGTTCGAATTAGAGGAAGAAGCAGAAATCGGCCTGGCAGAGTGGGTAAAAGGAAAAAAATCCAATATCATGCCCGTTTGGTAAAAAGGAACCAGAAACGGTTGGTTTTGACACATCTAAGGCCGATAAGATATTCGACTTGCTGCTACAAGAGGGACCAATCAAGCTCTCACCATACCACACAATTCTATTAGCCGAGCAGCTCAAGAAGATGAAGTATTGCAAGTGGCACAATGCCACGTCTCATGACACCAATGAATGTAAAGTCTTCCACTAGCAGATACAGTCAGCTATTGAAAAAGGAAGACTTAAATTCGAAGTGCCCTTGAAGCCAGCAAAGCCGATGAAGATCGACCAGCACCCCTTCCCTGCTAACATGGTCGATGCTGAAAGAAACGCGCTCTAGACCAAAGTGCTGACGTCGGAATCGGCCAGAAGAAGCGGCGCGGTGGACCCCAGAAATCAAACCTCAGCCGAAGATGTTAAAGGAAAAGGCCAGATGGAAACCGACGGCGAGAGCTCGGAGAGATCACGTTGGCCTATCACCTCTCAAGATCTGCTCAACAAGTATCAGAGGCAATGGGAGGACACGAGGTGCCGGGAGGAGATGATGCGCCGACACGAGGATCACTGGAGATGCCCGTTCTTCATCCATTGTTGGGAAAATAACCTCAGACTACCATCGGTCGATAACTACCCTGAATGCAATGGTCAATATCGTAGCAGCTGCCCGTTCAAAAGGGTCATGGTCCAGGATCGAGGAGGAGAGCCGATCAGCTGAAACAGGCTCGAGCAAGAAGATTGGTGCATTTCAGTGCGTGATCGGCTGGGGGGCAGAGTAGACCAGCACAATCGGCTGGGGGGCAGAGCCATTGCACATGATCGGCTAGGAGAGATGGCCGATGCAAGAGTCTCGGATGAAGATCCTCTAGGGAAGGAGCCGGACTGGGAACGTGCTAAGCCACCAAGCAAACCAGTGAACCCCAGATGGTGCCTCCAATGTTTGCGCCAATGGAAATAGCAAGAAGAGGAACAAAAGCAAGCCGTGGACAAGAAAGGAGTCAAATCTCAAGTTTGGCACCCTAGAAGAAAAGTCGACGAAGAAAACGACGATCAGGATTTGGCTGCTGACGTCAACATGGTGTTCATCTTGCCGATGGAGTTCATAGCTCCCGTCGACCGTGTCAACGCAACAGAAATAGAGGAGTAGATGGCACAATTGGCTTTGGAGCCAATGACCGCCACTTTTGAGAAACCTAAGGATGAAAAGCGCCAGCATCTCAAGGCTTTGTTCCTCAAAGGGCAAGTCAACGGACGACTGGTCGCTAAGCTATTGGTAGACGGAGGCGCTGCCGTGAACATCATGCTGTATGCTATATTCCGCAAACTGGGCATGGGAGAAGAAGATTTAATCAAGATGGATATGATGCTCAAGGACTTTGAAGGCAACATATCTCCGGCCCGGGGGCACTCTGTGTCGACCTCACCATCGGCAGTAAGACCCTACCCACCACTTTCTTTGTTATTAATGGCAAAGGGTCCTATAATATGTTGCTCGGGCGAGATTGGATCCACGCAAACTGTTGCATCCCGTTTACAATGCACTAATGCCTCGTCCAGTGGATCGGCAACACCATTGAAGTAGTCACCGCCGACTCCACCTACAGCGTTACGGCAATCGACACACAACAATGGAGCTACGAACACGTCAGATGCATATCTGGCAGGACTTGGGACACTGACTTTTTGAAGGTGTTCAATTTCGGTCTACAGCCGATCCAAGGAGTCGGCTCGGAAGAATCAGATTAAATGGAGCAGTTCGTCCGAGAAGATGGAAAACTTGGGCACGGGTTTACGTCGGCCGATTCAGTAGAGATGGTGGACCTTGGGGATGGTAGCAAGCCAAGGCCGACGTACATCAGTGCTAGGTTAGATCCCGAGTACAAGCGTGAGTTAACAAATTTGTTAAGAGAGTTTGAAGATTGCTTCGCTTGGGAGTATCATGAGATGCCTGGTCTAGACCAGTCCATTGTCGAACACCGATTGCCTATAAAACCAGGATATCGGCCATATCAGCAGCCTGCACGATGTTGTAATCCTAAAATTCTACCTGATATAAAGGCTGAGATCACAAGATTGATTGAAGCAGGGTTTATTCGGTAGTGTCGATATGCCGAGTGGATTTCTAATACTGTTCATGTATACAAAAAGAATGGAAAGCTACGCGTTTGCATTGACTTCAGAAATCTTAACCAAGCTACACCGATGGACGGATACCCGATGCTGACAGCTGATGTTTTGATAGACGCGGCCGCAGGACACAAAGTCATCAGCTTTATGGATGGTAACACTGGGTATAATCAAATACTAATGGCCGAAGAAGATATCTCGAAAATGGCTTTCAGATACCCTGGTCATCTCGTTTTGTTCGAGTGGGTAGTCATGACTTTCGGTTTGAAGAATGCTAGAGCTACATTGATGATATCATCATCAAATCAAAGGGGCATCAACAGCATCTGGCCGATTTGCGCAAGGTATTGGAGTGCACAAGGAAGCATGGGCTAAAAATGAATCCAAATAAGTGTGCTTTCGGCATTTCGGCCGGTTAGTTTCTGGGCTTCATGGTCCATGAGCGCGGCATCGAGATCAACCAAAAGATCATAGCCGCCATCAACAAGGTTGTGGCCTCACAAGACAAGACCGAGCTACAGTCCTTAATCAATAAGGTCAACTTCATCCGGAATTTCATATTGAACTTGTCTGGGCGCATTCAAGCTTTCACCCCATTGCTGAAATTAAAACCCGACCAAGAATTTGTCTGGGGTGAGGAACAGCAAAAAGCATTAGATGACATCAAACAGTACCTGATTTCCCCTCCGGTGTTGGTCCCTCCGCAGGTTGATAAGCCTTTTAGACTGTATCTATCGGCCGATGAGCGAGCTATCAGTTCGGTGCTGGTCCAGGAGTTCGAGGGGAAAGAAAGGGTGATTTATTACGTTAGCAGGAGACTCTTGGACGCTGAGACTAGATACCCTCTGGTGGAACGGTTGTGCCTTTGCCTATATGTTTCTTGTACCAAGCTCAGGCACTACCTGTTATCGACAGAATGCGTAGTTGTGTGCAAAGATGATGTCGTCAAGTATATGCTATCACTACCGATTTTTAAAGGGAGAATTGGAAAGTGGATTCTGGCCCTCTCAAAATTTGACCTAAGGTATGAATCGGCCAAGCCTTTCAAATATCAAGTAATGGCCGACTTCATAGCCCAGCACTATGGGCCAGAGATTGCTGTCGTCGAGCCAGCTCCATGGACATTGTACTTTGATGGATCTTCCTATGGGGCTGGGTTAGGAAATGGCATTGTCCTCATATCGCCTCGGGACGCAAGTTATGATTTCTCTCTGCCGATTGAGGCATCCGCCACTAATAATCAAGTGGAATACCGGGCTATCCTAAAAGGCATCCAACTGTTGAGGGAAGTCAAAGCTGATGTGGTGGAAATATTTGGAGATTCCATGCTTATTGTGGACCAGTTAACTGGGAAATCTGAGTGCAAGGATGATATTCTAAGAATTTACTATGAAGAGTGCCTCCAGTTACTGAAGAAATTCAAGACCGCACTTATTGAGCGTATTCCCAGGGATTACAATGAGGAAGCTAATAGGCTTGCCCAGCATGCTTCTGGTTACCGGCCGATTCAAGGCGCCATGGCTCTAGAACTTGCGGCCGACGACTAGAGGAAGGAGATTGCTGACTATCTGAAAGATCCGTCCAAGAAAGTCGATCGGCGAATATGCTTTCAGGCTACGAAATACATACTGCTTGAAGATGATTTGTTTTACTAGACGATTGATGGGGTGCTACTCAAATGCCTTGGAATGGAGGAAGCAAAAACTCTGATGGGAGAAATTCATGAAGGTGTATGTGGGGCCCATCAATCGGCCTTCAAGATGAAGTGGATGATTAGAAATAATGGGTATTATTGGCCGACGATACTCGAGGACTATTTTAAATATTATAAAGGGTGTTAGGATTGTCAGAAATTCAACAACGTGCAACGAGCACCGGCTTCGGCTATGAACCCAATAATAAAGTCGTGGCCGTTTAGAGGTTGGGGAATTTACCTCATCGGACAGATTTATCCACCATGGAGTAAAGGGCATAAGTTCATATTGGTGGCTACTGATTATTTCACCAAGTGGGTGGAGGCAGTTCCTTTAAAAGTCGTGACGTCGGCCAACATGATTGAGTTTGTGAAGGAGCATATTATCTATCGGTTTGGTATTCCTCAGACGATTACAACTCATCAGGGATCAATGTTTACCTTAGGAGAGTTTGAGGAGTTCACCATCGACATGGGAATTAAATTGCTAAATTCTTCTCCATATTATGCTCAGGCCAATGGTCAAGCTGAGTCGTCCAACAAGGGGGTCATCAAATTAATTAAGAGCTTGCCACGGTGCCACCAAGGTGTCTCCTTACTAGTTAGTATATGGGCACGAAGCAGTATTGCCTTGGGAGCTGAAAACTGGGTCTAGGCCCACGTCACTTCAGGATCAGTTGATGGCCAATGACTATTCTATTCTCATAAAAGGAGAGTTGGAGGATTTGGCGAGTCAGCGATTGAGGGCCTTGATCAGTATTAAGGAAAAATAAGAAAAGAGTCACCAGATGGTATGACAAGATGGTCAAGGTCAAGCAGTTTTCCCAAGGGGACTTGGTCTAGAAGTTGATCCTGCCGATAGGAGCTAAAGATCCCAAATATGGAAAATGGTCGCCTACTTGGGAAGGGCCGTATAGGATTAGTCGATGTGCGCCGGGTAATAAATACATAATGGAGAGTATTAAGGTAGAAGAATTTACAATGGCCCTAAATGGAAGATATTTAAAAAGATACTATCCTAGCATATGGGTAGATGCTTAGCCGATGACATGGCATGTCGGGTTCTCACGGCCGATACCTATTGACTCGCACTCATACAGCCGATGTGGAAGGCATCGCCTTGAAAATGAATGAGGCAAGAAAAGCATTCATACGAATAAGCCGATTACTATTCGGTATATTAACTGGATACATGGCCGACATGGTACAAGTCGCCCTTAGAATAAAGAATACCAATACATTTTGAAGTCGTAGTAATTCAATGCTATCTCGGCTTGTTTTGATTCAGGTCAATTCTTCTCTGAAATCGGCCTAATTCGAGCAGGATGCGGGTGCTCCTCTCTTCCACGTCCGCCATCACGTCTTCAAGGGTGACTTGGCGGGGCAGTTGGTGGCTCCTTTCAACTGGCGGCTGGGTTGGCCTCTTGAAGGCGTTAGCTTCGATATGTCTACAATATTCTTGATGTGGTGGGAACGTGGTCCTTGAGTTCTTCACGATGAGCTTGGATTAGATCTCTGTCCGCCTGTGTCAGCAGTTTGTCGGAGTGCATGATCTCAATAGCCCGTTCAAGACCGGGACTGAGCCGGTTTGGCTGGAGCGACAATAGATAGTCAATGGACGGTGAAAACTATTCGAGTGCGCAAAGGTTGATTTCGTACTTGATTGATGGAAGAGGAAGAGGCCATCCGAGTGCCTGGCTGGAGACCTGGAAGTCTCTAGCAGAGGGCGAGTATATGGGTGTTACGCAGATGCTTCTAGGAGGATGCGAAGGACTCATATTTATAGAACGAGAAGCAACGGTTAGTAGAAGGAGTCATTCAAAGCAAACGACTATTGGGTCAAAAAGCTGCGGAGACAGTCGTTCAAATTCGTATTCACACAGAGACGTTGAAAGCGTTAATGCTTTACAAGGCATTCAAAGGGCATTTTAAGTTCAAATACAGTTATACAAGGAGGGTATTAATGGCCTCAATCGCCCGTAGGTGGATCCGATCTGCTGAGTTTAGTACTCGCTGGTCGTCATTGGCTGATCCAGGAACTTCTGGCATGTTGCGATGAAGTTGGATGGCCTCGTGGGTGAGGGTCTGCCTTTCCTATTTTAAATTGGCGATGACAGCTGAGAGGTCTTGGAGCTTCTTCTCCTCAGCAGCAATGTCATGCACAACTTGCTCCATCTCTTTGGCGAGTTCTGCTCTACGCTGTTTGAGTCGATCTATGGTGTTGACAATGCTTGGACGGGAATTTTTGAGAGTGCCGATTTGGTGGTGTACCTCTTGAGCTTGGCGGTTGTAAGTTTCCTCTTCGCGTCCCTTCTCCAGCTTGGCGCGATCGGCCATATGTCACAGAGCTCTAATCATCGGGATTTGCATCGACTCAATGTATGTCGTGGGCGCAAGAGCTTCTTCCGCGTCCTCTGGGACTTGGCCTTTGATTTTATTGAATATTTGCCGAATCGGCGAAGCGTCTTCCACCAATCTGCTGGTGTCGTCCTGGAGAAGGTCTCTTATGTTTTGGAGCTTGGCACGAATCTCTTCTGGTATTGAGCCCAAAGCTACTTGACGTGAAGCAACTTCATCATCATCGGAGGCTGCAACTGCGAAGGAGAAGAGGCTATTATTGGGCGTGTCTTGTTCGTGTGAGAAATAAAGGGAAAAAGTGCTTTAGTCGATAGGAGTAAGAAATCAGCTGGTGGAGACAGAGGGTCCTTACCTCTTTAAAATGGATTTCCTCTGCTTGGGTTGGCAGGAGTGTTGCTCCCGCTTCAGGAATTGGCGCTGTTAGTTCACCAAAAGAGGAGGATTCAATGAAAATCGGCGTGGTACATGGACCAGCCTTCTGAAGAATGGCAGGAAAAGTCTTTATGAGCATAAAAGGATAATTGGATCTAGGAATGAGTCTTAGTTATCTTACCTCTAAAAATCGCACGGCCGATGGTTGCTTGAAGGGTACGATCAATGTGTCCGGGATGTCCTACGCCAAAAATTAGTCAGTTTTACTTAAAAATTGGGGAAATCAAGTGAAGAGCACATTCTTTACCTCAATTGGGAAGCTTGCTGATGGTGCGTTTTCCGCTGGAGGATCGGCCGATTGATGAACAGCTTGCTCCGGAAGAATTTGCGCAACCTGATAAAAAGAAGTGGAATTTAATGTTGACAATATACTTAGAAGAATTGGAGCATGTGAGATTACCTGTACAGCTTCCACCAACAAAGATGCAGCTGTCGATCCAGCTTTTGAAATCGCTTGGGGTCAGTCTCCTGAATTGCCGGCAGGACTTCTGACGGGGCTGGCATGGCTAAGGGCTTGGCCGATAGCACCGCCGATTGACCGGTTGTCAGAATTGCTGCTGATTCAGTACGTGCTCGTACTCGGTGACTTGTTTTCTTCTAAGAAGACATTTTCAGATTGTGCTTCAATCTGTCGGTAGCTATGTCCTCCATTGATGGGGCGTGATAGCCGATGAGCAGGTATGGTGTATACGGATGGCAGTTCTCTATCGGCCCACCACTTTGGCTGCGTGTTGGAGATGCCTGGTTGTTGGACTGCGCAAAGAGGGAGGGTCAATAATGAGAACCTTGTGGCATAAAGAGAAAAAAAATGAGAAATCAGCTGAGAAGGTTTTGTTACCTCTGCGTTTGGGTCAATATGAGCAGGGTCCAACTGGTTACAATATATTGCAGGGGATGTGCAAAAGAGATGTTGCTTCCACTCGACCCACCACAATTTGAATTGTTGAGTGGAGAAGGGCGCTACCAGCCAATTGTTCAAGTCAATAGTGCTGGAGTCTGGTATCAAGCTGCACAGTCGATTATATTCGAACCCTCTTGAAAGCCACTCTCGGAACTTTACACGGCCGACGAAGTAAATCCCAATGGGCATCTGTCCTAGGCCGAATTGCCGGGCTACCACTGATGGGTTGTAGAATTCATACGTCGGAGAATCCTTTCCAGAGAAGAAATTTGCTGGCAAGACCCCGGGTTTGATCAAGATGTCCATAATCCTGTCTTCAATAGAATTGGTGTCCGAGTCAAAGCAATCAGGATTCTCAAAAAGTGGCTCTTCTCTCTTGTACGGATACCAGCTCGTGGTTTCTTCACTAAAGCCAATATAAAAACATCTGAAATATTTGGCTGTTCTTGAGGGAGTAAACTTGCTACTAGGGAAAGATGATACGGCTTCGCCAAAAGAGGTGCAATGGCGTCATGATGATGGGTCATCCTCTGATTCAATATTAGGGAAGGTCTTGGTTTCAACCCGTTCTCTGGAGATTTTGCTCATGTATAAGTTAAGCCAAAGGTTGATAAACTAGCTGGGACCACCAGGGTTCCTAATAGGCTCTCCAGATGATAGCTCCATGGTGATCTGATGCATCATATAATAAGCCGATCCCAGCAAATGTTTTTCCAAATGTATAGTGGCACCTCTTGCTAGCGCTTCGGCCAAGGCTTGCGTGTTGGAGGAGGGGCCGACCGATCTGCCGTAGAATAAGTGCTTTTCTAGCCACATCATCTAGAAGGCCATATACTCTATGTCAGTAATGGATCCGGTTTTCATGTTCTTTTCAACAAAACCTTTCCATCCGCCAATGCCTTTTGTTTCGAGACGATGAGTGCGCTTGATTAGAAGGTCGAAGGGTGTATCGACGGAGGAGACGTCAAGACCGGTCAACATTAGGATATCAGCCAGAGTGGGAGTCATGGGCCCGTGGCCAAAAAGGAATGCATTGAGGGCGTTAGACCAGAAATAAGACGTCGCGATGACTAAGGAGTCATTCCTCTCCATTTGAGATAGGGACAAATTTATGTAGTGGCTGATTTTCCCTTCGTCCCAAAAATCCCTCTTGGAGTTTGACATCCTCAAGAACCATTCTCTCCAGCCTGGGGTTTTGTTTTGCCAAGACCTAAATGTGCCTGTCCAATTGTTCAGATCCATAGTCGAATGCTTGAAGGGGATTCTGTGAGTTTCCAAGTTAATCAACTTGGTTGGATCTGGATTCCCCATGGGGCCAAGTTCGATGAGGCCAAGTGCGTTGGATATGGGGATGGTGATTCTTTGCTTGAGCTCCTGAGAAGATATGAGGAAAAATGAAGAACCAATCTAAGAATCATGAAACGGTGAAAAGTAAAAAGAGGAGAGTTTTAGGAAATTTACCTCCGGGATGAAAACCATGGTGGCTGAAGGAGTCGCCATTTAGGTTTGAAGGACTGGCGTGATTGATCGAAGGATGAAAAAGAGGTCACCAGAGGAATGCAACTGGACGCGGAATGGGCGCCGGAGTGTGTCAGAAGATCGTTCGCTGGAAAAGAAAGCTTTTTAGCTCGGGGAAGAAGAAGCGGTGGAAGATGCGTGTATTTAAAGGATGGTTTGAGAGAAGGGTAAAGGCAGGATTTTTACCGTGCCGTCTGCGCGAATTTCGGGAAGAGCGGTTGCTTGTGGGCGCTCTATTCAAAAATTGCAATCATCAAAGAGAATACTCCGGAGCAAAAAGGAGTTTTGCCAAATTTACTGTTGCACTTTCTTTGGGGGGAAGAGTCAGAGTTCAGAAAATTTCGGAGCAAAAGATATGTTTCACTCCAAAACTGGGGGGCATGTGTTGATGTCGGATTTTGACACGTGTTAAGATCGGCGTCAAAGGAGAGGAAGGTGGCCGATGCGGCAAGCAAGAAGCTACAGTTGGGAATCGGCCGATAAGAGCTACAGTATTCCAGCCGATTGGCTGAGGGAGTCAATGAAGATTGGTCGATTGGGGCCAGAACGGCTTGGCCGATGTGGGTCCAAAATGGGCTAGGGTGGTGATTAGTTGTAGATGAAGATTGGCCCGTGGGAAGATAATAACCAACTCCAATGCGGGTTGCGTTCATGTGTAAATATTTGTTATCTTTAAATTAGAGATAAATCCTAGTCAGTTAGGAAATCAGTTGTAATAGGGTATAAATAGGTGCCTCGTAAGGCTTGTAAAACAACACATCAATCAACAATACAAATCTACTTTTTCTTTGCACTTTACTTTCAAGTCGGCGACTTCGCCAAATCCTTTTCTTTTCAGGAGTTCGTACGAGTTGGCAGGGCTGCATCAACATGACCTCTGACCAATTTGTAAGTTCTGCTTATCGAGTAATATCTGAGGTTTAACTTTGGGCGCATCGCTGTTGTTTCGTTTAGATTTATTCACCAGTTATCGATATTAACTAGAATTATAGGTTTTACCTGTTGTTTTAGTTTTATCACCAGTTATTCAGCTTGAGACACGAACTGTCAGCTTTTTATCAATATTATTTATTTATTATCATATAGCCAATTAGATCTGTTACAAGTGTTGCTTTTGTAGCACTGTTTAGGTTACTCTAGTAGTTTCTTTGCAATTGCTACGTGATCATCGGTTGTCTATAGCCGGTCATCTCTACAATAATTCGGCCGATTCGATGATACATCCTTCAAAATAGATCGGAACCTTAGCCGATTGAACCTTGGAATTTAATGCTTTTTCCTTGTCAATCAACAGGTCAGATTGACTGGCACACCGTGCGAACCGCACTAGAGCGATAACCCGAACAGGAGCTAAGCAGATTCTCCCAGGTCGTGTGTCCGACACCGAGAGTCATCGGTCGATTTTTAGCGTCCATAGGTCTCAAGGCATACATAGATGTATATAAGCCTATACTACGATAGCAAGGGTATACGACTAGCATACGAGCATATAAGCCTACCACATCAACATAAGAAGGGTATATATCTAGCTCATGCATATGAGAACCAAACACAAGACTATATAAAGAAGATGTATACTTTGAATAGAATAAAGTCAACCTTGGAATAAAAGATACAAGAGCCATACCCTAGACTCCAAGGAGACCTGGAACCTGAAGTAGAGCTACTCTAGCCTAACTCCACTAACTTGGAAACTAAGAGGGAGAGAGTGAATCACTAGTTGTGTGTGTCCTAAAATGGAACCCCTCCCCTCATATTTATAGGCTCCAAGAGGCAGTTCTGGCAGGGGATCTTTGGGGAATATCCCATAATCGACTTACAGGAGTCACCACCAGTCGCCACGTGGAAGCAAATCATGAGGGGAGCCAAAGGCGGTTCAGTCGAACCCCTAGTAGCCCCTCTCGCAACCGCCTTCGTGTGGTAGTCTGACATGTAGGTCCTAATGGCGGTTGTGTGCATTATCTGGTGGATTGAGGAAGTTGTGGTAGTTTGTGGACACTTTAATCCATGGGATGCACATGTGGCGATCTCCCATTGGCTAGAAGCGTGTTTCTTGGATCCATAGAGGGTGTTTTCTCGATCCTTTTGTGCTTATTCACCTGCAACCAAATATTCTCCAAGCACAAGTGGAACTACATTATTCGAAACCAAATATGCGTGTAAGAAATGCCAACCCTCCTTTATTCTTGATTATGTTGACGGTCATGTTTGGTACCTAACAACCTTCAACAACTCCCCCAAGCTAGCCCTTTGCTCGTCTTGAGTAAATGCTAAGACTTAGGCTAGTTGATCAGGAGTTGCTACTATGTTGTATTCCTAACTTATGCCAAGCCTACAACAAAATATTCTACCAAGAATTGATTAAGTTGTCATTGATCTTACCTCTTGCCTTACTTCTGTGGGCATGTAGCTTCACCTTGTCTTGGGTGGTTGAGAGCTAGAACTGTTTAGAGCACCATTCACTCATCCTTTGATCAGCTATCAATCCGAAGGTTTTGCAAAGTTTTTCAAAAGAAATCAAAGTTCCTCAAATGATACTCACGGATCACTCAATGTGTATGATTCTTCACCAAGGCATAGGGTTGCCTTTCTTTCACAACCTACTCCTAATAGGCTAATATGTGGAGCTATAGGTGGGGAAGAATGTGTTGACACCGGTTTTTAACACGTGTTAAGGTCGGCATCAAGGAGAGAAAAGTGTCCGATGCGGATAAGAAGAAAGCTGTGGATTGGGGAATCGGCCGATAGAGCTACATTGTTTCAGCCGATTAGCTGAGGGAGTCAATGAAGACTGGCCGATTGGGAGCCAGAGTAGTTTGGCTGATGTGGGCCTAAAGTGGGCCAAGGAGGTGACCAGATGAAGACGAGGATTGGCCCATAGAGAAGTTGAATAGTGCTCGACTCCGATGCGAGTTGTATCCGTGTGTAAATATTTGTTATTTTCGAATTAGAGATAAAATCATAGTCGGTTAGGAAATCAGTTGTAGCAGGGTATAAATAGGTGCCTCGCAAGGCTTGTAAAACAACACTACAAATCTACTTTTTTACGTAAACTCTACTTTCAAGTCGGCGACTTCGCCAAATCCTTTTTTCTTTTCACGAGTTCGTGCGAGTTGGCAGAACTACATCAACACGATCTCCGGCCAATTTGTAAGTTTTGCGTCTCGAGTAACATCTAAGCTTTAACTTTGGGCACATCGCTGTTGTTTCTTTTGATTTATTCACCAGTTATCGATATTTACTAGAATTATAGGTTTTACCTATTATTTTAGTTTTTATCAACAGTTATCTAGCTTGAGGCACAAACTGTTGGCTATATCAATATTTTACAGCTGATTAGATCTGTTCCAAGTGTTGTTTCTGTAGCATTGTTTAGGTTACTCTAGTAATTTCTTTTACAATTGCTACGTGATCATCGGCTATCTCATAGCTGGTCATCTTTATACTAATTCGGCCGATTCGTTGATACATCCTTTGAAATAGATCGGAACTTCAGCCGATCGAACCTTTGAACTTTCTTTCCTTGTCGATCAACAGGTCAGATTCACTGACACGCCATGCAAACCGCACCAGGGCGATAACACGAACAGGAGCTAAGCAGATTCTCCTAGGTCGTGTGTCTGACGCAGAGGCCGGATTCATTGTCTGATTTTTGGCATCAACAAAATGAAGGCATACCTGTTCCTCATTTGTTGCTGAGTCAAAGACTGGATCCTTTGGAGAAGCAAGTCATATAACATGATCAAGATGCGCATGTGTGTGGATGGTGAATATGGTGGATGGTGTATGGACTCCTTTTTGTATGATCCTTCTCTCTCCTTGCTTTCCACTCTCCTTGCTTTCTTTCTTTGGAGACGTGGGCTATCTTTTCTCTCTTTTTTTTTCATCGTGCTTTCATGAGGATGTACTTTATTTTCTTTTTGCATAGCTCAAGTCTCTTTTGCAAGGATACTTTGGAGAGAGAGGTCATAGACAAACTTGAAGCTTTATTTTGTGGATGGATGAAATGATATGATTGCTAACTTCCAGTGTAGAAGTTTAGCATATGGTGGTGGCATATAAATGATCTTGATCATGGGAGTATGACAAGTTTCTCACTAAGGGTCACAACAATTTGACAAAGTTCCATGAGAAAACAAGCTGCATATGTGGAGGCTATGTAATAGGATCAAATATATCCTTGGATACAAATTTCACATCATTGAGGAACTGAACACTTTAACATTTTCAAAAATTAAACTCCAGATATCAATCTTCATGTAGAACAAGATCATAGCATCTCTATTCTACCATATCATACTTCATAACAACCTAGACATGGATCATACTTGTTGCTACCCATAAGTTTCAAGCTAAGGTTTGATCATGAAAGCCAACAAACTCAAAACTTAGGTAGGATACTAAGTTGTAGCAAGATATATGGGAGGAAATAAATAGAGCAACTATTCATCATTTCAACGATGGTGATTTAAAACATTCTTACGCGTATAGGAAAGCAGTAAATATTTTTTTGGTCTGTTAGTTTTTCAGATTTTTATTTTTTCATCATGCATGTTTTGAAAGCGGTAAAGATACAAGTTACCTCTCTTGTGGGGGTCCTCCCCCAAGCTAGCTTCAGGCTCACTGCTGTTGGTTGGGGTTGTACCTCGTCCAATGAAAGTAAGCCTATAGCTCCTCTCATCGCTGCCGCTGGAAATGCCGCATCTCGTGGATCCTCTCACCCGTCTATTGTTGCCAATCCTAAGTGGGCTGGATGTGCTGGTTTAGCGACTTCTCCATGTTGCTAGTACGCACAGTGAGCTCACCCAGCTTCTGAGCAAGACCGGAGTGGCTTCGAGCTGAGAACGAGCGTCGAGAAGTGGATGTGGAAGGAACACCACCGAAGCTTGAACTAGTGGACTGGCTCCAATGGATCAGTTGGGCCTACTCGTCACTGCTCGCACTCTGCCACGCCGAGCTACTCACCCTGTGCTGATAGGAGGTCTGGTCCCAACCAGGAGCATATCCTAGTGTAAGCCCGGCATGTACCCAGTCGGAGCCCATCCTACCGGCACTGTAGGTACGGGAGGCTATGGCTATGGTGGTGGTTGTTGCTGCATGGCTGCACTCCTTGACATGCTCCTGGTCCTCCTGCCACCAGAAACATTGCTCCTGCGAGCTTCCTCTTGTGGCTCAAGAGGCATGGTTAGCGACTGACAATTATACAAATGAAGCCCTGGGTTAGATAATGGGATCTCATTTGTATAGTCGGGAAAGAAGAAAACCAAAGAGTCATCCGGGCCCTTCTTGAGTGTGTGGCCATAAATCAAATACACTTCATTGATGTGACGATGAGGCGTCTCAATGAAAGGAATAGTAATCCCATCTGGAGCCCTGATCCTTGTAGCAATGCGAGTGATCAACGAAGTGTACTTAATGGGATCCGTCATCTTAAAATTGTGAAGCCATTGCTGAACCATTGCCTTGACAAGGGAGATCTTGATCTTCTTGACCATGGCATAGAAAATTATCAACTCATCGTTGCGCACGAGCCTAATATCCTCTCTTGAAAAGAGAGTGATGGCCAACCACTTGTGCATCAATCGAAGGGTCAGATTTTGAATTTCATTGCACCGAGGTGCAAACTTGCCATGGACAATCTGACCGGAGATTTCACCCCCAAAACCATGTTGAGAAAACCAATGGGAAGCTTTGTCAAGAGAAATAGCGCAACAAGGACTAAAACCAAGGTGACGGCTAAGTTCTTTCCAAGTAAAATGGTATTCTATGCCGAAGAGTCGGTATAAGAAACACCATTCGTCACCTCCTGAAGAGTGCAAAGAAACAGGATGGTGAGGGGTCGAGAACCAAGCTCCTCAACCGATAAAAACTAATCTCATCCAATAGCTGACCAAACAGAGGTGAAGTCAATATCCATACCTATTTTCTCCAGAAGTTCCGGGTCATAGGCTTTGGTGTGACCGAAGGCCTAGTCCTTGAGGATAGCGTAGGTTTGCTTCTCTCGATCTCCTTGCAAGTTGAGTTCGGGGGCATCACTTGTGTCCACCTCCATAGCTTCAACTTGTGGTTCAGCTTGCTCTTCTTCATAGTCCATCGAGGTGGGCTCGGTGTTGGTTCGAAGAAGTAAGGAGAGCTCACGCTAGCTTGCGAATGGGATGAGCTTGAACCCGTCATCCTCCTAAACGCACCAGCAACCCACTTCATGCTTGTCACCAATGACAAAGGAAACACAAGAGCAACTCGGAATGGGTTATGTTGGTGTAATCGAATGAAACTTTTACCTGAACGTTGCTCCTCCAATTTTGCAGCAAACAAATCAAGAGAGAGATTGCTTGCACTCAACTTTGTGCAAAAGTTCCAAGAAAACTCAAGAGCAAAGAGTAGAGAGGGAGAGAGTGAATGAAATGTGTTGCATGGGTGAAGATCACCCTCTCAGCCCCTCTATTTATAGAGCAAACATCGCAAATGGTCGAATCCCGACCACTTGCAACTGCTATAGCTATTGGCCAATGCTGGGGCCCAGCAATGGTCACCTTGGTTAGGCCGACCCCTGGTTGGCCCCACTTGTTGACAGCTTTGGCCCATGGCTCCCCAACGGCTACATGACATCACGCCTGGGTGCCTCGGCCAAAGTTTGCTCAATAAATGCTCAAAAGATTTTTCATGTTTATGTTGAGGCTATCCAAGGTTTTCTCATTGGTAGCTAACTTTTTAGTAAAACTTTCATTGATCTTAGCTTGCCCAAAAATGAGATCTCTAAAGGAGGGTTGGTGAGGATTGAAAGAATTACTATTGTTACCTCCTTGGTAAGATCATTGCTGATTCCACCCTTGGCATCCCTGTGGACGATATCCATTGTTGTTGCAATTCATGTACAACATGTCCTCCTGAGTCTCGGGACAGTTATTCCCCGAGTGTCCAGTATTTCCACAAACCTCACATGTCATGTGAGAATCCATAGCTTGGACGGTGTTGGACATGGCAGCTTTCTCTTTGGTGTAGTCATCCAATCTCTTCATGAGGAGGTCCATCTTAGTGGTAAGCATGTCCTCTTGACTTTTTGCGTACCTCTCTGATGGGGTTGGAGTCGTTCATCGCTCTACCCTTGGTTAGAGACCATCTTCTCAATCAATGTTGTGGCAGCATCAATGGTAAGCGAGAAGAAGGCTCCTCCAGTAGTAGCATCAACATGGCCTCAGGCTATTGGAGTCAACCCGTTGTAGAAATTCTGAAGAATGAGCCAATTATCCAT
Organism: Setaria italica; assembly: GCF_000263155.2. Lineage (NCBI taxonomy): Eukaryota > Viridiplantae > Streptophyta > Magnoliopsida > Poales > Poaceae > Setaria > Setaria italica. The sequence goes on from NC_028455.1 coordinate 13,347,737, forward strand.
CCCGTGGTAGGACAAGTCAGGATGTACTTCTGGAGCCTTTCTCACGCCTTGGGAATTGACTCCATAGCTGCTTGCTGGAAACTCAAAATCCTTCCACGAAGGGCATTGGTTTTGCCCAACGGGAAGAACTTCACGAGGAATGCCGTTGAGCATTTGCCCCACGTATTAATCTCCAAACAATCGCATAGAACCATTGCTTTGCTCTCCCAAGGAGAGAGAATAGGAACAATCGGAGAAGAATAGCATCTTCACTCACCCCTGTGATGATGAAGGTGCTGTAGAGCTCCAGGAACTGCTGCAGATGGGCACTTGCATCCTCATTGGCTTTCCCACAGAATGGGCTTGCCTACACCATGTGTCAGGGATAGATCCCCAGTACCCGCAAGGAAGAAAGAAGACAGAATCCTACTAGGATTCCTCTGTAATCCTACTAGGACTCATACCATGTAATCCTACTTCTCTCTTACCTTGTAACCGACTAGTAATCCCACCCCCTGGAGTATATAAAGGATGGAGTATATAAAGGAGGGCAGGGGTACCTAGATCAACAGAACCACAACTAGGGATCAAATCCTCAACACCAAACAATACTTAAGTGCAGGACGCAATATACAACACCCCAAATAGGGCGTAGGGTATTACGCTACTCTGTCGGCCCGAACCTTTATAAATCTGTGTCTTGTATCCTCATTTTTACCATCAAGTTCCAAAGCCACCGATCCCCCATCAACCAATCTGCTACCTTGGGATACCCCTTGGTAGGTTTTCGGGTATAAAACATCAACATTTGGCATGCCAGGTAGTGGTGATCGTTGAGATCATTGGATGAGCTTGAAGGACCTCATCATGAAGATCAATTTACTCGACAGCGCAATGTGATTATTGTTAAATGATGACTAATTTCATCGTGTCTCTGCGTCAAAATCCAAGAAGGAATCGAACCCGTAGCATATCAGCGGACTACTACTCGTCGACATACATCTCCTGCGATGCAAAGTCCAAAGCTAATTTGGAGTGGATAGTCGAGTCAGAAGCTGGTGCAAGCACTCGATCTCGTCGAGTTTTCCAACTGCGAAGCTATCTGCCGCACTGCTCAAGATTCAAAGCAATGTCCAAGCAACAGCTGGCGGAGTACTTGCAAAGGCACCAAGCAAAATCCAGAGGCAAAAATTTGATGAACACATGCATCAAGATGAAGAAGGGCACGTTCATTTGCTGTTGTTGTTGCACATGCCCTGCGGAGAGCAAGGCCATCTGCTCAATCATAAATCTAGGAGTGTACTGTGACATGCACATGGAGAGCTATCAGGAAGCTTCAAGATTTTTTGCTTAACGTACAAAAAAGATGTACGCGAGCACTACTACACCAACATCCTGTTGCATCGACCCGCCGACGACTACTTCGACTACTCGTCTTGACTAAACAACAAGTCGGGCAGACTTCGCACCATCGACAACTAGTCGGAATCAATTTTGACTAATCGGCTTCATCAACAATCGCCATGACTTCATTGGCAATCGCCTACGAATCAAGCTAAGTCACTTTTCTAATAATTATTTTTTCTCTAGCTTATTTTCAGCATGGTTGGCCAATATGCCAACTGTTGGAGGTATGCCCTGTAGGGATACAAGGTAGGCTACGCTAGCGTAAATCAAAATTTCTACCGCGTATAACCAGGAAGAACTGCCGTATAAGGATCACGGGATTACCACTCGACGCACTACTGGTGCGGAAGATGTAGATATGCGTCGGTGCAATGAAGACGATCACGTAGTCGTACGTAGTCGATCAACGTAGTCGTACGTAGTCGATCACGTCCAGCAGCTCCTCAGCAGCTCGTCCACGTGCACAGCAAGATCGCCTCCGATGCCGCTGCTCGTCGTCGGCTCGTCGTGGCTCGTCGGCGGCTCGTCGATGGCTCGTCCAAGTGCTGCAGGCGCAACACCTCCAAGGTATCCACACGTGCAGGGAGGAAGCGTCGCAAGCCGGACTGCTAGATCCGCGAGTTGCAACAGGCGAGGGCGTGGGAGGCGCGGCAAGTGTGTTCAGCCAAAAGGTGTGAAACCCTAGGGCGCCCCCACCCCTCTATTTATAGGGGTTCCTGATGGGCCTCTGGATCCGAGGCCCATTAGTACTCCTAAACCTAATCCAACTCGGATCAGATCCGAATTGGGCTTCCAGCCCCTTAAGTGTGTGACCCTATGGGTTCGGATACGTATAGACATGGCCCGAGTACTCCTACTCGGCCCAATAGTCGGTAGCGGCCTCTAACAAGACGTGCCAACTCCTATACGCATACGAAGATCATATCAGACGAACCATCACAACATAATATACATGCTATTCCCTTTGCCTCACGATATATGGTCTAGCTTCAAGCCGACCGCTCTTTCTCGATCCTGTGATTCGGAATCCCTTTGTAGGTTAACTCTTAACCGTACGTAGCATGGCCATGCATTTTCTGATCCGATCACTCGAGGGGCCCAGAGATATCACTCTCAATCAGAGAGGGGCAAATCCCATCTTGATTGACCATGTCTCATAGCATGCTTCTTGACAAACCCGAAAGCTACCTTTATAACTACCCTGTTACGGCGTAGCGTTTGATAGCCCCTAAGTAGGTCGATCCACATCTAGAGTACATGCGACAATCTCAGGTCTAAGGACAAAGCGTATATGTTGCTTAAAGAGAGAACTACTTCTCGTGTTGGGTCAGTCCTAACACATGTCTCCACATGTGTCCACATTATTAGTTCAACATCTCCATGTCCATGACTTGTGAAACATAGTCATCAACTAATACATGTGCTAGTCTAATATTCATGTGTGTCCTCACATGAACTCCGACTAGGGACAACTTTAGAATAACCATACAAGTAAAGAGTTTCACATACAATTCACATAATTGCAAATCAATTCAAGTAGCCTTTAATGGATATTCAATGAACACAATATACAAATCATGGATACAAATGGAATATCATCATCTCTATGATTGCCTCTAGGGCATACCTCCAACAGTCTCCCACTTGCACTAGAGTCAATCTAGAAGGTACCTAATACCCATAGCTCTTACATGCGCATCATGCTTAGCCTGCGGGAGTGGTTTTGTCAACGGATCAGAAATGTTCAGATCCGTGTGTATTTTGCATATCTTGATCTCACCCCGGTTAACGAAGTCTCGAATGAGATGAAATCGCCGCATTACGTGTTTGTTCTTCTGGTGGTTCCTTGGCTCCTTTGCTTGCGCAATTGCCCCATTATTATCACAGTAGAGATTCAATGGGCTGGACGCATTCGGGAACACACCAAGCTCAATGAGGAAATTCCTTATCCAAACACCTTCCTTCGCGGCTTCCGAAGCCGCGATGTACTCGGCTTCTGTCGTAGAATCGGCCACCGTCTCCTGCTTGGAACTCTTCCAACTAACAGCACCACCATTTAGCGTGAACACAAATCCTGATTGTGACTTTGAATCGTCTCTGTCGGTTTGGAAACTAGCATCGGTGTAACCTGTTACAACGAGCTCCTCCTGACCTCCATAGACGAGGAACATATCTTTAGTCCTTCTCAAGTACTTAAGAATGTTTTTCACCGCTGTCCAGTGACTCTCACCTGGATCAGATTGGTGTCTACTTGTCATACTTAGCGCATATGAAACATCTGGGCGAGTACTTATCATTGCATACATGATAGATCCAATAGCCGAGGCATATGGCACCCTACTCATGCGATCCCGCTCATCAGCAGTCGAAGGACACTGAGTCTTGCTGAGATGTATGCCATGTGACATAGGCAAGAACCCTTTCTTTGCCTCTTCCATGCTGAACTGCTTCAACACTTTGTCATTGTAAGTATCTTGGCTTAAACCTATAAGCCTTCTCGATCTATCTCTATAGATCTTAATACCCAGAATATATGCCGCTTCCCCTAAGTCCTTCATCGAAAAACTATTTTTCAGTGAAGTCTTTATAGACTCAAGCATAGGAATGTTATTTCCAATCAGTAATATGTCATCCACGTATAAGATTAGAAATACTACAGAGCTCCCACTAACCTTCTTGTAAACACAAGACTCTTCTTCGTTTTTGGTGAAGTCAAACCCTTTGACTACTTCATCAAAACGAATGTTCCAACTCCTAGATGCTTGCTTCAATCCATAAATGGATCTCTGAAGCTTGCATACCTTTCCAGCATTTTTCGGATCGACAAAACCCTCGGGCTGTATCATATACACGTCCTCAGCTAGGTTTCCATTCAGGAAAGCTGTCTTGACATCCATCTGCCATATCTCATAATCGAAATATGCAGCTATAGCTAGAATAATCCGAATGGACTTAAGCATCACTACGGGCGAGAAGGTCTCGTCGTAGTCAACTCCTTGAACTTGTCGAAAACCTTTTGCGACAAGTCGTGCTTTATAGATGTGAACATTTCCATCCATGTCCTTTTTCTTCTTATAGATCCACTTGCACTCTATGGCTTTAACACCATCAGGCGGGTCAACCAAGTTCCAAACTTGATTGTCTCCCATGGACTCTATTTCGGATTGCATGGCACTCTGCCATTTTTCGGAGTCTGGGTCCATCATTGCTTCTGCATATGTCGCAGACTCATCATTGTCCAACAATAATATTTCCCGCATTTCGCGGAGCCTTGCCGACCTTCGTGGTTGTGGCGGTGCTTCTCTTGCCATGGGTATGTCAACTTGTTCTGCTACGTTAGCATCACTCATTGATTCTTGCCCGATTGGCTCATCTTGAACTTCTTCAAGATGCACTGTCTTTCCACTCTTTTCTCCTTTGAGAAACTCTTTCTCTAGGAAAACCCCGTTCCGAGCGACAAACACTTTGCCTTCTGATCGGTTGTAGAAATAATATCCCAAAGTTTCCTTTGGATATCCCACGAAAATGCACTTATCCGACTTGGGTGTGATCTTGTCTGACTGAAGTCGCTTGACAAACACTTCACATCCCCAAATCTTTAGAAAAGACAAACTAGGAACCTTTCCAGTCCACATCTCATATGGTGTCTTAACTACGGATTTAGATGGTACCCTATTAAGTGTGAAAGCTGCTGTTTCTAGAGCGTATCCCCAAAATGACAACGGTAGGTCCGACTGGCTCATCATTGATCGAACCATGTCTAACAAAGTTCGATTACGTCGCTCGGACACACCGTTTCTCTGAGGTGTTCCAGGCGGCGTAAGTTGTGGAACAATTCCGCAACTCTTTAGATGATTGCTAAACTCGTGGCTCAAATACTCGCCTCCACGATCAGATCGTAAGGCCTTAATTTTCTTGCCACGCTGATTTTCAACTTCATTCTGAAATTCCTTGAACTTTTCAAAGGTCTCAGACTTGTGCCTCATCAAGTAGACATAGCCGTATCTACTAAAATCATCAGTGAAAGTTATAAAGTATTGGAATCTTCCTCTAGCCGTCGTGCTCATTGGTCCGCATACATCACTATGTACGAGTTCCAACAAGTCTACTGCTCTCTCAGGAAATCCTGTGAAAGGCGTCTTGGTCATCTTGCCTAGCTAGCAAGCCTCACATGTCTCGTATGATTCAAAATCAAACGAAGTTAGAAGTCCATCAGAATGGAGCTTCTTCATGCGCTTATCACTTATATGACCCAAACGACAATGCCACAAGTAGGTAGGACTCAAATCATTAGGCCGAGGCCTTTTAGCACTTACATTACAGACAGGTGAACCATCAAGATTTAAAACAAACAATCCATTCACAATGGGTGCAAAAGCCATAAATATATTATTCTTAGAGATCACACAACCATTGTTTTCACTCGCAAATGAATAACCATCCTTCATCAAACATGAAGGAGATAAAATGTTTCGACTTAAACTAGGAACAAAATAACAATTATTCAACTCCATAATAAATCCTGACGGGAGGTGGAGTTGCATCGTCCCGACGGTCAAAGCAGCAACTCTTGCATTATTGCCCACGCGGAAATCAACTTCTCCTCTTTCCACGCTTCTACTTCTTATCATTCCCTGCATCGAATTGCAAATATGAGCAACCGATCCGGTATCAAATACCCAAGAATTAATAACTGTATCAGCGAGAAATATGTTGTCTATAACATAAACAACAAGCGTACCTGAGGTAGAAGTACTCTTACTTCCGCCGTTCTTCAAGGAAGCTAGGTACTGCTTGCAGTTTCTCTTCCAGTGACCAGGTTCATGATAGTAAAAGCACTCTTTATCTGGAGCAGGTCCAGGTCCAGCTTTAGCCTTGGGCGGTGGGTTTGGCTTGGACGTTCCAGCCTTGCCCTTCTTCTTCCAAGAATTGCCCTTCTTCTTAAAGCTGGGCTTGTTCTGTATCGCCATCACATGGCTGGTACTAGCGCTTTTCTTAATGTCAGCCTCTGCTGTCTTGAGCATACCACACAGCTCATTCAGACCCTTCTCCGTCCCATGCATATGGTAGTTCGAGATGAAGTTCCCATAGCTAGCCGGAAGAGATGAAAGAATGAAATCAGTGGCCAACTCTTGGCCCAGTGGGAAGCCTAGCTTCTCCAACCGTTGAGTGTAACCAACCATCTTGATTACGTGTGGTCCTACTGCTGCGCCTTCTGCTAGCTTGCTCTCAACAAAGGCCTTAGACACATTGAACCTTTCAGTCCTGGCCTGTGTTTGGAACATGTCTCTAAGCGCCACGATCATATCGTGCGCCTCATGGTTTGTTTCGAACTGCATCTGCAGCTCGGGTTCCATGCAAGCAAGCATAAGGCAGCTTACTTCGAGGTTAGCATCACATGCTTTCTTGTAAGCATTCTTAGCAGCAGCGGGTGCATCCTCAGCAGGTTCTTCTGGTAGTGGGTTGTCTAGAACATCTTCCTTTTTCTCAGCCCTGAGAACAATTCTCAGGTTGCGGATCCAATCCGAGTAGTTTGTTCCATTCAACTTGTCCTTCTCAAGGACCGAACGCAAAGCAAACGATGTGGTGGTGTTGCTAGGTGCCATTTAATCTACAACAAAAGTAATGCAAAATACACTAAGACAAACGTATCCATGATAGAGCAAATTACATTAAACTATTTTAACAGAATCTACTCCCACTAAAATCAATATCCCTCTATTGAAACTTAGTGATTCAGGATCCACAACTAACAAGTCTACTAGTGAGCTTTAGCATCACCGCTAGCAAACGAGGTAGATCGGTAAGCAACTTTTGCTAATCATATCACATATGACTCCTGTTGTTGGGTGACATCTCTATGTCTCGGCGCCCAACCTTTATGCCCCAAGGTCCTTAACCGCTAAGATGACCTCGTTAAGCTAACCAACCCTTATGCGTGTAAGTGTCCGACACAAACCCGTCTAGTCAAGGAAAACTAGTGGCACCCTAATTTCATAGACCCACCACTAATTGTACGAGACATGGGACGGTGCAAGTTTTAGTTGGGAGGGCATACTAACTTAAACTTTGCGAGGGATCGTTCTACTTCTAACATGACAGCATGCAGAAAGTAAAACATAAACAGAATAGCATTCACATAGTTGTGACACAGTATGGCCCGTTTTTCATATGGTGATCTCCATCTCCATAGAACCTGTTCACCATGGTGATCTCCATCTCCATGTTCCATGTGCGCCATCCTCCTGGTGATGAGTCCTCCAAGAACTAGAGCATGCTATTATGCCTAATAGCTAGTAAAGAATCTAGTAATGAAGATTACATAGTTGCTTGGATCATCACAGATTGGCACGCAGACCATTAAATACAATAAAGTGACAACACATATGGCTCCTGCCGTGTTGCCGTACGCGCGACACGCAGGTCACGAATGAGTTACACACATGCATCACATACACAAGGGGCCATACTGATCACAAGATACATACATCCTGCAAAAGAGAGTTAGGCGTCCTAACGTTCCAAACTTTGGAGGCCCGAAACTCCATCTTCCAAGCCGAATTTGGCAAATCTAATTTCACCGAAAACGGCGAAGCGGTTGAAATTCATGTGTAACTTTTTCTGTAGATCAATTTTCGTATAGAAATCGCCCCGATCCGAGATCGTACCGAAAAGTTACGGCTGATTTACCGAAGCATATGCATACGGCAAAATCCCGACCCCGGCAGTAGATCACATCTACTATATCACATCTAATGCGCCTGGCGTATGACCCTGGATCTCGATTTGACCAATCATATTGATCTTCCCTCACTGCAACTGGATTTACGTGTATCACTTAACTCTGATGGCGGAAACCGACCGGTAGGAGTATGTCGTTACACTACCATTGCAGCAAGGGCACGAGACCAGGACATAGATCAAACAGAGAACTCGCATATCTCCATATGCACACATCCCGAATCCAAAACTAAGTAGCTACGGCTCTTGATACCACTGTAGGGATACGAGGTAGGCTACGCTAGCGTAAATCAAAATTTCTACCGCGTATAACCAGGAAGAACTGCCGTATAAGGATCACGGGATTACCACTCGACGCACTACTGGTGCGGAAGATGTAGATATGCGTCGGTGCAGTGAAGACGATCACGTAGTCGTACGTAGTCGATCAACGTAGTCGTACGTAGTCGATCACGTCCAGCAGCTCCTCAGCAGCTCGTCCACGTGCACAGCAAGATCGCCTCCGATGCCGCTGCTCGTCGTCGGCTCGTCGTGGCTCGTCGGCGGCTCGTCGATGGCTCGTCCAAGTGCTGCAGGCGCAACACCTCCATGGTATCCACACGTGCAGGGAGGAAGCGTCGCAAGCCGGACTGCTAGATCCGCGAGTTGCAACAGGCGAGGGCGTGGGAGGCGCGGCAAGTGTGTTCAGCCAAAAGGTGTGAAACCCTAGGGCGCCCCCACCCCTCTATTTATAGGGGTTCCTGATGGGCCTCTGGATCCGAGGCCCATTAGTACTCCTAAACCTAATCCAACTCGGATCAGATCCGAATTGGGCTTCCAGCCCCTTAAGTGTGTGACCCTATGGGTTCGGATACGTATAGACATGGCCCGAGTACTCCTACTCGGCCCAATAGTCGGTAGCGGCCTCTAGCAAGACGTGCCAACTCCTATACGCATACGAAGATCATATCAGACGAACCATCACAACATAATATACATGCTATTCCCTTTGCCTCACGATATATGGTCTAGCTTCAAGCCGACCGCTCTTTCTCGATCCTGTGATTCGGAATCCCTTTGTAGGTTAACTCTTAACCGTACGTAGCATGGCCATGCATTTTCTGATCCGATCACTCGAGGGGCCCAGAGATATCACTCTCAATCAGAGAGGGGCAAATCCCATCTTGATTGACCATGTCTCATAGCATGCTTCTTGACAAACCCGAAAGCTACCTTTATAACTACCCTGTTATGGCGTAGCGTTTGATAGCCCCTAAGTAGGTCGATCCACATCTAGAATACATGCGACAATCTCAGGTCTAAGGACAAAGCGTACATGTTGCTTAAAGAGAGAACTACTTCTCGTGTTGGGACAGTCCTAGCACATGTCTCCACATGTGTCCACATTATTAGTTCAACATCTCCATGTCCATGACTTGTGAAACATAGTCATCAACTAATACATGTGCTAGTCTAATATTCATGTGTGTCCTCACATGAACTCCGACTAGGGACAACTTTAGAATAACCATACAAGTAAAGAGTTTCACATACAATTCACATAATTGCAAATCAATTCAAGTAGCCTTCAATGGATATTCAATGAACACAACATACAAATCATGGATACAAGTGGAATATCATCATCTCTATGATTGCCTCTAGGGCATACCTCCAACAGTCTCCCACTTGCACTAGAGTCAATCTAGAAGATACCTAATACCCATAGCTCTTACATGCGCATCATGCTTAGCCTGCGGGAGTGGTTTTGTCAACGGATCAGAAATGTTCAGATCCGTGTGTATTTTGCATATCTTGATCTCACCCCGGTTAACGAAGTCTCGAATGAGATGAAATCGCCGCATTACGTGTTTGTTCTTCTGGTGGTTCCTTGGCTCCTTTGCTTGCGCAATTGCCCCATTCTTATCACAGTAGAGATTCAATGGGCTGGACGCATTCGGGAACACACCAAGCTCAATGAGGAAATTCCTTATCCAAACACCTTCCTTCGCGGCTTCCGAAGCCGCGATGTACTCGGCTTCTGTCGTAGAATCGGCCACCGTCTCCTGCTTGGAACTCTTCCAACTAACAGCACCACCATTCAGCGTGAACACAAATCCTGATTGTGACTTTGAATCATCTCTGTCGGTTTGGAAACTAGCATCGGTGTAACCTGTTACAACGAGCTCCTCCTCACCTCCATAGACGAGGAACATATCTTTAGTCCTTCTCAAGTACTTAAGAATGTTTTTCACCGCTGTCCAGTGACTCTCACCTGGATTAGATTGGTGTCTGCTTGTCATACTTAGCGCATATGAAACATCTGGGCGAGTACTTATCATTGCATACATGATAGATCCAATAGCCGAGGCATATGGCACTCTACTCATGCGATCCCGCTCATCAGCAGTCGAAGGACACTGAGTCTTGCTGAGATGTATGCCATGTGACATAGGCAAGAACCCTTTCTTTGCCTCTTCCATGCTGAACCGCTTCAACACTTTGTCAATGTAAGTATCTTGGCTTAAACCTATAAGCCTTCTCGATCTATCTCTATAGATCTTAATGCCCAGAATATATGCCGCTTCCCCTAAGTCCTTCATCGAAAAACTATTTTTCAGTGAAGTCTTTACGGACTCAAGCATAGGAATGTTATTTCCAATCAGTAATATGTCATCCACATATAAGATTAGAAATACTACAGAGCTCCCACTAACCTTCTTGTAAACACAAGACTCTTCTTCGTTCTTGGTGAAGTCAAACCCTTTGACCACTTCATCAAAACGAATGTTCCAACTCCTAGATGCTTGCTTCAATCCATAAATGGATCTCTGAAGCTTGCATACCTTTCCAGCATTTTTCGGATTGACAAAACCCTCGGGCTGTATCATATACACGTCCTCAGCTAGGTTTCCATTCAGGAAAGCTGTCTTGACATCCATCTGCCATATCTCATAATCGAAATATGCAGCTATAGCTAGAATAATCCGAATGGACTTAAGCATCACTACGGGCGAGAAGGTCTCGTCGTAGTCAACTCCTTGAACTTGTCGAAAACCTTTTGCGACAAGTCGTGCTTTATAGATGTGAACATTTCCATCCATGTCCTTTTTCTTCTTATAGATCCACTTGCACTCTATGGCTTTAACACCATCAGGCGGGTCAACCAAGTTCCAAACTTGATTGTCTCCCATGGACTCTATTTCGGATTGCATGGCACTCTGCCATTTTTCGGAGTCTGGGTCCATCATTGCTTCTGCATATGTCGCAGGCTCATCATTGTCCAACAATAATATTTCCCGCATTTCGCGGAGCCTTGCCGACCTTCGTGGTTGTGGCGGTGCTTCCCTTGCCATGGGTATCTCAACTTGTTCTGCTACGTTAGCATCACTCATTGATTCTTGCCCGATCGGCTCATCTTGAACTTCTTCAAGATGCACTGTCTTTCCACTCTTTTCTCCTTTAAGAAACTCTTTCTCTAGGAAAACCCCGTTCCGAGCGACAAACACTTTGCCTTCTGATCGGTTGTAGAAATAATATCCCAAAATTTCCTTTGGATATCCCACGAAAATGCACTTATCCGACTTGGGTGTGATCTTGTCCGACTGAAGTTGCTTGACAAACACTTCACATCCCCAAATCTTTAGAAAAGACAAACTGGGAACCTTTCCAGTCCATATCTTATATGGTGTCTTAACTACGGATTTAGATGGTACCCTATTAAGTGTGAAAGCTGCTGTTTCTAGAGCGTATCCCCAAAATGACAACGGTAGATCCGACTGGCTCATCATTGATCGAACCATGTCTAACAAAGTTCGATTACGTCGCTCGGACACACCGTTTCTCTGAGGTGTTCCAGGCGGCGTAAGTTGTGGAACAATTCTGCAACTCTTTAGATGATTGCTAAACTCGTGGCTCAAATACTCGCCTCCACGATCAGATCGTAAGGCCTTAATTTTCTTGCCACGCTGATTGTCAACTTCATTCTGAAATTCCTTGAACTTTTCAAAGGTTTCAGACTTGTGCCTCATCAAGTAGACATAGCCATATCTACTAAAATCATCAGTGAAAGTTATGAAGTATTGGAATCCTCCTCTAGCCGTCGTGCTCATTGGTCCGCATACATCACTATGTACGAGTTCCAACAAGTCTACTGCTCTCTCAGGAAATCCTGTGAAAGGCGTCTTGGTCATCTTGCCTAGCAAGCAAGCCTCACATGTCTCGTATGATTCAAAATCAAACGAAGTTAGAAGTCCATCAGAATGGAGCTTCTTCATGCGCTTTTCACTTATATGACCCAAACGACAATGCCACAAGTAGGTAGGACTCAAATCATTAGGCCGAGGCCTTTTGGCACTTACATTACACACAGGTGAACCATCAAGATTTAAAACAAACAATCCATTCACAATGGGTGCAAAAGCCATAAACATATTATTCTTAGAGATCACACAACCATTGTTTTCACTCGCAAATGAATAACCATCCTTCATCAAGCATGAAGGAGACAAAATGTTTCGACTTAAACTAGGAACAAAATAACAATTATTCAACTCCATAATAAATCCTGACGGGAGGTAGAGTTGCATCGTCCCGACAGTCAACGCAGCAACTCTTGCATTATTGCCCACGCGGAAATCAACTTCTCCTCTTTCAACGCTTCTACTTCTTATCATTCCCTGCATCGAATTGCAAATATGAGCAACCGATCCGGTATCAAATACCCAAGAATTAATAATTGTATCAGCGAGAAATATGTTGTCTATAACATTAACAACAAGCGTACCTGAGGTAGAAGTACTCTTACTTCCGCCATTCTTCAACGAAGCTAGGTACTGCTTGCAGTTTCTCTTCCAGTGACCAAGTTCATGACAGTAAAAGCACTCTTTATTTGGAGCAGGTCCAGCTTTAGCCTTGGGCGCTGGGTTTGGCTTGGACACTCCAGCCTTACCCTTCTTCTTCCAAGAATTGCCCTTCTTCTTGAAGGTAGGCTTGTTCTGTACAGCCATCACATGGCTGGTACTAGCGCTTTTCTTAATGTCTACCTCTGCTGTCTTGAGCATACCACACAGTTCATTCAGACCCTTCTCCGTCCCATGCATATGGTAGTTCGAGATGAAGTTCCCATAGCTAGGCGGAAGAGATGAAAGAATGAAGTCAGTGGCCAACTCTTTGCCCATTGGGAAGCCCAGCTTCTCCAATCGCTGAGTGTAACCAACCATCTTGATTACATGTGGTCCTACTGCTGCGTCTTCTGCTAACTTGCACTCCAGAAAGGCTTTGGACACATTGAACCTTTCGGTCCTAGCCTGTGTCTGGAACATGTCCTTGAGCGCCATGATCATATCGTGTGCCTCATGATTTGTTTCGAACTGCATCTGCAGCTCGGGTTCCATGCAAGCAAGCATAAGGCAGCTTACCTCAAGATTAGCATCAAATGCCTTCTTGTAAGCAGCCTTAACGGCAGCAGATGCATCATCAGTAGGTACTGGTGGTAGTGGGGTGTCTAGAACATCTTCCTTTTTCTCAGCCCTCAGAACAATTCTCAGGTTATGGATCCAATCCGAGTAGTTTGTTCCATTCAACTTGTCCTTCTCAAGGACCGAACGCAAAGCAAACGATGTGGTGGTGTTGCTAGGTGCCATTTAATCTACAACAAAAGTAATGCAAAATACACTAAGACAAACGTATCCATGATAGAGCAAATTACATTAAACTATTTTAACAGAATCTACTCCCACTAAAATCAATATCCCTCTATTGAAACTTAGTGATTCAGGATCCACAACTAACAAGTCTACTAGTGAGCTTTAGCATCACCGCTAGCAAACGAGGTAGATCGGTAAGCAACTTTTGCTAATCATATCACATATGACTCCTGTTGTTGGGTGACATCTCTATGTCTCGGCGCCCAACCTTTATGCCCCAAGGTCCTTAACCGTTAAGATAACCTTGTTAAGCAAACCAACCCTTATGCGTGTAAGTGTCCGACACAAACCCGTCTAGTCAAGGAAAACTAGTGGCACCCTAATTTCATAGACCCACCACTAATTGTACAAGACATGGGACGGTGCAAGTTTTAGTTGGGAGGGCATACTAACTTAAACTTTGCGAGGGATCGTTCTACTTCTAACATCACAGCATGCAGAAAGTAAAACATAAATCAGAATAGCATTCACACAGTTGTGACACAGTATGGCCCGTTTTCATATGGTGATCTCCATCTCCATAGAACCTGTTCACCATGGTGATCTCCATCTCCATGTTCCATGTGCGCCATCCTCCTGGTGATGAGTCCTCCAAGAACTAGAGCATGCTATTACGCCTAATAGCTAGTAAAGAATCTAGTAATGAAGATTACATAGTTGCTTGGATCATCACAGATTGGTACACACACCATTAAATACAATAAAGTGACAACACATATGGCTCCTGCCGTGTTGCCGTACGCGTGACACACAGGTCACGAATGAGTTACACACATGCATCACATACACAATGGGGTCATACTGATCACAAGATACATACATACATCCTGCAAAACAGAGTTAGGTGTCCTAACGTTCCAAACTTCGAAGGCCCGAAACTCCATCTTCCAAGCCGAATTTGGGAAATCTAATCTCGCCGAAAACGGCAAAGCCATTAAAATTCATGTGTAACTTTTTCTGTAGATCAATTTTCGTATAAAAATCGCCCCGATCCGAGATCGTACTGAAAAGTTACGGCTGATTTACCGAAGCATACGCATACGGCAAAAATCCCGACCCCGGCAGTAGATCCCATCTACTATTGCACATCTAATGCGCCTGGCGTATGACCCTGGATTTCGATTTGACCAATCATATTGATGTTCCCTCACTACAACTGGATTTACGTGTATCACTTAACTCCGATGGCGGAAACCGACCGGTAGGAGTATGTCGTTACACTACCATTGCAGCAAGGGCACGAAATCAGGACATAGATCAAACAGAGAACTCGCATATCTCCATATGCACACATCCCGAATCCAAAACTAAGCAGCTACGGCTCTGATACCACTGTTAGGATACGAGGTAGGCTACACTAGCGCAAAACAAAATTTCTACCGTGTATAACCAGGAAGAATTGCCGTATAAGGATCACGGGATTACCACTCGACGCACTACTGGTGCGGAAGATGTAGATATGCGTCGGTGCAGTGAAGACGATCACGTAGTCGTACGTAGTCGATCAACGTAGTCGTACGTAGTCGATCACGTCACGTCCAGCAGCTCCCACGTGCAGCAAGATCGCCTCCGGTGCCGCGGCTCGTCGTGGCTCGTCGGCGGCTCGTCGATGGCTCGTCCAAGTGCTGCAGGCGCAACACCTCCAAGGTATCCACACGTGCAGGGAGGAAGCGTCGCAAGCCGGACTGCTAGATCCGCGAGTTGCAACAGGCGAGGGCGTGGGAGGCGCGGCAGGTGTGTTTCGCCAAAAGGTGTAAACCCTAGGGCGCCCCCACCCCTCTATTTATAGAGGTTCCTGATGGGCCTCTGGATCCGAGGCCCATTAGTACTCCTAAACCTAATCCAACTCTGATCAGATCCGAATTGGGCTTCCAGCCCCTTAAGTGTGTGACCCTATGGGTTCGGATACGTATAGACATGGCCCGAGTACTCCTACTCGGCCCAATAGTCGGTAGCGGCCTCTAGCAAGATGTGTCAACTCCTATACGCACACGAAGATCATATCAGACGAACCATCACAACATAATATACATGCTATTCCCTTTGCCTCACGATATTTGGTCTAGCTTCAAGCCGACCGCTCTTTCTCGATCCCGTGATTCGGAATCCCTTTGTAGGTTAACTCTTAACCGTACGTAGCATGGCCATGCATTTTCGGATCCGATCACTCGAGGGGCCCAGAGATATCACTCTCAATCAGAGAGGGGCAAATCCCATCTTGATTGACCATGTCTCATAGCATGCTTCTTGATAAACCCGAAAGCTACCTTTATAACTACCCTGTTATGGTGTAGCGTTTGATAGCCCCTAAGTAGGTCGATCCACATCTAGAATACATGCGACAATCTCAGGTCTAAGGACAAAGCGTACATGTTGCTTAAAGAGAGAACTACTTCTCGTGTTGGGACAGTCCTAGCACATGTCTCCACATGTGTCCACATTATTAGTTCAACATCTCCATGTCCATGACTTGTGAAACATAGTCATCAACTAATACATGTGCTAGTCTAATATTCATGTGTGTCCTCACATGAACTCCGACTAGGGACAACTTTAGAATAACCATACAAGTAAAGAGTTTCACATACAATTCACATAATTGCAAATCAATTCAAGTAGCCTTCAATGGATATTCAATGAACACAACATAAAATCATGGATACAAGTGGAATATCATCATCTCTATGATTGCCTCTAGGGCATACCTCCAACAGTCTCCCACTTGCACTAGAGTCAATCTAGAAGATACCTAATACCCATAGCTCTTTTCCAAACCGACAGAGACGATTCAAAATCACAATTAGGATTTGTGTTTACGCTAAATGGTGGTGCTGTTAGGTGGAAGAGTTCCAAGCAGCAGACGATGGCTGATTCTACGACAGAAGCCAAGTACATCGCATCTTCAGAAGCCGCGAAGGAGGGTGTTTGGATAAGGAATTTCCTTATTAAGCTTAGTGTGTTCCCAAATGTATCTAGCCCATTGAATCTCTTCTGTGATAACAATGGGGCTATTGCGCAAGCAAAGGAGCCAAGGAACCACCAGAAGAACAAACACGTAATGTGGCGATTTCATCTCATTCGAGACTTCATTAATCGGGGTGAGATCAAGATATGCAAAATACAGACAGATTTGAATATTTCTGATCCGTTGACAAAGCCTCTCCCGCAGTCTAAGCATGATGCGCACATAAGAGCTATGGGTATTAGATATCTTCTAGATTGACTCTAGTGCAAGTGGGAGACTGTTGGAGGTATGCCCTAGAGGCAATCATAGAGATGATGATATTCCATTGTATCCGTGTTATATATTGTGTTCCTTAAATATCCATTAAAGGCTACTTGAATTGATTTGCAATTATGTGAATTGTGTGTGAAACTCTTTACTTGTATGGTTATTCTAAAAGTTGTCCCTAGTCAGCGTTCATGTGAGGACACACATGATTATTAGACTAGCACATGTATTTGATGAGTATGTTTCTTAAGTCATGGACATGGAGATGTCAAACTAATAATGTGTGCACGTGTAGAGACATGTGCTAGGCCTGACCCAACGCGAGTTACATATTTCTCTCTTTACACAACGTGTACACTTTGTCCTTAGACCTAAGATTGTCGCATGTACTCAAGATGTGGATCGACTTACTTAGGGGCTATCAAACACTGCACCGTAACTGGGTAGTTATAAAGGTAGCTTTCGAGTTTGTCAAGAAGCATGCTGTGAGGCATGGTCAGTCAAGATGGAATTTACCCCTCTCTATTTGAGAGAGATATCTCTAGGCCCCTCAAGTGATCGGATCCGGAAATGCATGGCCATGCTACGTGAGGTTTAGAGTTAACCTAGAAAGAGATTCCGAATCACAGCATCAAGAAAGAGTGGTCGGCTTGGAGCTAGACCAAATATCATGAGGCAAAGGGAATAGCATGTACATGATGTTGTGATGGTTCGTCTAATATGATCTTCATGTGCGTATAAGAGTTAGTATGTCTTGCTAGAGGCCGCTACTAACTATTGGCTGAGTAGGAGTACTTGGGCCATGTCTATACGTATATGAACCTATAGGGTCACACACCTAAAGGGGTGAAAGCCCAATTCAGAGGTGATCTGAATTGGACCAGGTTTAGGAGTACTAATTGGCCTCGAACCCAGAGGCCCATTAGGAACCCCTATATATTTAGGGGTGGGGGCGCCCTAGGGTTGAATCCCTTTTCATACGAGCAGCAGCCGTGCCTCCCACGCCCTCACCTTGTTGCAACTCGCGAACCTAGCAGTCCAGCTTGTGACGCTTCTTCCCCGCACGTGTGGATACCTTGCAGGTGTTGCATCTGCAGCACTTGGATGAGCTGCCGCATGAGAGCTCCGACAAGGAACCTGATGAGCTGACGACGAGCCAACAACGAGCCTGATGAGCTGCGGCACAATAAGGGAGTTGCTGCACGTGGACGAGCTGCTGAGGAGCTGCTCGATGTTGACGTGTTCGACTACACTTCGTCGACGTGTGATCGACTTCGCTGCCCCGACGCGTATCTACAACTTCCGCACCTATGCGTCGAGTGGTAATCCCGTGATCTATAACATCAGTTATTCCTAGGTTACGTGGTAGAAAAAATTTTGTTTTGCGCTAGCGTAGCCTACCTCGTATCCCAACACCGACTACTTATTTGTGTACACCTCTCCACGGAAACTACCCTCTAGAGCTACACTGTGCTAACTATTCCTGGGGTATGTTGACCGACTGCCACGGGCTTGGTACATCAAATTACGGAGGCTATGGCCACGGGTTTGGTGCACCGAGTGTTGGGGGCACATAGTGGCTACACCCTAATGAGGCACAAATCCTATGCACGGCAATACACGCTCCTCTCACTAAAAGGCAGAAAAGTCTCATTGACTACTTTAAGAGCAATCACGCTCTCTTTTTATCGCAATGCCGACTACTTATTTTGGTTGTCTCATCTTAGCAATCACTAATCTACTCGAGCAGAATATGCCTTAATGCGTGAAAGCCTCAGATCTTTTGTCATGCCTAAATGGTAGGACACATACACGAGACAAAGGTCTCAGATGCGTAGCAGCAGTGCCAGTATGCGTACACGAGATAAAGATCTCACACGCAGAGGTAATGGCTAAATAGGGACTGAGAGTCTAAATGTAATAGGCTAACTTCTCAGGAGAAATATGGTTGAAACAAGAGCATGACACACAACATTTGCATTCATCACTGAATAAATTTTAGTAGTATTGTTGACGCCATATTTTGACACAAGTAAAATCTGCGTAATGAGAAGAAGAGATTGGAAGATGCGGCGAGATACAAGGGCGATGATTGGAAATCGGCCGATTGGTGCTACAGTCAAGGATCGGCCAATTGATGCTACAGTCGAGGATCGGCCGATTGATCCTTGGAGTTTCGCCTCGCCTGACCCCTGAGGTTTGGGATCGGACACGCCCGACCCTCCAAGGGAGGATTTCCGCCTCGCCCGACCCCTAAGGCTTAGGATCGGATGCGCCCGACCCACCAAGGGAGGATCTCCGCCTCGCCCGACCCCTGGGGTTTGGGATCGGACGCGCCCGACCCTCCAAGGGAGGATCTCTGCCTCGCCCGACTCCTGAGGTTTGGGATCGGATGCACCCAACCCTCTAAAGGAGGATCTCCGCCTCGTCCGACCTTAGTCCCCAGGGTCGGGATAAGTCTGAGCCCTCGACGTGTGGGTCCTGATCGGTTACCCCCTTGCCAGAGAGGTGATCGGCCGATTAGGAGGTTAGAATAGTTGGGCCGATGTGGGCTTAAAAAAGATTATGAAGATGAAGAAGGAGCCAGCCCATGAAGCGCGTGAAAATAGTACGAATCGTACTTGTAAATATTCGTTTTCCGTTTAAACTTAGGGATAGAGTTCTAGTCGGATAGGAAGTCGTTTGTACGGGGCTATAAATAGCCACCCTTATGGATCTGTAAGCATAATCAACTCAATACAACAAACTACTTTTTCCTCGTACTTACTTTCAAGCAGGCGACTTCGCCAACACTTTTTCTCCTTTTTCACGAGTTCGTACGGGTTGGCGGGGCCGCATCAACTTGACCTCCGGCCGATCTTGTAAGTTCCGTTTATCGAGTAATTTCTAAGATTTAACTTCGGGCGCATCGCTGTCGTTTCGTTTAGATTTATTCACCAGTTATCGATACTTACTAGAATTCTAGGTTTTACCTGTTGTTCTAGTTTTATCACCAGTTATCCAGCTAGGAATCGATACTTTTGGCTTTTCTTGTACTTTGCTGTTTAATCTATCTATTTCATGCATAGCCGATTAGATCTGTTTCTAGTGTTGCTACTGTAGCGTTGTTTAGATTACTCTAGTAGTTTTCTTCATAAATGTTGCTTGGTAATCGGTTGCATCATAGCCGATTTCCTTATTACTGCAAATCGGCCGATTTGCTGATAAGCTTTCTCAAGATTGGAATCTTAGCCGATCGCAGCCTCTGGGAACTGATACGTTTATTTTCTTGCCAATCAATAGGTCAGATTGGCTGGCACGCCGCGTGAACCGCACCAGGGCGATCACCAGAATAGGAGCTAAGCAGATTCTCCCGGGTCGTGTGTCCGACGCTGGGAATTCGATCAGTGATTTCTAGCGCCAACAAGTATCTTCAAACTTCTATAAATATGCTACATAATGTATGCATATGCTTTTGTAGGTCAAGCTTTGGCGATGACTCTCAAGGACGCTTAGCGTAGTACCTCCAATGGCTCCACTAGCTCCTAGGCTCGAGGGATAAGCTCCAATTACTACTCGGAATATTTCCAATGGCTTAGCTAGCTTCCAAGCTCTGGGACTAAACGCCAAATAACTACTCAACGTGGCTTCTACGGCTCACTTGGCGCATAAGCTCGGGTGCTGGACACCGCAAAACTACTCAAAAGACAACTTGCGTGAAGACTAAAGCTTGCTAGATCCAAGGCTCGGTGGCTGATTAGCTACACCCAACAGTTGATTTTTTTTTCAAGACTAAGTAAGAGGATTCAAGATTTTATGAACCATCAGCCTGATTCTTCGATTCAACCTCAGGCTTGGGGGCTACTCCATATGGAGTGTGAATTTTGTTGCCCTTCATATCACATTCCAAAGATGAAGATTGCAAAATCAAGATGATCAAAGGCTTGAGCACATCATAGCCACGTGGCATCCTTGAAGAACTTTGAAGATTCAGCTAGACAAAATACTTGAAAAGCACCAGAACTACTCAGCGAGGATTTGACAAGTACTCAGGATTGCGACACTCGACTACGAAGCACTCGGGGGCTTGTTGCGGATAGATCCCCAGTACCCGCAAGGAAGGAAGAAGATGGACTCCTACTAGGATTCCTCTGTAATCCTAGTTGACTCATACGATGTAATCCTACTCGGACTCCTAGCTTTTAACTGACTAGTAATCCTACTCCTGGAGTATATAAAGGAGGGCAGGGGTACCTAGATCGGCACAACAAAGGACCAAATCCTCAACACCAAACAACACCGAAGTGTAGGGCGCCATATACAACACCCCAAATAGGACGTAGGGTATGACGCTACTCTATGTCTTGTGTCTTCATTTTTACCATCAAGTTCCAGATCCAACGATCCCCCACCAACCAATCTACTACCTTGGGATACCCCTCGGTAGGTTGCCAGGTATAAACACTGACACCATGGTAATGAGACCCATCTTGATCTTGAAGCTTGCGTTCTCTGTGTCCACCTCAGGGCCTTTTAGCACCTGAGAGGCTAAGGGAGCGGAGTACTCACGAAGAGTCTTCTGGGCCATTACATTTGACGTAGATGGTGCAAAGAAAGCTGGGTCAATTGCCTAGAGAGCAATCTGATGAGGAATGACACGAGATCGTACCCTTCTCACAAGTGACTCCAGATTCTCATTGAAATTAGTCAGCAAGTCGAAACCATTCATACACTACCCGTCTTCACATCAAATATATAGAAGACATATAAAGGTTAGCCTGCTTGAGTAAAGATCTACCAACTATGAATATAAACATATACAAAGTAAAAACTTTGAACCAGTGCCTTCCTCGGCAACGGTGCCAGAAATGCTTGTTGGTATATTTAACGATCATGAATAAATCCGTGGGTGCACGGATATACCGTTGTAGCATTTCGTCCAAGAGTATTTCCAAGGGTATCATATTTCCCAAGGAAGGTGGGTAGGTCAAAAGAGTTTACTATTCATATGAGTATACTATAGATGGATAGAAACAATACTCAAGGCAGGAGTAAGTTAGATAGATAGATAGATAGATAGATAGATAGATAGATAGATAGATAGATAGATAGTGTGACACACACAGAATCATCTCAAGATAACTGAGCTTGAGGGAAGGACTAAGAGTTAGCTCTAGGTTCATATGTACTTTCTATATACTGCACAAATTATACAAGCATAACATACATACACATTGTATAGAACTCAGACCTATGCACCCAGGCACACACGGGGAGATAGTACCCGTACTAGTTCTGCCCAGTAAAGTTACTGCTAGTTTCCGAACTCCTACAGCATACCCGAACGTGGGGGATTATGAAGGACCAATAGGACTGTGACCACCTGCGGCCTTGTTGTGGCAGAACCACCCAAATTAACTCAGCTAAAGCACACTCAAGTCGCCTGACATGCGATCGTGCACCTTAATCAAGCCAATTTGGTCATCTGTCGGATTCTTTCTGATGAAACCACGCTACAGGATCGCAAAAGCGGACTCACCCGAGAGTCAGCGGTTGTAGAGATTACAACAGTCCATTCTTTTAACAAGTGCATAAGTTTATTACAACAAAAGAGTTCGAAATTCAACACAAGTTTGCAAAGTGTTCAGTAGCGGAAATAACAACGGTAACTAAACGTCGACGCCCGACACCGTGATGAAGCCGGTCACGACATCAGTAACCTCCATCTTCGCCATCCGAGGAGGGAGCCCACTTAACCATCCATCCCGAAGGGAGCTGGGAGGGCCAAGCGGTACCTTCTTCCAAAACAAAACCTAAAAATATAGCCACAACAAGGCTGAGCGACTACGCTCAACAGGACTTACCCATCGGTGGTACTAATCCACCAACACCTAGACATGTAGGCTATTTGGCCAGAGGGGTTGTTTTGCCAAAAGCGACTAGTGGTGGATCCTTACTTTCAACATTTTAGCCATGAGTTCTAGTTCATTAACCTTTCTACATTTGCAACTCATACCGAACAAGCATGGTTATACAAACAATTAATACAAAACATCAGCATTAACATCATCAATATGTCCTCTTCTTACTCAATGTAGCATAGTGATCAAGTAGTCTCAAGCTGTGAGAGGCAGACGAATCGATCCGAGTTTTTAACCATGCATGGTGGAAATAATCCCACAACATCCGCTCACCACAAACGATAGCTTCACTTGTCCACTGTTGCCATCAATTCCCAGGCGCGTGTCAGGTCCAAACCGCCTTTGGCATGCAATGCTCCACAGTCCCGGTCTCTATTGTACTGTGACCACACTTGCACCCACATGATGCACCATGGGAACTACATTCCAAGGACAGAAGGGGTGTAAGCCACTTGCCAGTTCAATCAGGTACTAGGCTTCCCCATCCCATACTAGTATGAGCTCAGTACTTTCAAACACTTGATCACAAACACTATCACATCTCGACCTTAGTCCAGTTTCAAGTAGACAGACAGGGCAATCCACCGACCACCAAAATAGTTCACAGAGCCCTGCCCCGTCCATCATCCTTATAGGTGTAGCATAAGCAAAGCAATCAACTCCTATAACTCGCGAGTGATAGGAAATCACTCAACTTTTACCGAGTCCTATTTAAGCAAAGCAGCTACTCGAGATCCTATCATACTAGTATTCAGAACAAAGGAATCTAGGATCATGCAACTAGAGTTTCCAAACAACTCCTGTAAATGTAAATGCACAAACATTAACAACAGAAGGCATGCACAAGTTTAGAAAAAATGGGTTATGCTCCAGGGCTTGCCTTCACACGCTAAGTTAGCTTGAGGGCCTTCGGCGGGTTCAGCAACAGGCTCTGCTTCGGCTTGGAGTAGCTCTGCAGCAGGGTCCTTGTCAAGAACTTGATGTAGCTCGTAGGTGCCGTCGGTAACGCTCAGTTCTACACGAGATGCAATGCACGGAAAACACACTTAGACGGTGATTTCAATAGTATTTGCAAGGATTTAAACCCAAAACTGTAGCAAAACTATAGGAAAAGGTGCGAAACCTACTTTATTGGATTCTACTTAGAACGAGGATTCCAACCAAAGTGATTTCACATTTTTCTGAATTTTCCTTGATTTAAGATGTAATTTCTAAGTTTCTGTCGATTTAAAACGAGTTAAAAGAGTCGGATCAGGGAAAACTTATGATCTGACCCTTAGACTTAAGGAATAACTGTACTGGGATCCTCTGATTTAACACAGAGAAGTCCATGGAATTTAACAAAAATACCCTCGGTCAAAAGAAAAGACACAACCGAGCCCTCGGGCGAGGCGAACAACACTCGGGCGAGGCGGACAAGGTCCGGTCATTTTCGCGGACGATTCAAGGTCGGGAAGAGCTGGAAAGGGGTCGGCGGCTCACCATGGTCCTACTGATGAGGTCTCGGGGTCGGGAAGAACAAAGCCGAGGCAGAACAAGGAACAATGGCGGCTCGGGTCAGCGTCGCGGAAACTAGCAGCGGTGATCTGACGAGACAGGGGCCTCAGAGGCTCCTTGAGCAAGTTGGTGAGCTCTAGGCGACCAAGGCGAAGCTGACGGTGAAGGAATCACGGCGCGGGGTTGGCCGGAGTGGCAGCTCCAAGTGCGGCGATGAGGGTGGTGGAGAAAAATAGAGCAGGTAGTGCGGCAATGGCGGTGGTGGCAAAGGGAACTCCGGTAAGACGCTTCGGTACCTTTTTATAGATGCACGGAAGTGTTCGGAAGAAGGAAATAAGCTCGAGCGGGCAAGAGGATAAGATTGAGCGAGAGGGAAGTGCTCTGTCACGGCGGCGATTGGTCGGTGCCTCCATTGGCGAGCTCGGACGCAATCTTGCCCTGGTTGGGAAGGAAGGATTTGGGGTTGGGGCAAGCGGATTTGCTGGGCACGCGGATCTGCTAGGTCTACGCACGCGTGTGGTCACGTCACGTTGGTTATTGGGTGAAGGTATGCGCCGGTGAGCTTCGGCGGTGTGGTGTTCGCGGAGAGGGGAGAGGTGGAGCGGGATTGGGCGTTGGGGATTCGGAACAGAGAGGAGAGATGGCCTGCTGGTGCGATTGGGCAGTGCTAGCACTGTCCCGTCGCGTCACGGCTGCGGGTTGGTTGACGGCAAGCTGCCGGTGGTGGCGTGCCATGCGGCAACGTTGCATAGGATGCTCTGGTTCGGGGCGTGAAGAGAACAGAGCAGTTACTTGCTTTGCAACTCTTCTCCCAAAAATTTGAACCGCACGCCAATTGAACCCTTTAACAAGATTCTGTCCTTGAACCCATGCACAAGTTTGCCAAAAGAAGTTCGATCAAGATCGCAACGAATTGGAGTAAAAAGGCTCCAAGGTTGAACTTGTCTCACAGATTTAGAGCTCTGGCTGCCTAAGGAAAAAACAAAAGTTGAGAACCAAGGTTGCTGGTATTTAACCAGTTGGACAACTTTCTTGTTGGTGAAACTTAAAGTTGTTGTGCAAAAACACGGTTTAGGATGTAAACAGTAGTTTAACTCCTTAAGGTCATTTGGTGTTTTCGCTGTGAAAGCTGCTAATTCATTAGCTCAATAAGACTCTAAAGATCTTGCTGATCTTAACGATGTCCATTAGAGAGCTCAATCATTACACTACCCCTAGCAACCCGTGGGGCAAACTCATATCCAATGAGGCTAAGCAATCCAAAGACCATGCTTGCATTGTTAGCAACACTCCAGCCGACCCAAGCTAGTGTAACAAGGGCGGAAGCCACAACAAAAATGGCCATTGAACCAATGTCGTAGCATAGATAAACTAAGCTATACAAGATATATATGCACACAGAGTATAGCATGTAGCATGGTCTCAAGGCATACATGGATGTATATAAGCCTATATTACGATAGCAAGGGTATACGACTAGCATACAAGCATATAAGCCTAACACATCAACATAAGAAGGGTATATATCTAACTCATGCATATGAGAACCAAACACAAGACTATATAAGTAGATGTATACTTTGAATAGAATAAAGTTAATCTAGGAATAAAAGATACAAGAGCCATACCCTAGACTCCAAGGAGACCTTGAACCTGAAGTAGAGCTACTCTAGTAACCGCCTTTCTCCAAGTGATTGCCTAATGGGTTCCAATGGCGATTGTGTGTGTTACTGATGGATTGAGGCGGTTGTGGTAGTTTATGGGTCCTTCAATCCATGGGATGCACATGTCGCGACCTCCCATTGGCTAGAAGCGTGTTTCTTGGATCCATAGAGGGTGCTTTCTCCATCCTTTTGTGCTTATTCACTTGCAACCAAATATTCTCCAAGGACAAGTGGAACTACATTATTTGAAACCAAATATGCGTGTAAGAAATGCCAATCCCCCTTTATTCTTGAGTATATTGACGATCATATTTCGTACTTAACGACCGTCAACATCTTTCCACCTTCCTTCTTTAATATCATGACCCACCTTCTAGTCCACCTTGTTGAAGAGATTTTTCTTCTCAATCCTGTATTTCTACACAATATGTTCCCTTTCAAGAGGTTTATGTCAATTCTGAAGAAGTATGTTCGTAATCGTGCCCATCTGGTAGGATGCATCACAATGGAACGGAGGAGGTCATTGAGTTTTGTGTTGACTTTATTGATGACCTGAGTTTGATTGGAGTCCCTGTATCATGCCATGAGGGGAGACTCAAGGGAAAGGGCATACTAGGGAGGAAAGCTCAGATGGACATTGATGAGAATACATTTCATCAGCACACTTCACGGTCCTGCAACAATCATCCCTGGTGGCTTCATATATGGAGAAGCACAAGACCATTGTATGGTCCTCAAACCAGGGGAAGACTGAGGCCTGGATTACATGTTATCACATTGCCACTTTTACCTCTTGGTTGCGGCGACAACTGATGGGTGATGACATGATTGAAGAGCAACTAGCATGGTTGGCTAGGGGTCCATCTATCTCAGTATCGACATTCCAAGGATACGAGATAAATGGGTACACATTTTACAGTAGAGCCCAATAGCAAAAGAGAACAAACCAAAATAGTGGTGTCCATATAGATGCAATAGATAACAATGGAAAAAAAATAGATACTATGGTGTCATTAAGGAGATATGGGAACTCGAGTATGGACCTTTGAAAATCCCTCTGTTTCGGTGCCAATGGGTGAAACTTACTGCAGGAGGCATAACAATAGACAATTATGGGATGACAATAGTGGACTTCAACAATATTGGATACAGAGATGAACCATTCGTCCTAGCCAATGATGTGACTCAAGTTTTCTATGTGAAGGACATGTCAAGCAAACCAAAACAGAAGGGTGCTAATAAGTCAGACGACTAGTCGAAGAGCTACATAGTTCTTCCAGGGAAAAGGAAATCGTTGGAGTTGAGGACAAGACCGACATTTTAGAAGATTATGATCAGTTCAATGATCTTTCTTAGTTTTCAGTCGAGGTTGACCCAACCATCCTGTTAGCCAAAGAGGACGCTCCATACTTATGCAGCGATCACAAACAAGGGACGTTCGTCAAGAGGAAGGTTATTAACGTTCCATTAGATGATGATGTGTAATTATTAGAACCATTATGCTGTGTTTTGTGGTCAAGTGACAATTAATGTAGTAATGCATTGTAATGATATGTAATGTATTCTATGGGTTTACTAACAATAATATTTGCAAAAATCTCACCCTATTAAACAAGAACTAATTTTTGCATGGTTAAAATATTAAATATTTCAATTTTTTGTAGCACCATTAAATATTAAACAATAAATTTATGTACAATTAAATAAGTACATGACTAAGTCATGGTAAACATGTTAATCAAAATACAAGCACTATTTTTCTAAATTTTTGCATGGTTAAAATATCTATTTTTTTGAATTTTAAACTTAACATAAGTATTATGACCATTATAACCTATTACTAAGTTAAAATTAATAATTTTACTATTTTTGATATTAATTGCATATAATATTTTTATAGTGTATATCTAATAAACATCAAGCTAACAAATTATTTTTGCAATTTTTATGAATGTTATTTGATTTACTACGCAATAAATGAATATAATAACAATTGTAAAAGAAAGAAAATAAAAAGATGTTTAGGCAGAAAGCCAAAATAGTAGGCTACAAAGCCCTTTCGTACCGGGTGATAACAACACCCAGTACAAAAGGGGACGTACCCGAAACCTACTCGGACATGAAGACTACTCTGCAGGGCGCGTAGGCTTCATGGTTTCCCTGAAGACTAGCCGGATAGGAAGGGGATTACTCTGCTGAGTCAGAGTAGGACTCTATAATCATGTTCGACTAGGACTCCACCCTGTAACCCTACTCCCCCGAGTATATAAGGGCGGGCAGGGACCCCCTCCAAACAACAAAGTACAATTCAATACAATCTACACATAGGACGTAGGGTATTACGTGATCTAGCGGCCCGAACCTATCTAAATTGTGTCCCTTGCATCACCATCAACTCCTTGATTCTTGATGACACCCAATGCACAAAAGACCACCTAGGGTACCCCTTAGGCGGGTTGCCGGTCCAAAAACACCGACAGCTGGCACGCCAGGTACGGGTAGTCGCCGAGTTTCTCCGCGCGAGATCAATGGCACCAGCCATCATCAAGCCTGATTTCACCTTTGAGGTAGGCACAACCTTTGTCTTCGGATCCTAGCTTTGCATCGCTGTTGGAGCTAGATCATTTCATCACCGCATCATTGACGATCAGGAGAAGGACCATCTCGACAAAAGCTTTTTTCAGCAAGAAACGGAAAATTTCACCAAAAAAAACCAAGATTTCAACATCAACAACAACGAGTTCGACTACGGCTCGAACTCGACCTCAAATTGGACTAGCCCGCACAGGCTAACGCCCAAGTAATCCCACAAGTCGACTTCAACTCGAAGTCGATTCCCGTACGGACTCCGCAACGCAGTCGTGGTCCAACAAGGTTTCCTCACTCGAACCAAATCCGAACTCGGGTCAGTCAAGAACTGCGACTATGACTCGGACTACGTCCAAGAAATTCCTTTATCAGGCCCAGCTCAAGGTTTGGTAGTTACTTCAACTCCGCAAGGCAGATTCATTTATTGGCTTGGGATGAAGCCATCTTTCCTTGCCCAAGATTACGAGTCGCGCCTTGTCACTCACATAGACAACCTCCCATATCAAGAAGGCATCCCACTTACTTCAAACCATGAAGAAAGCACTACAGATATTGCAACATCAAGCTCTGGAAGCTACTACCCAGACAGGGAAATTTTTGCCATCACGACACCAAACACTAACGCGGGCACCAGCCAACAAAGAACTCCTCGACGGGTAGCACAACTCGACGATGTTTCAGAAGACGAGTCATCAGCTAACGCCCCACAGGATGAAACCTCTGAATAGAGAAATCAAAGAAGGGCACGCAATGCTACTCGGGCTGAACGTCGCCGACTACTAGCTACAAACATTCCCATTGTGAACCTTGAAAGGGCATTCGATGCAGTACAAGCTCGAGAGCACAACACTCCACTCGCAGCAATTGCTTCAATCAACCTCATATCAACTCTCATACCTCATGATAAAGACAACGAGTTAACAGCACAACTCACGACAAGGGGCAACAAGTTAATAGCGCAACTCGCAGAACAAGCTTATAAACTACTTGACAAGGAATTGCCAATCCCATCCATCCCTTGCAACTCGGTCCACCAGGAAGGCAGTAGGGACATTGCAGCCCACGGTGGGAACCATGAGGCTCCAAGAAACAGTAATGAAGTAATCAACTAGTCAAAGCAATATAGCCAAAAGCACAACAGAGATGAACGCAAGGCCCCAAGGCAAAATAGGGATGTAGGAGAAGTCAGCTGCACCAACTTAGCAAAGAGCCCTCGCCAACACAGAACCAATCACGAAGCTTCAATCTTCAGTGACCTAAGAGAGATAATCAATAGCAACCGTCATCGCGAACACGAATGCAAAGTCGACGACTATAACCATTTCCCTGCCTTCAATGAACGAGTAATGAAAACTAGATTGCCCTAGAAATTTAAGCCAATAGGGATCACCAAATACAATGGCAAGCAAGATCTAGTTCAATGGCTACGGTGCTACTCGCTAGTAGTTCAAGCAGCCGGTACCAACGATGACCCAAAGGTCATTCACTTCCGCATATGCATGGAACCCGCACCGTTAACATGGCTCGAGTCACTCAAACCCAGATCCATCGACTCCTGGGAGGATTTTACAAAGGCTTTTACCAATAATTACGCAGGCCCAATGTCTCGCCTAGGCAACAAAGTTGATCTAAGCCAAGTCAAGCAGAAGGATGGCGAGACACTCCGCGACTACCTACGCCGTTTCTTCAAAAAGAAGGCCACAATAGTTGACATTTCAGAAACAGACATCATCAAGTGCTTTCAAAATGGCCTCTATGATCATCAAACTTATCAAGACTTTTTTAGACGTTGTCCAACCACCATCAAGGACCTCAAAATCATGGTGGAACAATGGGCAGACGAAGAAGATAAAGAACGTGAGAGATTCGGCTCTCAACGCAACCACAGTCGTGACAACAACAATCACGACCAAGATAGAAATCGAAACAATGATACTCGAAACAACTACTCGGGTAATCAAAATCGCAAGCGCAAGACAGACAACACTATCACAGCTATGACCAACTCGGGCAAGAAAGGGTCAAACAAATGCAATGAAGGGCCCTCCTTCATCGAGTTGCTCAAGAAACAATGCCCATGGCATCCAAACAGCAAACACTCGGCGAAAGATTGCTACAGCATGCGCCGAGTAATGCAAGAATTACCCGCACCACCCCCTCCCGAAGACTTTAGTAAGAAGAAGGACAAGGATAAAGGAAAAATTGATAAAGACAACGAAGGCGAAGGTGAGTTCCAAACCGCCTCCAAAATAGTTAACATCATTTTTGGTGAAATCCTGGGTACTGCGTCCAAGCGGTCCAATAAGCTAGTACTCAGAGAGATCATGGGTATAGAGCCAGCAGCTCCCACACCACTCAAATGATCTAAGAACCCATAACTTTCAGTAGAAAGGATCAATGGACAAGTTTCTCAGAACTAGGCCGATTCCCTCTAGTACTCGACCCCATCGACGTAGGCTCAAGACTTACTAAAATACTCATCGATGGTGGAAGCGGACTCAATGTCATTTTTGCCAAAATGCTAAGGAAAATGTGCCTCGACATCACAGAAATGCTCACTCCAACGAACTCACCGTTTTATGGGATTGTCCCAGGAAACACAGCCATACGGCTAGGACAAGTTGTCCTACCAGTCACTTTCGGCACCAAGGAACACTATCGAACTGAGTACATCAGGTTTGAGGTCGCTGACTTTGAAACTTCTTACCATGCCATACTAGGGAGGCCTGCCCTGGCAAAGTTTATGGCTACCACATTACGTCTACTTGGTACTCAAGATGCCAGGACCCAAGGGAGAGTTAACATTACGTGGAGACTTAAGGCGATCTTACGAGTGCAACATAGAAGCTATGAAAATCGCAGCAACTTCGCAAGCACCCAACCCCATGCAACAGGTCTTCACAGCTTCCAAGAAACTCAGCCCCACGGAACTCGAGATCCCAGAAAACAAGTCAGGATCAACAAAAGTGAAACCAGCAAGCGTGAAAGACTTCAAAACCGTTGATCTCTAGACTGGTGACCCATCCAAGACAGCTCTAATTGGAACAGGGCTAGACCCCAAATAGGAAAGTGCGCTCATCAGTTTTCTTCAGGCTAACCACGATATGTTTGCTTGGAAGCCAGCTGACATGCCTGGTGTGCCCAAGGAACTGATTGAGGATTCATTAAATGTTGATCCCAAAGCCACCCCAAAAAGAGCTAGCCAAACTACTCACCCTGATTGGTTAGCCAACCCTGTACTCGTTTGCAAGAAAAACAACGAATGGAGGATGTGCGTCGACTACACAGATCTCAACAACCATTGCCCAAAGGACCCCTTTAGACTACCCAGGATCGACCAAGTAGTTGACTCCACAGCTAGGTGTGCGTTGCTCTATTTCCTCGACTGCTACTCAGGCTATCATCAAATAAGCTGCAAAGAAGAAAATCAAGCCAAAACAGCTTTCATCACCCTATTTGGAGCATTTTGCTACAAAACAATGTCATTTGGGCTAAAAAATGCGGGTGCAACCTATCAGCGTGCCATCCAGATGTGTCTCGAGAAGCAACTACACCGTAACGTAGAAGCTTATGTGGACGATGTAGTCGCCAAAACAAGAAATCTGGACGATCTAGTCATAGATTTAGAAGAAACCTTCTCAAGTCTACGAGCATTCCGGTGGAAATTTAACCCTACCAAATGTGTTTTCGGTGTACCTTCCAGAAAATTACTCGGGTTCATCATTAGCCACCATGACATTGAGGCCAACCCAAAGAAAAAATATCTACCATCACAAATATGCAAGCTCCGGTTGGTATTAAGGATGTGTAGAAGCTCACAGGCTGCATGGCAGCCCTCAATCGATTCATCTCAAGACTTGGAGAATATGGACTACCCTTCTTCAAGCTACTCAAATGCCAGGACAAATTTCAATGGATAAAGGAGGCAGACAAAGCCTTGACACTACTCATGAACTTTCTATCAAAACCACCAATCCTCACAGCTCCATCGCCAAACAAAGACTTGCTCCTATACATAGCGGCTACTACTCATGTTGAATGCTCGATCAGTTCCTTGGGCACACCTGGTATGTCGGTTGGTTTCCACGTGAAGATGTCTCGGTTTGCCCAAAGGAAACCGATGAGCACGCTTTCCTATTTGGGATCGAGCTTGTTCTGATCAGGGCTGTTTTGGATGAGTCACCAATTTTGAGGCCAATAGTTTTCAAATCGTTGTCATTTGTTGGCTTGACTTTAGTAGCTCCTGACTTGTTTTCTGGAATTTCGAGTTCTGTTGGGGTAAGCTTCTTTGACACTGTGAACACCTGTTGCATGGAGCTGGGAACTTGAGTAGTCACGGCTATCTCAACAGCTTCCATGTCGCAATTATATGATCGTCGCAAATCTCCGTGAAGGGATAGTTTTCCTTTCGGTCTGGGCATTTTTAGTACCAAATATATGTAGTGTGGGATGGCCATGAACTTGGCTAGGGCTGGTCTTCCAAGGATGCCATGGTAAGAAGTCTCAAAGTCAGCCACCTCGAACTTGATGTACTTTGTGCGATAATGCTCTTTGGTACCAAAAGTGATACGTAAAACAACTTGTCCTAGTGGGATAACTGCGTTGCCTGGGACGATTCTATAGAAGGGATAATCCGTTGGTGTAAGCATTTCAGTGATGTTGAGACCCATCTTGTTCAAAGTTTTGGCAAAAATGACGTTGAGTCCACTGCCGCCCTCGATGAGTACTTTGGTTAGTCTTGAGCCTGCAACAACTGGGTCTAGTACCAGAGGAAAACACCCAGGTTCTGACAAGTTGGTCCATTGATGCTTTCTGATGAAAGTAATGGGTACCTCAGACCATTTGAGGGGTGTAGGGGTGGTTGGTTCAATAGCCATGATTTCTCTGAGTACTAATTTGTTGGATCGCTAGGAGGTAGTGTATGAAATTCCGCTGAAAATGACATTGATGGTCTTAGATGCTGTCTAGAACTTGTCTTTGCCATCTTCAGTTTCATCCATCTTGCCCTTGCCCTTGTTCTTATTGTTGTTGGCGGGGGGTTCTGGCAACTCCTGCATAACTCTGCGAAGGCTGTAGCAGTCGATTGCAGCGTTCTTGCTATGTGGGTGCCATGGACATTGTTTCTTGAGTAGTTCATTGAATGAAGGGCCATCACTTCGTTTGTTTGGTCCTTTCTTGCTTGAGCTTGACATTGCTGCAACGGTATTGTCTAGTTGCGCTTGCAATTCTGATTGCCTGAGTAGTTGTTTCGGTGGTCGCTGTTGCGGTTTCTATCTTGTTCTTGATTGTTGATTTGATTATTATTGTCACGTCCGCAATTGAAGTGTGAGTCAAACCTTTCACGCTCCTTGTCTTCTTTGTCTGCCCATGATTGAGCCATAATTTTGAGTTTTTTGATGTTCGCTGGCCGGCGTCTGCCAAAGTCTTGGAACATGTGTTGGTCCTAGAGACCATTTTGAAAACATTCAATCACATATGCTTCTGAGATGTCAACAATTGTAGCCTTTTTGTCAAAAAAATGGCGTAGGTAGCTGCGTAGGGACTCATCCTTTTGCTGCTTAACTTGAGCCAACTCAATTCTATTGTTAGGGTGCTGCATAGCTCCCGTATAGTTGCTTGTAAAAGCTTTCTTTAGATCAGACCATAAATCTATGGAATTAGGCTGCATAGCTCCCGCATAGTTGCTTGTAAAAGTTAGTGGTGCTAGTTCCATGCATACTAGAAAATGGATAACTTTTGTATCATTGCTTCCACCTGCAGCTTGGACTGCTAATGCGTAACAGCGGAGCCACTGAACTGGATCTTATTTGCCATCATACTTAGTGATGCCCATTGGTTTGAATTTCTCTGGGAGAGTAGTCTGCATGATTTGTCTTGTGAAAATGGGGAAGTGGTCATTGTCATCACCCTCAGCTTCACATTCACGACGGCGATTGTTGATTATATCTCGAGCATTACGATTGTGATTTAATGTTTCTCTAAGATCACTGATGTGCGAGGGTTCTGGATTTGCTCTACAGTGACATGATACTTCCACGGAGGCTGTACGACTACCCTCAGCTACATCTTTGTTTCATCTTGGAGCTTCGAGTACGCCCCTATGTTGTCTTGGCTTGTCATGTAGTTGGTTTGAGAGTCTTGCATTGTCTCTACTATCATCATGGTGACTTGGGTTGCGAGGCACTGATGGGATTGGTGTTTCCTTTTCAAGGAGTTTGTATGTGTGCTCTACCAAGTATAACAGGAGATTACCGTATTTGTTTGGAGGCATTGAATGGGCGATAAGGTCGATAGAAGCAATAGTGGCAAGTGGTGTGTTATGTTCTCATGTTTGAACTGCTTCGAATACTCTGTTGAGGTTCACAATGGGAACTCTTGCAGCTAGAAGTCGATGACGTTCCGCCCTCTGATTGTTTCTTGCTCTTCTTTGAGTTCTCTAGCTGCTAGTTTCGTCCTCCGGGGCGTCGGCTGATAATTCATCTTGGGAGACTTCTTTGATTTGGCATTCCCGATGAGGAGTTCTTTGGTGCTAATCGTTGGTTCCTGTTCCATCGATCAGCGAAACAACAACAAAGAGTTCTCTATCCGGAGAATAGCTTCCAGAGCTGGATGTTATGACTTCAGTGGAGCCATCTTCTTCATGGATCGGTGAGATTGGAGTACCCTCTTGATATGGGAGGATATCCAAGTTTGCGATGAGGCGTGATTCATTGTCTTGAGCAAGGAATGATGGCTTCATGCCTGGCCAATAGACAAATCTGCCTTATGGTGTTGATGTGATTACCAGGACTTGTTGCGAACCTGATAAGGGGAGTTCTTCAAAAGAGTTCAAGTCGGAATTGTGGTCCTCAATTGACTCTAATCCGGATTGGACTTTGGATAGAGTTTTTTGATGAACCGTGACCGCGTTTCGGAGTCCGAGCGCGGGAATTGGCTTGAAGTTGTATCCGGTTCACACGATGGCTGAATTGCCTCCTCGCGCGGACTAGTCTGAGTTGTAGTTGAGTCCAAGTTGTGGTCGAACCCGGTGTTGTTCAGATTGAAAAATTCAAGTTTCTCCATGAAATCTTCCTCCTCATGTTGATGAGAGTTTCTGTCGAGATGTTTCTTCTCTGGTTCTTTGATGATGTGGTGCTGGAAACCTCCAATGCAGTCAGCAATGTAGAACCAGGAGCTAGAAACAAACGTTGCGCCCACTTCGAACATGAATGCTGGCTTCATGATGACCGAAGCCATCGATCTCACGCGGAGAATTTCGGCGACTGCCCCTACCTAGCGCGCCAGCTGTCGGTGTTTTAACCCGGAAACCTATCAAGGGAGTACCCGAGATAGAGTTTTGGTTGGTGGGTGTCACCAAAATCAAGGAGTTGATAGTGACGCAAGAACATGATTTAGACAGGTTCGGGCCGCTACATCGCGTAATACCCTACGTCCTGTGTGTTGTATGCTTTGTATTCGATTGATCTTGTTCTGAGGGGGTCCCTGCCCACCTTTATATATCAGGGGAGCAGGGTTACAAGGTAGTCTTTTGTATAAGAGTACAAGTCGCACAAAACCATAGAGTCCTACTCTAACTCGACAGAGTAGTTTCCTAGTATTCCGACTAGTCCTTCAGGAGTTCCATGTAGTCTACGTTGCCCTGTAGTGTAGTCTTCATGTCCTGAGATGTCTCAAGTACGTCCTCTTGAGTGGGTTCGTACGGACCCTCTGGTGGGCTCGAGCATGTATGGTCAACACCAGCGAAGTTTGTGAGATTCCCGATGTGGAAAGTGTCGGTGTTTTAACCCGGCAACCTATCAAGGGAGTACCCGAGGTAGAATTTTTTGTTGGTGGGTGTCGCCGAAATCAGGAGCTTGATGGTGTATGTAGGCACACGATTTAGACAGGCTTGGGCCGCTAGATCGCGCAATACCCTATGTCATGTATGTTGTTTTCTTGTATTTGATTGAACTTGTCTTGAGGGGTCCCTACCCACCCTTATATACTAGGGGAGCAGGGTTACAGGGTAGTTGTCGTATAGGAGTACTAGTCAAATTCGACTAGAGAGTTCTACTCTAACTCATAGTAGTTTCCATGTCTTCGACTAGTCCCTTGAAGGCCATGTAGACTACACCACCCTAAACCATAGTCTTCCTGTCTTGATATGATTCAGTGTATACCTCCTGGTGTGGGTCCGTACAAGTCTTCTGGTGGGCCCATAGGTGTATGGCTGACAAGGCCCCGAGTACTTTGTAGTCAAATGCAACAGCCTTGAGTACTCATAGATGTTGCTCAACTAGTTCTTGGTACTCTTTGAGCTATTATGTCAAAGCTGAGTCCTTTGAGTACTTGAGAGCTGTCATGCGGCTAGAAGGTACTCTAGCCTCATCCAACGTGCCTTTTGAGTAGTTTGTCTTGAAATTTTTATATGGAAGTGCGATTCATCATACTTCCATATGGAGTACCCCCCGAGCCTTAGGTTGAATCGAAGAGTTAGGCTGAGGGTCAATCTGCTTTTGTTCCATCTATCTTGATCTTAGAAAGAAAAAAAATTATCGAACGGGCACGGTATATGCAGCCCCCGAGCCATTACCCAACTCATTTTGGGAGGTATAAGGTTCCTCTAATCTGTTACCGTGACCTTTTAGCTTCTTGCTGTTTTGGAAAAAACCTATCTTGCGTGGATAAGGCCATAATTGCCGCTGATTAGCGAAAATATCAGGTCGTTACCCTGGAGGCTCCGCCACGGTTATAAAAGTTACAGGGGAGTTACCCCTGACCTTTATGCTACCATTTTGCATCTGTCATTTGGCTGAAAAACCCTAGCTCCCAGCACCGCCGCGATCTCATCTTGATCCGCTAGTGCCGCCGCTCCTTCCATCGCCTGCGATGCTTCCTCTAAGCCCCCGAATCATTGCAAGTGAAGTCCAAGGCAACAATCAGGATGGGGAGGAAGCTTGAAGGTCCGAAGAAGGGGTCCAAGGAGGATGCCAAGAAGGCACCCAAGGAGGGTTCCCATAGGGGAACTTCCAGCAAGGGGAAGGAGCCTGAACTGCCGGCGCCGAAGTGTGGGAAGACCAACCAGACTGCGCCACCCAATCAAGCGATGGTGTGGAAGTGATCCACCATGAAGGATGCGGGATCCAAGAGCTGGTGGACGCCAAGCTGCTACAGGAGCAGGCGATTGTGGACTGGAGGTACTCTTATGGCAATGCTTGGATGTTTGAAGTGTATCCCAATGAGATGGTAATATTTGCTCAGTTTGTGGATCGTGGGCTTGCTATTCTGAATTCTTCTAGGCATCTTGGAGTACTATTCATTGCAGCTTGTCCATCTCAATCCCAATAGCATCTTGCATATCTCCATCTTTGTTCACTTGTGCGAATCGTTTTTGGGGATTTTGCATCATTTTGGTCTTTTCCATAAGATCTTTCATCTAAAGCCGTAGCCTAGTCAGGAGAATATGCAGGTTATTGGAGGTGTCGGCTTCCAAATCTGTGAGCAATACTAGGATCTGTATTTGGAGTATGAGTTGGTGGGATCTCATGGTAGTTGGAAGGAGAAGTAGTTTTATATTGAAGATCATAGGCCGTCTCTACCCAAGATTACTGTACATCATCCAAAGTACAGCAGCCGATGGCTTGAAGAACCAACCAATACTGAATATATTCAAGTACCCAATCTGTTGAACAAGATTGCTGCATTGAAGAAGCAGGGTTTGACAAGAGTAGTCGTAGCTGATAGCTTTCTAAAAAGACGGCTGCAGCCATTGCAGTTTCATCAAACTCCTACATACAAGTACTCTAGGCTTGACGATCCCTCGTGGATGTCACCTGATGATATCTCTGATGGAGAGGTTGGAGCTCGACTGCACCGGATGTTCAAATAACTTGAGGGCGAACCTAGAGCGGTTGAAGAGTTCAACAATCGGAACAAGCCGAATGAAGTAAGTATTTGTTAGTGTTCTGCTTTGAGTACTTGTATTGTTTGATCTGTTGTTTTCCAACTTGATTCTTCTTGTGTAGGCAGATGTACTCGTGTATTATTCACCTCCTTCTCATCCCGGTGCGGATGTCACAAAGAATGCAATGCCAGTGTATTCGCTGCTATTACCTGGGGTTTCCTCAGAAGAGGAAGGGGTGGAGGGGGAGGATGAGGAGATCGATCCCATTGATAGCTCTGATTCTGATAGTGAGGGTTTCTTTTTACTGCAGCCGCGCATCTCGAAACAAGACAAGTCCTCTTCTGTTGAGCCGAGACGCAACAGAAGATGACTTGTCGTGCCAGTGATGATGTAGATGTTGATTTGGCGCCACCGTTAAAGAAGCAGTGAATTGCTGTGCCCAAGAGGCGCACTAGACGCAATCTTCGCATTCATGATGCCCCCCCCATCGGTAATAACTTTTGCAAACGGGTAAGGCCTTGAGGTGCAAGTACTATTGTACTTGTTTTGTGTAATTTTGACCACTTATCTTTGAGTTCTTTCTTCTGTAGACTACAAGTGAAGTAGTTGAGACTATAGGTGCAGCTGATGATGGGGATGTTGATGCCATGGAGATGGCTACCAACAATGCTGACGAAGTTGAAGAAACAGCTGTCGCTGAGGGGACTGATGCGGCAGATACGATCACCGGTGATATGATCATGGCTTCGGAGGTAACTACTCTAGGCATGACTTTGGAGGCAGCGGTGAATGCCGGCGATGTAGCCGGTTCAATGGAGATGGACATGAGTGAAAAAGTCAAAACACCGGAGGCTGTGGCTAATGCTACTTTGTCCGAAATTTCCAGCGGTGGAGAACGCGTGGACAACAGTGGCAATCGAGTGGCTGCCACTACACAAGTAATTGCTGCGGGTATTGGCGACAACCCTAGAGCTCAAAGTATGCCAATTCCTAATACCTTGCCAATGCGCTTGGTGAAGAAAGCTCCTTTGGTGCCTCATCGGTCCCGGTGAGTACTCTGTCACTGTAATTTGAGCATTGAATTTGTATCGAGTAGTTGCTCTCTGTTTCTGATGCTTTGTTGTGTGTAGATCATCTTCAAGTGTTGAACTTGGTGCAGCAGGCACAGGCCTAGTAGTTGGTGGCAAAGGCCACTCAACTGCAAACCCAGCCCCCATGCCTGTCGTCAAATTGGAGGAGATCTTAGCTCTAGTGGTGGGAGAAGACGCTACGTCATTGATGGCCTCATAGCTGCTGGACGTAATTGGTTCGCTCCAGGGTGCAACACCGGCAGCTCCCCAGACTACTGCTCCCGGACCGCAGCCTAAGGCCCTATTAGTTGAAGGGACGGATGTCTTGGGTGACATTCCTCTCAACTCTGCAGATACTGAAGCCCCATTAAGGTGGACACCTATAACGAGCTGGTCAATTTGGCCATCTCACAAGAGGATTGCATGCAGGCTCTCAAAGCCGACCAGAAGAGAAAGGCCTCCGTGGCATTTTCGAGCCAGCCCGCTCGAAGGTTCCGGATGGTTCCTCCACAGGCGCCCAGCCAACCCCAGCAGTCGGGAAGATGGGTTGCCCGACCCCCACCAGTGGCAGCACCTCGTTTTCCTGGCTTCCAACCTCAGGCGCCCCGGCCGACCCTACCACCACCACCACGTCCTGCAACTGGTAACCGCTGCTTCACCTGCGGCAATGAAGGGCATTTCGCTAAGGACTGCCCCAAGAACAGAAGTCAGCAGCCTAGCCAAAACTCCATGGCGAACAGAGGAAGAAGGCCCAAGGTGCAAGTTCGACAAGGACGGCTCAACTACACCAGCTTGACCGAACTTCCCGAAGGTGCGCCAGTGATGATGGGTACTTTCCTTGTTTTAAATCAAGCTGTTGTGGTTTTGCTTGATTCGGGAGCCTCCCATAGCTTCATCTGGAGTAAGACTAGAGAAAGATGTGAGCTGAGTATCGGTCACACTAAAGGATCATATGTGATCTCCACTCCTGGAAGGAGAATAGCCTCAGACCTGATCGTTACCCTTGTACCTATCCAGCTAGGCCAAACTCTTTTCAAGGAAAATCTTATCATCCTTGACCTGGAAGGAATAGACATCATCCTTGGGATGGATTGGATGACTAGACACCAAGTGGTTCTACATGCAGCTGCCCGAACTCTCCACATCAACTCCCCCTTTCATGGCAGTTCTACCATACCCTTAAAACCCCCTAAGTCCGCACTTCCCTGTGCGTACCCTCTATCGGAAGCCCGGCTAGAAAACCTCCCTGTTGTCCGTGAGTACCCGGATGTGTTCCCAGAGGACTTGCCCGGCATGCCACCCGATAGAGATGTGGAGTTTTCCATAGAGTTGATCCCCGGCATCGCTCCGATATCCAAGAGACCCTATCGGATGCCACCTGCTAAGTTGGCCGAGTTGAAGACCCATATGCATGATCTGTTGGAAAAAGGGTTCATCCGACCCAGTACATCACCTTGGGGTTGCCCAGCCCTATTTGTGAAGAAGAAGGATGGGAGTCTACGCATGTGTGTAGACTACCGACCCCTCAATGCGGTGACTGTCAAGAACAAGTACCCACTCCCCCGCATTGATGTCTTGTTTGATCAGTTGGCTGGAGCAAGAGTGTTCTCCAAGATCGATCTTCGTTCCGGTTATCACCAAATCAAGATCCAACCCTGTGACATCCCCAAGACTGCCTTCTCCACAAGATATGGACTCTACGAGTACCTGGTCATGTCTTTTGGCCTCACCAATGCAGCCGCCTATTTCATGTATCTCATGAATTCGGTGTTTATGCCCGAGTTGGACAAGTTTGTGGTGGTGTTCATTGATGATATCCTAGTGTACTCGAAGAACGAAGAAGAACATGCCGATCATCTTCATGTAGTTCTCCAACGGCTAAGAGATCATCAGCTCTATGCCAAGTTCTCCAAGTGTGAATTTTGGTTAGATAGTGTCAAGTTCTTGGGACACACTATCTCTAGGAATGGCATAGCCGTCGACCCCAGTAAGGTACAGGAAGTCATGGACTGGAAGCCTCCTGCCTCATTGCACCAGATCTGAAGTTTCCTTGGACTAGCAGGCTACTATCGGCGTTTCATACCGGACTTCTCCAAGATAGCCAAGCCGATGACTGAGCTGCTAAAGAAAGAGGTCAGATTCGTGTGGAACGACAAGTGTGAAGAAGCCTTCAAGACCCTAAAGCACTTGCTGACCACAGCCCAGTTTTGGCTCAACCTGACCCCTCTAGGCCGTTTGACGTGTACTATGACGCCTCTGGCACTGGACTTGGGTGTGTTCTTATGCAAGACAACCGAGTCATTGCCTATGCCTCACAGGCGTTATGACCCCATGAGCTGAACTACCCGACCCATGATCTTGAGTTGGCAGCAGTGATCCATGCCTTTAAAATATGGAGGCACTATCTGATGGACACCCACTGCAACGTCTACACCGACCACAAGAGCCTCAAGTACATCTTCACCCAAGCCGACCTCAACATGCACCAAAGGAGATGGT
This sequence comes from Setaria italica, assembly GCF_000263155.2. Lineage (NCBI taxonomy): Eukaryota > Viridiplantae > Streptophyta > Magnoliopsida > Poales > Poaceae > Setaria > Setaria italica. Next base: position 13,389,885 of record NC_028455.1, read on the forward strand.
TGGAGTTGATAAAGGACTATGATTTGGAAGTGCACTATCACCCTGGCAAGGCCAATGTGGTGGCCGATGCTCTTAGCTGCAAGACTTTTTGTAACTGTTTGTCGGCAACAACCTTCACCGAGACACTGTGTCATGAGATGAGAAAGCTCAGTTTGGAAGTTCTTTCCCATGGAACCCTCGGCCACATATCTCTTGAGTCTGTTTTAGAAGACCAAATCAGGTCAGCACAGTTAGAGGATGAGGAAGTAAGGTGGATCACAAGGAAGATTTCCTTGAAGGATGAAGGATATAAGCAGTTTCGACAGGATGAGACTGGGAAAGTGTATTATGGAAACCGACTGGTTGTACCGTCCGACGCCAACCTTAGGAAGCAGATCCTAGATGAAGCTCATCTCTCCAAGTTCTCAATTCATCCTGGCAGCAATAAGATGTACCATGATCTCCGTCAAACCTTCTGGTGGAGTGGAATGAAGCCGGGGATTGCCCGGTATGTTTCAGAGTGTGACACTTGCCAACGCGTCAAGGCCAGCCATCTAAAGGTAGCAGGTACCCTGCAGCCTCTACCTATTCCCTCTTGGAAATGGGAAGACATCAGCATGGATTTCATTGTTGGACTACCCCTTACATCACAACGACATGATTCCATCTGGGTTATAGTGGATCGCCTGACCAAGTCTGCCCACTTCCTTCCTATCCACACCACCTACACGGCCAAGAAGTATGCGAAGTTGGACCTTGACCGCATTGTTTCCCTACACGGTGTGCCTAGGACAATCATCTCTGATCGAGGAGTTCAATTTGTAGCATGCTTTTGGGAACAGCTACAAGCATCCATGGGCACAAAGCTCATCCGTAGCTCAACCTACCACCCTCAAACCGATGGTCAAATCGAGAGAGTTAATCAGATCCTTGAAGACATGTTGAGGGCTTGTGTCATCCATTACGATAAGAATTGGGACAAGTGCTTGCCATTGGCAAAGTTCTCCTATAACAATAGCTACCAGACAAGTTTGAAGATGGCACCGTTTAAAGCATTGTATGGTCGAAGATGCCAGACACCATTGAATTGGTCCCAAGCTGGAGAAAGACAAACCTATGGTCCCGACTTAGTGGTAGAAGCCGAAGAGAAAGTAAAGGTAATTCAAGCAAATCTCAAGGCTGCCCAATCTCGACAGAAGAGTTACTCCGCAGGAGAAGAAGACCCTTGCAGTTTGACATTGGTGATCATGTGTATCTTCAGGTCTCCCCGACAAAAGGAGTGCAACAGTTTGGAGTAAAAGGGAAATTGGCTCCCTGTTACATTGGCCCATATGAGATTGTGGAAATTTGTGGACCAATTGCCTATCGGATCCAACTCCCAGAACAGCTCTCGGCCATACATGATGTTTTCCATGTATCTCAACTGAAGAAATGTGTCCAAGTCCCAGCCGAGATCTTAGAGCAAGAGCAGCTTCAGATCGAGCCCGACCTAACCTATGCTAAGTACCCGGCCAGAGTTCTTGACCATAAGGAGAGGCGCACCCGACGCCAAGTGGTGAAAATGTACAAGATCCTCTGGAGAAACCACACGGAGGATGAAGCAACATGGGAGACAGAAGAGTACTTGAACAAGCTTTTCCCAGGTTTCCTTTCCAACCAAGGAGGTAAGGACTGCACAGCCCCACCGGTTACTTCTACATCCGAATCTCGGGACGAGATTCTTTTTAAGGGGGGTAGGCTGTGATGACCGAACCCAAATCTTTCGAGTTAATCAACTCCGAGTCTCTATTTCCCCCTCTCAGTTTTCCCGAGTTGAGTGCTCACCCTCAGTTCCGGTACCGACCCTCGGTCCCGACCCCTGAGATCCGACCCCTCTTCGCTGGTTTCCCGTTCCGACCCTGCCGACCCCAAAACCCATACCGCCGGATCCTTTTTAAGTCTTCCCACAAGTATCTCTTTCAATCTGAGCAGTGGACCAACCGAGACTGACCGGTGGACCCACAAAATCTTTCTCCTAGATCTCCTACGACAGACGCACTCGAGTAGCATGCCCGCCTCAGAGCTTCTCCGCCGCGTGGCTCAACTTCTCCGACGCCCACCGCTCTGCCTTGTCGCCGGCCACGACCGGATGGATTCTCGCGCCCCTTTCCCCAATCGCAACGGAAGCTCCTCTGCTACCCTTTCTGCAGTATCTCGCGGCTTGCGCCCATCATCACCTCGCCGGACCCCGGCTGCAGAGCCCGACGCCTCCCGTCTTTTCTGCCGCATCTCCACCGTCGTGCCACCCCAGATACGCTACGCGACGATTCCTCCTCCGCCAATCCAGGCCACGACCGTGACAGCTCCTTTCCCGCCGTGTTAGAGATGCACCCGACAGTCTGTTGCTTCGCGCTCGCCCGCGCGACCGCAGCCCGCCTGTCTTCTCACCAGTGCGCCCTCGCTTCTAACGCCGTTCCCCCGGTCACTTCCATCAGATCCACTGCACGACGACGCCCGCCTCCACCAAATCTCAACCACCGGCAAAACCGCGCCTGCGCCGCCCCGTCTCTGGTGCCCAATGGCCGATGGTGTCGTCCCCAAAGTCCTGCTCCACCGCACCGCTGCTCAATCGCCGCCCTGGCACAGCACTCGATCGCCTCTTCCCGGTCTTCGCGCTGCTCCAACCTTCTCTCTTCTGCGTACCTATAAAAGGGAATACCAGAGCTCCGCCGGAGTCCCCTTCGCCATCGCTGCCCTCCCGCCTTGCTCTCTGTTCGTGCTCAAAGCGCTACCGCCTAAGTTCTTGAGGAACTCTCCTCTCCGCTCCATACCGCCATCCCCAATCCGCCCAGCTGCTTGCTCCTCCGCGCTGCGCAAGAGCTTGCTTGTTTCCACAAGAAGCGTCGCCGCTGCCGCCGGAGCACCGCTGGGCATCGCCTGCCCAGTCTTACTGCTCCAGTTCTTCCACCCAAGTTGTCTCCTTCCCGACCCCAAACTCCACCTGTAAGACGAAGGTAAGTTGCCGACCCTTGTCCGCCTCGTCCGACCCCTTTTCCACCTCGTCCGACCCTATCCGTTCGTCCGACCCCTTTTCCGCCTCGTCCAACCCTATCCGTTCGACCGACCCCTTTCTCCGCCTTGCCCGAGGGCTCAGCTGTATCCTTTCCCTTGACCTGAGGGTAGATGTGTAAAAATTTGGGGACTTCTCTACGTTAAGTCTGAGGACCCCCAGCACATCTATTCCTCTAGTCTAAGGGTTAGATCATAAGTTTCCTTCCATCCGATCCTTTTACCTTGCTCTGCGCCAACCAAGCGACTTCCCCACCTTTTTCCGTAGCCTTGCTACTAGTCTCTAGGCTAAAATTTGCAGGTGTCGCTGTTGAAATAACCATCTAAATGCTAACTCTTGCATTGCATTCGTGTAGAGCTGCGTCTCGTGGACGGCTTCTACGAGTTGCACCCGGCGCTAGAGGATGAAGTTGCGGCAGAGCTCCCGCTTCCAGAAGCCAAAGCCGCCCCCGCAGAAGACCCCTTCCCATCCTCCTCGTTTGAAGGCAAGCCCCGGAGCATGAACCCCAGTTTCCCAAACTTGCGCATGCCTTCTGCATCTTGTTTGTGCATTTACGTATAGGAGTTGTTTGCGACCCTAGAGGCATGACTTAGATCCCTTGTTCTGAACACTAGCTGTTGGACCGAGTAATCGCTATGCTTAATTAGGAAGCAGTAAAAGCCGAGTGATCTCCTGTCACTCGCGAGTTGTAGGAGTTGGTTGTTTCCTTCCTGTTACAACTATAAGGACGATGGACGGGGCCGGGTTTGGTTAATTTTTGGTGGTCGGCTGATTGCCCCGTCTGTCTATGGAACTTGTTAAGGCCCGACAGTGGTGGTGTTCGTGATCAAGTGTTTGAAAGTACTAGCCTCATACTTATTATGGGATGAGGAAGCCGAGTACCGGATTGAACCTAGACGTGAGCGGTCGCCCCATTGTCCTTGGAACGGAGTTCCCCTGCGGCTGCACATGGTGGCAAGTGTGGTCACAGAACGGCAGAGGCCGGGTCTGTGGAACATTGCACCAAAGGAAATGGGCCCAACACTGGTTAGGGAATTGATGGGGAAGGCCGACACAGGAAGCGACCCTCGGTGGTGCACGGATGTCGTGAGCTTAGGTTCACCATGCATGGTTAAAGAACTCGAATCGATTTGTCTGCCTCTCACAGTTTGAGACTGCTTGATCGCTATGCTACCCTAAGTAATAAAGGAATCTGATGATGACATGGTCTTGATGATGATATATACACCCTTGGTTGGTTCTATGTTTGCCTAGAGTAAGTGCCCACTTAGACCGGTTAATGAACCTATAATCTGAGCTAAAACTTGAAAATAAGGACCTACTTAGTGCTTCTTGGCAAACAAACCCCTCAGCCAAAGAGCCTTGCATGTTTAGAAGTGGTGGAGTAGTTACTCCCGGTCGGTTAAGTCTTGTTGAGCTTAGTAGCTCAGCCTTGTTGTGGCTCTTCTTTTTCAGGTGAATTTGCTGCTCTCGAGTCTTCTTCTGTTGGCACTTGGCCGCCCCAACTCCCTCCGGGTTGGACGGTTGAGTGGGATCCCTCCTCGGACGGCGAGGAGAGGGATCACTGACGTCTTGGCTGGTCTTACCAAGGACGTTCGATCCCGACAAAGTAGCTTCCACTTGCTGTTTACCTTCTGTTGTTTTTCTTTTGAACTTGTAAAACTCTGATTTCGGTTTTGTTGTTGAGCTAAGTGGCTAAATTTGTTTAACTCAGTGGACTTGTTGTATTCTCTGGAACCGCTCACCTTCGTGTCAGTTTGCTAACTCGGTCCTGTTAAGGTGGTTAAATCGGATGAAATCCAACGGCATCTCGAGTTAGCCCGATTAAGGCCGAGTGTCGCATGTTAGGCGACTTAACCGGGCCTTGATTTGGCTAATCCGAGGTGGATCCGCCACATTGTGAGAGCCCCCTGTTGGAGCCGCAGGTCCTATCCTCCATCTTGGAGATGAACCAGCGTGTTGTGGCATATACTAAGGTGAGTTCAGCTCTTGTAACCATCTTACTTGATTTGAGTGACCAGTTTTCCATTAGGAGTGCTGATGTTTTTGTACTCAAGATCTGTTTGAGAAGTCTCACCAAAATGTCCAACTTCTGTGGGAGCAAAGCGAGGTTGCGTGTCGTATTGAGCTTCTGGAGAAGGAAATTGGCGAGGAGCATCGACGGACTGCTCAGTTTTTGGCGCAATATGATAACGCTGTTGCGTCATTCCAGGTGGAGCACGCGGGAGTTTGAAGGTGAGAAGAACTGCATCATTGCGTGCAACAAGTCCTTACATCATAAAGTTGAAGTTGAGTACTCGTGCACGCAGTCTTTGAGTTGTATGTGGTCTGTCCTCTGACTACCCGTTGCTGTTTTTTAGAGTTGAAGTCAGGAGACTCTGTTGAAGAACACAATCATTGACTGGCAAAATGCCTTCTCTAGGTTGACAGAGGAGCATGAAGAGCTCAAAAGTCGGTTGGAGAAAACAGAGTGCGATCTAGACAAGGAATCTAAAATGCACCGCAATGGTGATGTTGGCCTAGTTGGGGCCATGACTACTCTCAAGGCGCAACAAGAACTTCTCCAGGAGTGGTCTGATGTGGCACGACCTCTGGCTGACATGGTGGAGCTCCCTGAGGAAGGAGTAGAGCCTTGTCCTCTGCTGGATAGGGTCAGCGATGCGCCAACAAAGATTAATAGCCTAGTCCAAGGTATGGACAAGTCGGTGTCCAAGTAGCTGTTGGGATTCGTCAATTCGTTTTATCCCAAGGCTGACCTATCTCCAGTGATGCAGGGTGTTGCTGCGGATTGCTCGGATGAAATTTATTAGCAATACTTGGAAGAAATGGAGCCAATAGTTGAGGAGGTAGCCAAATTCATCAACCTGTAGTAGTCTTCTAGGTTCATAGTGGTTGTAATTGTTCCTGAAACTTTGTATCTTTGAATAGTGATATTTTGGAGGAACTGAAATATTGTATTGTACTTTACAACTAGTGCAGCCATGATGATTCTTAGTACTTTGTTGACACTTCATTGCTGACTTGACTTGTGATCTCGGTTGATGAGTAGTCTGTGGTAGCTTACTACTTGTAACCTCGTAGAGGAAGTAGTCATTTTTTTTTGTGCATTATTGCGAGCGTACCCGAGAGGACGCATGAGAGTATTGTTCCTTTGTCCATTGTGCCTGCATTATTGCAAGTGTATCCAAGAGGACGCATAAGGGTACTATGCGTACCTTGTCATTTTGCAATCAGGGTGGATCACATGCGAGCGTTTGCTCAAATTGGTTGATTTTGCACGTGGGTATTGTACTTGTGCCAAGCAGTGGGGTAAGCTTTGCATTGTGTAGTCATGGGAGCATTGTTGCAATCCTTGGATGGTATAGTTTCCTAGCTACAAATAGAGCTCCATCTTCCTCTTTCAAAGGCATGGCTCGGGTTATAGCAGTAGTTGGCCTTAGGTTTCTTCTTTTTGATGTTGGCAAACTTCCAATGAGCACCCTGGTTCTAGAAGATTCCTTGTATTGAAGTTCCACATTCCCTCCGTAGATCCTTGACCTGAGTCTGGTGGGTGCAATACTAGAAGAATCCTCGTACGAGGAAGCACCGTGTGCCCCGGCTTTTCCCCTGCTCTCCGGATGAATCGATGCTGGAGCTTGCTGGCAGAGAAAGGCGAGCATCTCGGTCTTTATCCAGCTATCTGATTGAGGATGGTGGTGTGGTTCCGACCGTTGCATCTCTCCGCAGTTTCTCTGAGCAAGACTCAAGTACATGATGTGTACCCGTAGTCTTGTTCCGGGTGTTTGTGGGAGAGAGCCCGAGGCGATGTGGATGAGAGGACGGGGGTGTTGTATGCCCCGGTCTTCATCCGAGTCACCGTCGAGGGGGGAGTAGGGCATAGCTGCCTAGAGCAAAGCTTTCTTGCGTGCACTTCCTTCTCCTCAACGCTTCTTGCTCCTAGTGTTGGAGTAGTCTTGCAGGCTTATCCGCGCATGCTTGGCCTGATATTGTAAAAGCCTGGGACTTTTGTACCTTGCAGTTGTTGTTGTACACTTTTGTTGTACTCTTGACATTCCAACTTCTTGACACGGAAGCATTTGGTGTATCCAGCAAGATTCGTTAATACGAAAAATGCATGTATGGGATAAATAGTCAAAACGAGTAGTTTTGTGTACTCTTCTTGTCGACTTGTTACCTTTTTATGCCATTGGTTGGCTCGTGGTAGCTGCTGACCTACCTTTGCGAGCCGCTAGGTGAGTTTAATAACTCAAGAAGACTTGTGTCTACAAGTCGATACTGGGGTGCTAAGGCCCTGAGAATTGAATAGCCGACCCACCTTTGTGAGCCGCTTGGTGAGTTGACTAACTCAGGTAGACTTGTGAATACAAGTAGAAACTGGGGCGCAAAGGCCTAGAGAGCTGAATAGCACATGGTTGCAGCTGTCGGGGATACATCCCCAGTACCCGCAAGGAAGGAAGAAGTCAGACTCCTACTAGGATTCCCCTGTAATCCGACTAGGACTAGTCCCGTGTACTCCTACTAGGACTCCTCATTGTAATCCGACTAGTACTCTGCCCCCTGGAGTATATAAAGGAGGGCAGGGGTACCTAGCTCGGTAGGTCATACCTCAACACCCAAGCCCAGGACACACAAGAACAACTCCAGTTCATCAAATACAAACCAACGCACAGGACGTAGGGTATTACGTGATCTAGCGGCCCAAACCTGTCTAAATCGTGTTCCTTACGTCACCATTGATTCCTTGATTCTCGACGACCCTTACCGCACAAAAGACCACCTAGGGTACCCCCTACGCGGGTTGCCGATCTAAAACACCGACAGCTGGCGCGCCAGGTAGGGGACCTCGTCGAGTTTCTCAGTGCGAACTCAATGGCACGGTCGTCATCAAGCCCATCTTCGCTATCGAAGCGGGCGCAACCTTCGTTTTTGGATCCTGGCTCTGCATCACCGACGGTGCCGGATCGTTCCGGCACTAGATCGTCAACTTCGACGGCGACCTCGGGTTCCACCGCGATTCAAACTCGAACTCCGACGGCGACTCCGGGTCCGACTACAACTTGGAGTCCGACGGCGACTCTGGGTCCAACTACGACTTGAAGTCCAACAGCGACTCTGAGTTTGACAACAACTCGAAAGTCCGACTACATCGCAAGCTCGCCGACGACTACGGGCGGCTCGCTGATGATTTCATCGACTATGTTGTAGGCACGCCGACTACTTCAGCCAAGCATGGTCTACGCTCAAAACGCACCCTTATCTCGGGGTCTTGGATAAGTCCGACCCTCTAAGACGGGGGTCGGGCGATTCAAAGCCTTGCGGCAAGGGGTCGGGTGCATCCGACCCTGGGACCAAGGGTTGGGCGAGGCGGAGTTCCATCCTCAAGGGGTCGGGCATGTCCGACCCCGGGACCTTGGGTTGGGCGAGACGGAATGAACTACTCCTCGCCCATGACAAGACAACCATGATTAGCTTGCCGACCACTTCGTCAGCTATGGGCAGCTCATCGACGACTTCAACTTGTCTCGACTAAAAATTAGTCGGGGCAAACTTTGCATCATCGACTAACTAGTCCGAATCGCCTCCGACTAGTCGACTTCGTCAACAACCGTTACGGCTTCATCAACGACCGTCACGGCTTCGTCAACAATCATCCACGAATCAAGCTAAGTCACTTTTCTAAATTATTTTCCGGCTTATTTTCCGTTTGCGCGCAACACACGCTCTACTCGCCGGAAACTCTTGCGCGCAACACGCGCTCTATTCGCCGGAGGGCGGCAAACTCTTTCACGCTACCGCGCTCTCTTTTTATTGCAACAGCGAATATTCCCTTTTTTCTTCTCTTAAGGTCACTACTCTTCTCGAGTAGAACACGCCTTAACTTGTGAAAGCCTCAGACGCATCTGTCACGCCTAAGCCCATACGCGTATATGAGACAACGATCTCACACATGCAGCGGCAATGGCTACCCAGAGACTGAGAGCCTAAGCGTAACAGGCTAACTACTCAGGAAGAGTATGACTGAAATAAGAGCTTGACTCGCAATCATGCAGTCTCTTTCTTGTCGCAACAGTGACTCCTCTCACTTTTGTCTTCTCTTAGGGTCACTACTCTTCTCGAGTAGAACACGCCTTAACTAGTGAAAGCCTCAGGCGCATCTGTCACGCCTAAGCCCACACGCGTATACGAGACAACGATCTCACACACGCAGCGGCAACGGCTACCCAGAGACTAAGAGCCTAATCGTAACAGGTTAACTACTCGGGAAGAATATGACCGAAATAAGAGCATGACACAACTTCATACTGATCACTGAATAAATTTCAGCAGTTTCAAAATCCTACAAATATGCTACATAATGTACGCATTTTTTCTTTCAGGTCAAGCTTTGACGACGACGCTCGTCGTGACGCCCACTAAGCATGCCTCCAACGGCACAGGCTAGTTCCCAAACTCGGGGGCTAAGCACCAATCAGTACTCCTAATATCTCCAGTGGCTCAGCTAGCTCCCAGGCTCGGGGGCTAGACGCTGCAAAACCACTCGACGTGGCTCCAACGACTTATCTGGCGCATAAGCACGGGGGCTGGACGCCGCAAGACTACTCGAATGATGACCTGAGTGAAGATTCAAGACCCTCGGGTTGGTTATTCAATCAATCCAAGGCTCGGGGGATGATAAGCTACACCCAACAATCAATTTTTTCAAGTCGAAAGAGGAAGATTCAAGATTTTGACCCTCAGCCTGATTCTACGATTCAACCTAAGGCTCGGGGGCTACTCCATATGGAGTGCGACTTTCGCCGCCCTCCATACACGAAGACTACAATATCATGTTGATCAAGACTTTGAGCACACCATAGCCTCATGGCAGCTTTGAGAAGCATTGAAAGATTCAGCCTGACAAAGTACTCGAAGAGCACCAAGACTACTCACCGAATATCTCAAGACTACTCGAAGACTGCTGCATTCGACTATGAAGCGCTCGGGGGCTTGTCGGGGATACATCCCCAGTACCCGCAAGGAAGGAAGAAGTCAGATTCCTACTAGGATTCCCCTGTAATCCAACTAGGACTAGTCCCGTGTACTCCTACTAGGACTCCTCCTTGTAATCCGACTACTACTCTGCCCCCTGGAGTATATAAAGGAGGGCAGGGGTACCTAGCTCGGTAGGTCATACCTCAAAACCCAAGCCCAGGACACACAAGAACAACTCCAGTTCATCAAATACAAACCAACACACAGGACGTAGGGTATTACGCGATCTACCGGCCCGAACCTGTCTAAATTGTGTTCCTTGTGTCACCATTGATTCCTTGATTCTCGATGACCCTTACCGCACAAAAGACCACCTAGGGTACCCCCTAGGCGGGTTGCTGGTCTAAAACACCGACAGCTCCAGCTAGGTGGTCTTTTGTGCGGTAAGGGTCGTCGAGAATCAAGGAATCAATGGTGACGCAAGGAACATGATTTAGACAGGTTCGGGCTGCTAGATCGCGTAATACCCTACGTCCTGTCTGTTGGTTTGTATTTGATGAACTGGAGTTGTTCTTGTGTGTCCTGGGCTTGGGTGTTGAGGTATGACTTACCGAGCTAGGTACCCCTGCCCTCCTTCATATACTCTAGGGGGCAGAGTACTAGTTGGATTACAAGGAGGAGTCCTAGTAGGAGTACACGGGACTAGTCCTAGTCGGATTACAGGGGAATCCTAGTAGGAGTCTGACTTCTTCCTTCCTTGGGGGTACTGGGGATGTATCCCCGACAGCAGCTGACCTACCTTTGCGAGCCGCTTGGTGAGTTGACTACCTCAGGTAGACTTGTGAATACAAGTCAAAACTGGGGCACTAAGGCCCAGAGAGCCAAATAGCTCATGGTTGTAGCTGACCTGCCTTTGCAAGCCGCTAATGGAGGCGAGAACAAGTAGTTGACTACCGTTGAAAAGTAATTGTATATAAAAAAAGTTGAGGCCAGTGGCCTATGTACAACGTCCCATAGTCTACTGACTAGGGGTAGAAACAATAGAGATGCTCGATGTCCCACAAGTTCTCAGCGTCTTCATAGGAGAGATGCTGCAGCCTGTAGGATCCTGGGCCTGTGACCTTGGATACGATGTAAGGCCCCTCCCACGATGAATTGAGTTTGTGCAGCCTTGTGGTGTCTTGGATGCGCTTGAGGACCATGTCACCGACGTTGAAGGAACATTCTTTGACGTTGCGATCATGATAATGGTGGAGTCCTTCAAGGTACCTTGCTGACTAGACGAGTGCCGCATGGTGGGCTTCTTCTAGGTTGTCTATGTCTAGACACCTTGTTTCTTCTACCACGCCTTCATCGTATTGTTTGACTGTGGGAGATTTCCACATGATGTCGGCAGAAAGTATGGCTTCTGATCCATAGACTAGGAAGTATGGTGACTGCCCCGTAGGTTTGCACGGCTAAGTACGTAGCCCCCAGAGTACATTAGGTAGTTCTTTGAGCCACTTGCCTTCCTTGGTGTTGCCAAAGTCGTGTAGCCTTTTCTTCAGGGCGTCAAGTAACATCCCGTTGGTGTGTTCAACTTGGCTGTTGGCTCTTGGGTGAGCGACAGAGACATAGCAAACATCAATTCTGCTATTTTCACAATACTCCCCGAATTCATGGTTGTGAATTGGAGTCTAAATCCGTGATGATCCGGTTTAGGAATCCATAGCGGTGGACGATCTCGTCGAGGAAGTCAAGTACTATGTTTGCTTTGGGGTAGGTGACATGCTTCACTTCCATCCATTTGGTGAATTTGTCGATGGCTACGAGTACTCGGTTGAATCCTTCGGGTGCAGTTGGGAATGGTCTATTCATGTCGAGACCCCAGCATGCGAAGGGCCATGTTGGAGGTATCGTGATGAGCTTATAGGTAGGGACATGTTGTTGCTTTGCAAAGAATTGACAACCTTGGCATCGATGGACTAGTGCCTCTGCATCGGCTAGTGCAGTAGGCCAATGCTGCTCTGAAGGCCTTGCCAACTATTGTGCGCGGAGATGCAAGGTTGCCACAGATCCCTTTGTGTATTTCTTCCAATATGTCCTTGCCATCCTCTCGTGTGACGCACTTCATGAGTACCCCTGAAGATGCACCTCTTCTGTATAGCTTGTCTTCGATGAGTACGTAGCCTTTGCTTCGCCGTAAGACTTGTTCTGCTTGCGTTTTGTCTGAGGATAGTTTGTGCTCTTTGATATAGTCAATAAATAGTGTTCTCCAATCTGCATCAATCATCATAACCTCCTAGTCTGGTTCTATGGGACCAAGATTGGTGGTTGATGAGGGTGCCTGCTCTGTGATGGATGGCTTACGAAGCTCGTGGATGAAGACACCTACTGGAACTTGAGCGCGTGTTGAATCCATCTTGGACAGGATGTTCACAACGACGTTGTTGTCACGGACGACGTGATGGAACTCCAGGCCTGAAAAATTATTTTCTAGCTTGTGTACTTCTTTGCAGTACACATCCATGTTCTCTTTGTTGCGATCCCACTTATGGTTGACTTGGTTGATGACTACTAGTGAGTTGCTGTAAACTAGTAGTCTCTTGATACCGAGGGATACTGCTAGGCGTAACCCATGTAGTAGCACTTCATACTCGGCTTCGGTATTAGATACCTCCCAGAATATCTGGAGAACATATTTGAGTTGCTCACCCTTGGGGGATATTAAGAGTACTTTTGCGTTGGCGCCTTCAAGCTTGAGTGACCCATCAAAGTGCATGACCCAATGCTTTGGGCGCTCTGCTAGTGTTGGTGGTTGATTTTCTCTCCACTCTGCCATGAAATCGACTAGAGCCTAAGACTTGATCGTGGTTCGCAGCCTAAATTCTGGGGAGAGCGCTCCGAGTTCTACTGTCCATTTTGAGATTCTTCCTGTGGCGTCTCGATTATGGAGGATTTCGCCTAGGGGGAAATTAGTGATCACGGAGATCTTGTGTTCCTATAAGTAGTGTCGCAGTTTTTGCAAGGTGAGTACTATGGCGTAAAGTAGCTTCTGGACTGGTGGGTACCGGGTCTTGGAATTTGAGAGTACTACACTGACAAAGTAGACTGGTCTTTGGACCATGTATACGTGACCTGGTTTTGACCTTTCAACTACTATTGTCGTGCTTACGACATGAGTAGTGGCAGCGATGTATAGCAGCAAGTCTTCATTTGGAGTTGGTGCTGTGAGGATCGGTGGCTTTGATAGGAAGTCTTTTAAATGTAATAGATCCTTATCCATCTCTTATGTCCACTAGAATTTGTCTTGCCGTTTGAGCAGTTTGAAGAAGGGGAGGCCCCATTCTCCAAGTCTTGAAATAAATTTGTTGAGGACTGCCATGCATCTTGTCAGCTTATGGACGTCCTTAATGCTGGGCAGAGCTTGCATATTGGTGATGGCAGTGATTTTCTAAGGGTTCGCTTCAATGCCTCTGTAGCTGATGATGAACCCAAGTAGTTTCCCTAACGGTACGCCAAAGATGCATTTTGTAGGATTCAGTTTCCACTGGAATGCTCTCAGGCTGGTGAAGGTCTCTTCCAAGTCTGCGATGAGATCATCTGGATTTCTGGTTTTGACTACCACGTCATCCACGTAGGCTTCCACATTGTGGTGAAGTTGTTTCTCAAAGCACATCTGGATGGCGCGTTGATATGTTTCTCCTGCATTCTTCAACCCAAAAGACATTGTTTAGTAGAAGAAAGCTCCAAAAAGGGTGATAAACGCAGTTTTGGCTTGGTCTTCTTCCTTGAGAGCTATCTGGTGATATCTTGAATAGCAATCAAGGAAGCAGAGTAATGCACATCCAGCTGTAGAGTCAACGACTTGTTCAGTCCTTGGGAGCCCGAAGGGATCCTTAGGACAATGCTTGTTGAGGTCTGTGTAGTCCACACACATCCTCCATTCGTTGTTGTTCTTCTTGCGGACCAGGACTGGGTTGGCGAGCCACTCAGGATGGAAGACTTCTTTTATGAAGCCTGCCATGAGTAGTTTTGCTAGCTCTTTCTTGATGGCTTTTCTTTTGTCCTAAGAAAATCTACGTAGTCACTATCTCTTTGGAATAGCTTTAGGATCTACGTTGAGTGAATGCTCTATCAACTCCTTGGGCACACCTGGCATATATGCCAGTTTCCATGCAAAAATGTCTCGGTTTGCTCGAAGAAAGCTAACGAGCGCGCTGTCTTATTTGGCATCCAGCCCTAGCACAGGGTTGTCTTAGAGGAGTCGCCGATCTTGAGGTCAATGGCTTTGAAGTCTACATCACTTGTCAGCTTGACTTTAGTAGCTCCCGACTTGTTTTCTAGGATTTTGAGTTCCGTTAGGGAGAGCTTTTTTGAAGCAGTGAAGACTTGTTGTATTGAGCCGGGTACTTGACTAGTTGCCGCCAGCTCAATAGCTTTTGTGTCGCATTCGTATGATTTTCGTAAGTCTCCACGGAGGGAAAGTACTCCCTTAGGTCCTAGCATTTCAAGAGTAGGTAAAAATAATGTGGGATTGCCATGAACTTAGCTAGTGCTGGTCTTCCAAGAATAGCGTGATAAGAAGTCTCGAAGTCTGCTACCTCGAGCCTTATGTACTCTATGCGGTAGTGCTCCTTGGTCCCGAAGGTAGCTGGTAGGACTACGTGTCCAAGCGGTATAGCTACATTGCCTGGGACAATCCCATAGAACGGTGAGTTCATTGGTGTGAGCATATTAGTAATGTCGAGGCCCATCTTCTTTAGAGTTGTGGCGAAAATAACGTTGAGGCCACTCCCACCATTGATGAGTACTTTAGTGAGTCTTGAGCCAGCGACAACTGGGTTCAGGACGATGGGGAACCGTCCTAGTTTTGAGAAACTTGTCCATTGGTCTTTCCTGGAGAAGGTAATCTGTACCTCAGACCACTTGAGGGGTGTGGGAGTAGCGGGCTCAATGGACATGATCTCTCTGAGTAGACCGCCTTGACCTCAATTCACTTTGTAAATTTGTCCACTACTACGAAGATAAGTGTGTAACCGCCCGGAGCGGTTTTGAAGGGCCCAATCATGTTCAGCCCCTAGCATGCGAAAAGCTAGGATGGTGGGATAGTGTGTAGGACCTGAGCCGGAAGATGCTACTGCTTGGAGAAGAATTGACACTCCTTGCACCATTTGATGAGGTCCTTTGCATTGGCTACCGCTGTTGGCCACTAGAAACTAGAGCGGAAGGCCTTGCCGACCAAAGTCCCCAAGGCAGCATGGCTGCCGCAAGTTCTAGAGTGGATTTCATGTAGAAGTTCAATACCCTCACTTCGTCAAATGCACTTCATCAGGATCCCTGTAGATGTGGCTTTCCTGTAGAGTTTATTGCCAATGACAACGTAATTTGTACTGCGCTAAGATAATTTTTCATGCTCTGTCTTATGTTCTGGCACCAGCTGGTCGGTGATCAAAGCTATAAATGGCGTGCGCTAGTCTTCTTCCACCTCAATCATCCGTAGGTTTGGGGTTAGCCAGAGCCTGAGCGCCAGCATTATTGACCTGGTCCGGATCCAGGACTTTGATAGAAGGTTTCCAGAGGTCTTCTATGAATACACTGGCTGGAACCTAAGCACGATTAGAGCCAATCTTGGACAAGACGTCGGTAGAGACATTGTGGTCCCTAAGGATGTGATGGAACTCAAGACCGTCGAAGTGGGCTTCAAGCTTGCGGATTTCTGCGCAGTAAGCGTCCATGGATTCATTGGTGCAGTCTTAGTTCTTGTTGACTTGCTCGATGACAACCTTGGAGTCGCCATAAGCAAGGATGCGCTTGATTCCAAGGGAAATAGCGATGCGTAACCCATGAATGAGAACTTCATACTCGACACCGTTGTTAGTGGCCTTGTAGTGGATCTGGAGTACGTACTTGAGTTGCTCACCTTTTGAGGATATGAAAAGGACCCCTGCGCCAGCTCCTTCGAGATTGAGGGCACCATCAAAGTACATGGTCTAGTGTTCTGGCCTCTCCAAAGAGGGTGGCTTCTGGATCTCTATCCACTCGGCCACGAAGTCGGCCAGGATCTATGACTTAACCGCGTGGCGTGGGCAAAAATCAAGGTCGAACTCGCCGAGCTCCACGGACCACTTAACAACTTGGTTGTTGATGTCCTTGTTGTGTAGGAATTCACCAATGGGGGAATGAGGATACCACACAGATCTTGTGCACCTGGAAGTAGTGACGCAGCTTTCTTAAAGAGGTCAGTACTGCGTAGAGCAGTTTCTAGACTTGAGTATAGCGGGTCTTGGAGTCGCTGAGGACTATGTTGGCGTAATACACCAGCCGTTCCATTGCGTAAGCGTGGCCAGATTCCTGGCACTTCACAACCAGTACGATGCTGACAACATGCATCGTTCCAGATATGTAAAGGTATAGTGTTTCTTGGTCGGGCGAGGCCATCATGATGGGAGGAGTGGTGAGGAAAGCCTTGAGCTCCTCAAGGTCCTTGCTGGCCTCATCGTCCTACTCGAATTTATCTATCTTTTTTATGAGCTTGAAGAAGGGTAGGCCTCTTTCTCCAAGCTTGCTGATGAAATGGCTAAGGGCCGCCATCATGCCAGTCAGCTTCATGACATTCTTTTTGTTAGATGGTTGTGTCATGTTTCTGATTGCATCCACCTTGATGGGGTTGGCCTCGATGTTGTGCTGGCTAACCATGAAGCCCAGGAGCTTTCCGGATGGCACACCGAAGACACACTTGCTGGGGTTGAGTTTCGAGCGATAAGCCCGGAGGCTATTGGAAGTCTCATCAAGGTCGAATATGAAGCTTTCCTCATCCTTTGTTTTGACAACCACATTATCGACGTAAGCCTCGATGTTCCTGTGCAGCTGTGTTGCGAGGCAACCCTGGATTGCCTTTTGGTAGGTGGCGCCGGCGTTTTTCAACCCGAAGGTCATGGTGTTATAATAGTAGATACCAAAGGGCATTATGAATGCCATCTTATCTTGGTCAGTAGGATCAAGGGCAATCTGGTGATAGCCTGAGTAACAGTCTAGGAAGCAGAGCAAAATGCTCCCTGCCGTTGAATCTACGACTTGGTTGATGAACGAAAGAGGAAAGGGGTCTTTAGAGCAGTGCTTATTCAGGTCGGTATAATCAGTGCACATTCTCCATTTGCCAGTTTTCTTTCTTACAAGGACTAGATTTGCTAACCAATCGGGATGCTTACATTCACAGATGAATCTGACAGCAAGGAGTTTATTCAATACTGGCCTAATGGCCTCCTTGCGATCTTGGGCGAAGTGACGGAGTTTTTGCTTGAACAGTTGCGCAGACTTGCTCAAGTCCAAAGAGTGCTTAGCCAGCTCCCTAGAGACATCGGGCATATTGGATGGCATCCACACGAATATGTCCGAGTTTTCCTGGAGGAAACTGGTGAGCGCAAGTTCCTATTTCTCTGAGAGGTCGGCCCCTATGAGGGCCATCTTGGTTGGGTTTTCTAGGCCGAGGCAGATCTTTTTGACCCTTGGGTCCGGTCGTAGTGCCATGGTCGTCGACTCCATCTCAGGGATCATGAGCTGATCCTTCCTCATCTTCTGGGCCTCGGCTACCATAGCGGTGGCCTTGGCTGATAACTCCAGGGCTTCGGCGAGCTGAACTGCCTCGATATCACATTTGTACAATGGCTCCACATCACCGTACATGGAGAGGACTCCGTTTGGGGCTGGCATTTTGAGGACGAGGTAGGTGTGATGCGGAATTGCCATAAACCTTGCCAGCATGGGCCTACCAAGGATGGCGTGATAGGAAGTCTTGAAGTTTGCCACCTCAAATGTGAGGTGTTTGCTGCGGTAGTTAGCCTATGTGCCAAAGGTGACCGGTGACCGGTAGAACAACTCGGCCAATCAGGTTGCCAGGAACGATGCCATAAAAGGGCTCCTCGCAAGGATGGAGCCTCTCGAAGTTGAAGTCCATACGCTTCAAGGTCTTGGTGAAGATTATATTGAGTCTGCTACCACCGTCGATCAGCACCTTGGGGAGTAGCGCCCGATCTATGGTTGGGCAAACCACCAGCGGGTAGGACCCGGGATCTAGGATGTGGACCTAGTGATCTTTCCTGGAGAAGATTATGGATTGCTTAGACCAGCATAGATACTGGACTGGTTGTACGGAGACAAAGTTCACCTCTTGCTAACGTAGTTTCGACTGGAGGTTGCTGCAAAAAGCGTTGTGGCCGCCCACAATGATGTTGACTTGGCGCTCTGGTCGCTGGAAATCCCCATTCTGGTTAGCACCGGGCCATTGGGTGTCTTGATGCAACTGGTCGTGGCGCTTCTCTCGGTCTTGGTCGTCGTGGTCGTCATGCCTGCGATTGTCACGGTTGTCATGGTCATCACGGCATCATGGCGGTGATCGCAGTCGTCATTGTAGTGGTCGTCGTGGTGGCGATTGTTGCGGCCATCATGGTGTCGGTAGTCACGCTTGTTGTTATCGTGACGATAGTCACTACGGCGTGGTTGCTTGTATTCCACCAAAGTGTTGAGCTCTTTCTTCAGAACTGTGCAATCCCGAAGGGTGTGACGTGCGTCTTTGTGAAAGGGGCACGGAGCACTGAGGGTTGCATCAAACTCTTCCCTGTTGAAAGTGCTCTGTCTAGCCAGATCACTTTTAGCAGCATAGACCTCTAGGGCCCTTTTTCATAGTTGGTGTTCCGGGCATGATCGGGTTCGTGGTGGGTTGGCTGATCATAGTCGTCAGCCGCGCGCTGTTTAATGTTCTAGAACTGAACTTTTGCCGCCTCTTCAATGTTAGCTTGTCTATTGACAACTTCCATCATATGCTCAACCATCTTTGGGGCTGCCTCATATAACTTCTCGAACATGGGATGGTTTGTCAAATTGGAGCGGAAATACCAGATAATATCACGGTCTTCAATGCCAGCCAGTCTGTTGCGGTTCTCGAAGAAGTGATTGGCGTATTCTCAAATGGTTTTGCCTATCCTTTGGCGGACTTGGCCAAGCTTTTCCCTATTACTGGGTCGGCTATAGGTAGCCTGGTAATTCTAGGTGAAAGCTCTAGCGAGCTGATCCCAACTATCAATGTTGTTCGGAGGGAGATTTCCAGCCATAGGAGCGGTGCTGAGCCCATTGCCACCGGGAAGTATGCGGACATCTGGTCGTAGGTGCCATTGGCAGCTCTCACCATGGTACTATATGTCTTGAGCCAGATGGTGGGGTCGGAGCGACCATCATACTTTTTGTTGATGGCTGGCTTGAATGTGGCTGGCCAATCGACAACCCGAAGGCGTGGAGTGGAGGCAGTGAAGCCGTCAATCGTCGTGTCATTGTTGAAATCGTCAAGGTGGAGCTAGGTGGGTGGAGCCCTGCGGCGTTCGTCGTAGTCGCACCTGGGCTGGTAGTAGGTGTCGTCAGGGGCGCCATAGATGTAGTCATAGTCGGCGTGGTGACGCATCTCATCTTCCAGGTGACAGCGGTCCCGCGCTCGATGTCGCGGTTGGGCACAGGAGCGTCGTAGTTGCAGTTGTACTTGATGCGACAGCGGAGCTTGGCCTCTGCACGCTCACTGTGTTGGTTGTTGAGGTCCTTGCGGATGTCGTGATGCTGTTGGAGGTCGCGTAACTCATCACGAAGATTACGTTGTGGGCTTGGTCGGCCATGATCGTTGTGCTTGCCTCCCCTATCATGATGGCGGTTGTCGTTGTGGCCATGCTGACGGTCGTTGTACGCAGGAAGGTTGGTGGGTGGGTTGACAGGTTGGATAGCATTTTGCTCTACCTCCTCTTCGCGGATTGGCTCCATCCGATCACCTGTGCGGTCGTCTCGGCGGTGGTCGGATCTGCTATTCCCAGACCGGCTTCGAGAGTGCCGGGAAGTTGTGGACCGAGAATATACAGGTCGATTGTTGAGTTGCTCTTCGATCAAGGCATTGGCGACTTGGAGTCGCACCTGGATCCGTTGGACCTGGTCTGAGTCTGGGAGATTCTCTAGGTCGGCGACAACTGCTCCTAGGTTGGCTTGGGGTGTGGCAAAGACGTTGTGGCTGGCCTGCTCAAGATCGGCTAGAAGATTGCGGGCATGTATAGGGTGCCAGCATCTGACCCGAGCACCACCTTGGTTGGGGTTGTCGCGGTCATCGTGTGGCTGATGACGCTGGTCGCCTACTGCATTGGCGTTAACAACAGGTGGCTGCTGAGCATCAGGTTGGTCATGTTGTCGCCGTGCTGCGCGATGCTGATTTCTGGCATTTCGGTCTTCTTCTTGAGATTCTGTTTCACCATCTAGAGGTGGCTCATCAATTGACACCATGAAAACTTCATGATCTGCTGTAAAGGAGTTATTTTCATCATCACTGCCATAGGAATTTGGCATCAGGGTTATGCGAGGCACCTAAAATTCACCGTAGTCCAGAAACAAGGCAAGTTTGGGCGGGTCTCCAAATTGGATCCGGAAAACCTTGCTGAGCTTGGCAGAGTACTCGGCGGTCAAGTTTCGTAGACCGAAGGGGGACGTGGGACGAACCCTTCACCGACCTTGTTGAACACAGCGCCACCTCAGACATATATATGCACTCCTCAATGGTGTTGTTGATGCGATCTAGCCCCGCGGTCAGGTCGGAGGGTGTGGGTGGGCGGGCGACAACGAGTAGACCTAGAACCTTCTCGAAGAGAGAGAGTTCGCCGACTTGCTAGGCAAGCGGTGTGACGATCCTTGAGCGGAAAACTTGTCTTGCCGGAACGAATTCGACGAAAGCCGAGCTGGTGGAGGACGCCGAGTCGACGAAAGAGGCGGTCGGATCGAAATCCGCCTGTTGGGGGGAAATATTAACGATCTCCTAAATGCCGCTTAAAGGAACAAACATGAAGGCCCAGGCCCATCCAGGATAACGAAATCGCCGTCAAGCCCAACATGAGTAAGACTCTGCCTCGCCCGACCGCGGTCTCGGGGTCGGGAGCGTCCGACCTCCCGCCGCGAGGCTCCGCCTCGTTCGACCGCGACCCCGGGGTCAGGGGCGCCCGACCCCTCGCCACAAGGTGCCGCCTCGCCCGACCCCGAGCACAGGGGTCGGACTCATTGGGGCCCCCAGGATGGATATCCCCCGGGCGCGGACCTGGTGATCAAGGTAATGATCCCGTGGGTCCCCCTTGTCGACCTTGTCATAAATGCGCCGTAGGCCTGGCAGGAAGAAGGATGACCGCGTTCCTCACGCAACCTGCTGCAAGTACCCATGCACGACCACACTGTACAAGGTATAGTGCTGGCGGCTTCCTTCCATTCGCCGCAGGGTACTAATGGCCTGCGCCGACCGGAGCAGAGGGAAGACTCGCCCATCCTCGGGCCCCGCGCGCCCGGCAGCGGGGATGTGATGCCCTCTCTCCACAAGCCATCATCAGGATGGCGGCATCCGCCGTCCCTCCCAACGAACACCGGAGTGACGACGAAAACACCTTCATCATAACCCGACGCCTATGGACACTGAAGAAGCTATCTGTAGGGCGCGACGACAGATGGTGCACGGCCGCACCCGTCCTCCAGCATACGCGCCGGCGCACGTCAGGGGCCAGCAAGAGCGTCGGGCGCCTAGGAACTTGGTTTCTCCCTTCTTGCCATATTTTTACCGTACTACGTTTAAACTCATACTGCCCTCATCACCCGGTCTCAGCTGTAACCCCGGCAGCTGTTGGAGGTATGCCCTAGAGGCAATCATAGAGATGATGATATTCCATTTGTATCCATGATTTGTATGTTGTGTTCATTGAATATCCATTAAAGGCTACTTGAATTGATTTGCAATTATGTGAATTGTATGTGAAACTCTTTACTTGTATGGTTATTCTAAAGTTATCCCTAGTCGGAGTTCATGTGAGGACACACATGAATATTAGACTAGCACATGTATTAGTTGATGACTATGTTTCACAAGTCATGGACATGGAGATGTTGAACTAATAATGTGGACACATGTGGATACATGTGCTAGGACTGACCCAGCACGAGAAGTAGTTCTCTCTTTAAACAACATATACGATTTGTCCTTAGACCTGATATTGTCGCATGTATTCTAGATGTGGATCGACCTACTTAGGGGCTATCAAACGCTACGCCGTAACAGGGTAGTTATAAAGGTAGCTTTCGGGTTTGTCAAGAAGCATGCTATGAGACATGGTCAATCAAGATGGGATTTGCCCCTCTCTGATTGAGAGTGATATCTCTAGGCCCCTCGAGTGATCGGATCCGAAAATGCATGGCCATGCTACGTATGGTTAAGAGTTAACCTACAAAGGGATTCCGAATCACAGGATCGAGAAAGAGCGGTCGGCTTGAAGCTAGACCAAATATCGTGAGGCAAAGGGAATAGCATGTATATTATGTTGTGATGGTTCGTCTGATATGATCTTCGTGTGCGTATAGGAGTTGGCACATCTTGCTAGAGGCCGCTACTGACTATTGGGCTGAGTAGGAGTACTCGGGCCATGTCTATACGTATCCGAACCCATAGGGTCACACACTTAAGGGGCTGGAAGCCCAATTCGGATCTGATCCGAGTTGGATTAGGTTTAGAAGTACTAATGGGCCTCGGACCCAGAGGCCCGTCAGGAACCTCTATAAATAGAGGGGTGGGGGCGCCCTAGGGTTTACACCTTTTTGGCGAAACAGACCTGCCGCGCCTCCCACGCCCTCGCCTGTTGCAACTCGTGGATCTAGCAGTCCAGCTTGCGACGCTTCCTCCCTGCACGTGTGGATACCTTGGAGGTGTTGCGCCTGCAGCACTTGGACGAGCCGCCGACGAGCCACGACGAGCCGACGATGAGCCGCGGCACCGGAGGCGATCTTGTTGCACGCGTGGACGAGCTGCTGAGAAGCTGCTGGACGTGATCGACTACGTACGACTACCTTGATCGACTATGTACGACTACGTGATCGTCTTCACTGCATCGACGCATATCTACATCTTCCGCACCAGTAGTGCGTCGAGTGGTAATCCCGTGATCCTTATACGGCAGTTCTTCCTAGTTATACACGGTAGAATTTTTGATTTGCGCTAGCGTAGCCTACCTCGTATCCCAACAGTGGTATCAGAGCCGTAGCTGCTTAGTTTTGGATTCGGGATGTGTGCATATGGAGATATGCGAGTTTTCCTTTTGATCTATGTCCTGGTTTCGTGCCCTTGCTGCAATGGTAGTGTAACGACATACTCCTACCGGTCGGTTTCCGCCATCGGAGTTAAGTGATACACGTAAATCCAGTTGCAGTGAGCGAAGATCAATCTGATTGGTCGAATCAAAATCCAGGGTCATACGCCAGGCGCATTAGATGTGCAATAGTAGATGAGATCTACTGCCGGGGTCGGGATTTTGCCGTTTGCGTATGCTTCGGTAAATCAGCCGTAACTTTTCAGTACGATCTCGGATCGGGGCGAATTTTATATGAAAATTGATCTACAGAAAAAGTTACACATGAAATTCAACACGCCATTTTGGGCGAAATTAGTTTTCCCAAATTCGGCTTGGAAGATGGAGTTTCGGGCATCCGAAGTTTGGAATGTTAGGATGCCTAACTCTGTTTTGCAGGATGTATGTTTGTATCTTGTGATCAGTATGGCCCCCTTGTGTATGTGATGCATGTGTGTAACTCATTCGTGACCTGCGTGTCGCGTGTACGGCAACACGGCAGGAGCCATATGTGTTGTCACTTTATTGTATTTAATGGTCTGCGTACCAATCTGTGATGATCCAAGCAACTATGTAATCTTCATTACTAGATTCTTTACTAGCTATTAGGCGTAATAGCATGTTCTAGTTCTTGGAGGACTCATCACCAGGAGGATGGCGCACATGGAACATGGAGATGGAGATCACCATGGTGAACAGGTTCTATGGAGATGGAGATCACCATATGAAAACGGGCCATACTGTGTCACAACTATGTGAATGCTATTCTGTTTATGTTTTACTTTTTGCATGCTGTGATGTTAGAAGTAGAATGATCCCTCACAAAGTTTAAGTTAGTATGCCCTCCCAACTAAAACTTGCACCGTCCCATGTCTTGTACAATTAGTGGTGGGTCTATGAAATTAGGGTGCCACTAGTTTTCCTTGACTAGACGGGTTTGTGTCGGACACTTACGCGCATAAGGGTTGGTTTGCTTAACAAGATTATCTTAATGGTTAAGGACCTTGGGGCATAAAGGTTGGGCGCTGAGACATAGAGATGTCACCCAACAACAGGAGTCATATGTGATATGATTAGCAAAAGTTGCTTACCGATCTACCTTGTTTGCTAGCGGTGATGCTAAAGCTCACTAGTGGACTTGTTAGTTGTGGATCCTGAATCACTAAGTTTCAATAGAGGGATATTGATTTTAGTGGGAGTAGATTCTGTTAAAATAGTTTAATATGATTTGCTCTATCATGGATATGTTTGTCTTAGTGTATTTTGCATTACTTTATTGTAGATTAAATGGCACCTAGCAGCACTACACCGTTTGCTTTGCGTTCGGTCCTTGAGAAGGACAAGTTGAATGGAACAAATTACTCGGATTGGATCCATAACCTGAGAATTGTTCTCAGAGCTGAGAAAAAGGAAGATGTTCTAGACAACCCACTACCAGAAGAACCTGCTGATGATGCACCCGCTGCTGCTAAGAATGCTTACAAGAAAGCATGTGATGCTAACCTCAAAGTAAGCTGCCTTATGCTTGCTTGCATGGAACCCGAGCTGCAGATGCAGTTCGAAACAAACCATGAGGTGCATGATATGATCGTGGCGCTTAGAGACATGTTCCAAACACAGGCCAGGACTGAAAGGTTCAATGTGTCTAAGGTTTTTGTTGAGAGCAAGCTAGCAGAAGGCGCAGCAGTAGGACCACACGTAATCAAGATGGTTGGTTACACTCAACGGTTGGAGAAGCTAGGCTTCCCACTGGGCCAAGAGTTGGCCACTGATTTCATTCTTTCGTCTCTTCCGCCTAGCTATGGGAACTTCATCTCGAACTACCATATGCATGGGACGGAGAAGAGTTTGAATGAGCTGTGTGGCATGCTTAAAACAGCAGAGGCTGACATCAAGAAAAGCGCTAGTACCAGCCATGTGATGGCTATACAGAACAAGCCTAGCTTTAAGAAGAAGAGCAATTCTTGGAAGAAGAAGGGTAAGGCTGGAACGTCCAAGCCAAACCCACCGCCCAAGGTTAAAGCTGGACCTGGACCTGCTCCAGACAAAGAGTGCTTTTACTGTCATGAACTTGGTCACTGGAAGAGAAACTGCAAGCAGTACCTAGCTTCCTTGAAGAATGGCGGAAGTAAGAGTACTTCTACCTCAGGTACGCTTGTTGTTAATGTTATAGACAACATATTTCTCGCTGATACAATTATTAATTCTTGGGTATTTGATACCGGATCGGTTGCTCATATTTGCAATTCGATGCAGGGAATGATAAGAAGTAGAAGCGTGGAAAGAGGAGAACTTGATTTCCGCGTGGGCAATAATGCAGGAGTTGTTGCGTTGACCGTCGGGACGATGCAACTCCACCTCCCGTCAGGATTTATTACGGAGTTGAATAATTGTTATTTTGTTCCTAGTTTAAGTCGAAACATTTTGTCTCCTTCATGCTTGATGAAGGATGGTTATTCATTTGCGAGTGAAAACAATGGTTGTGTGATCTCTAAGAATAATATGTTTATGGCTTTTGCACCCATTGTGAATGGATTATTTGTTTTAAATCTTGATGGTTCACCTGTCTGTAATGTAAGTGCTAAAAGGCATCGGCCTAATGATTTGAGTCCTACCTACTTGTGGATTTGTCGTTTGGGTCATATAAGTGAAAAGCGCATGAAGAAGCTCCATTCTGATGGACTTCTAACTTCGTTTGATTTTGAATCATACGAGACATGTGAGGCTTGCTTGCTAGGCAAGATGACCAAGACGCCTTTCACAGGATTTCCTGAGAGAGCAGTAGACTTGTTGGAACTCGTACATAGTGATGTATGCGGACCAATGAGCACGACGGCTAGAGGAGGATTCCAATACTTCATAACTTTCACTGATGATTTTAGTAGATATGGCTATGTCTACTTGATGAGGCACAAGTCTGAAACCTTTGAAAAGTTCAAGGAATTTCAGAATGAAGTTGAAAATCAGCGTGGCAAGAAAATTAAGACCTTACGATCTGATCGTGGAGGCGAGTATTTGAGCCACGAGTTTAGCAATCATCTAAAGAGTTGCAGAATTGTTCCACAACTTACGCCGCCTGGAACACCTCAGAGAAATGGTGTGTCCGAGTGACGTAATGGAACTTTGTTAGACATGGTTCGATTAATGATGAGCCAGTCGGACCTACCGTTGTCATTTTGGGGATACGCTCTAGAAACAGCAGCTTTCACACTTAATAGGGTACCATCTAAATCCGTAGTTAAGACACCATATGAGATATGGACTGGAAAGGTTCCTAGTTTGTCTTTTCTAAAGATTTGGGGATGTGAAGTGTTTGTCAAGCAACTTCAGTCGGACAAGATCGCACCCAAGTCGGATAAGTGCATTTTCGTGGGATATCCAAAGGAAACTTTGGGATATTATTTCTACAACCGATCAGAAGGCAAAGTGTTTGTCGCTCGGAATGGGGTTTTCCTAGAGAAAGAGTTTCTCAAAGGAGAAAAGAGTGGAAAGACAGTGCATCTTGAAGAAGTTCAAGATGAGCCGATCGGGCAAGAATCAATGAGTGATGCTAATGTAGCAGAACAAGTTGAGATACCCATGGCAAGAGAAGCACCGCCACAACCACGAAGGTCGCCAAGGCTCCGCGAAATGCGGGAAATATTATTGTTGGACAATGATGAGCCTGCGACATATGCAGAAGCAATGATGGACCCAGACTTCGAAAAATGGCAGACTGCCATGCAATCCGAAATAGAGTCCATGGGAGACAATCAAGTTTGGAACTTGGTTGACCCGCCTGATGGTGTTAAAGCCATAGAGTGCAAGTGGATCTATAAGAAGAAAAAGGACATGGATGGAAATGTTCACATCTATAAAGCACGACTTGTCGCAAAAGGTTTTCGACAAGTTCAAGGAGTTGACTACGATGAGACCTTCTCGCCCGTAGTGATGCTTAAGTCCATTTGGATTATTCTAGCTATAGCTGCATATTTCGATTATGAGATATGGCAGATGGATGTCAAGATAGCTTTCCTGAATGGAAACCTAGCTGAGTACGTGTATATGATACAGCCCGAGGGTTTTGTCGATCCGAAAAATGCTGGAAAGGTATGCAAGCTTCAGAGATCCATTTATGGATTGAAGCAAGCATCTAGGAGTTGGAACATTCATTTTGATGAAGTAGTCAAAGGGTTTGACTTCACCAAGAACAAAGAAGAGTCTTGTGTTTACAAGAAGGTTAGTGGGAGTTCTGTAGTATTTCTAATCTTATATGTGGATGACATATTACTGATTGGAAATAACATTCCTATGCTTGAGTCCGTAAAGACTTCACTGAAAAATAGTTTTTCGATGAAGGACTTAGGGGAAGCGGCATATATTCTGGGCATTAAGATCTATAGAGATAGATCAAGAAGGCTTATAGGTTTAAGCCAAGATACTTACATTGACAAAGTGTTGAAGCGGTTCAGCATGGAAGAGGCAAAGAAAGGGTTCTTGCCTATGTCACATGGCATACATCTCATCAAGACTCAGTGTCCTTCGACTGCTGATGAGCGGGATCGCATGAGTAGAGTGCCATATGCCTCGGCTATTGGATCTATCATGTATGCAATGATAAGTACTCGCCCAGATGTTTCATATGCACTAAGTATGACAAGCAGACACCAATCTGATCCAGGTGAGAGTCACTGGACAGCGGTGAAAAACATTCTTAAGTACTTGAGAAGGACTAAAGATATGTTCCTAATCTATGAAGGTGAGGAGGAGCTCGTTGTAATAGGTTACACCGATGCTAGTTTCCAAACCGACAGAGATGATTCAAAGTCACAATCAGGATTTGTGTTCACGCTAAATGGTGGTGCTGTTAGTTGGAAGAGTTCCAAGCAGGAGACGGTGGCCAATTCTACGACAGAAGCCGAGTACATCGCGGCTTCAGAAGCCGCGAAAGAAGGTGTTTGGATAAGGAATTTCCTCATTGAGCTTGGTGTGTTCCCGAATGCGTCCAGCCCATTGAATCTCTACTGTGATAACAATGGGGCAATTGCGCAAGCAAAGGAGCCAAGGAACCACCAGAAGAACAAACACGTAATGCGGCGATTTCATCTCATTCGAGACTTCGTTGACCGGGGTGAGATCAAGATATGCAAAATACACACGAATCTGAACATTTCTGATCCGTTGACAAAACCACTCCCGCAGGCTAAGCATGATGCGCATGTAAGAGCTATGGGTATTAGGTACCTTCTAGATTGACTCTAGTGCAAGTGGGAGACTGTTGGAGGTATGCCCTAGAGGCAATCATAGAGATGATGATATTCCATTTGTATCCATGATCTGTATATTGTGTTCATTGAATATCCATTAAAGGCTACTTGAATTGATTTGCAATTATGTGAATTGTATGTGAAACTCTTTACTTGTATGGTTATTCTAAAGTTATCCCTAGTCGGAGTTCATGTGAGGACACACATGAATATTAGACTAGCACATGTATTAGTTGATGACTATGTTTCACAAGTCATGGACATGGAGATGTTGAACTAATAATGTGGACACATGTGGAGACATGTGCTAGGACTGACCCAGCACGAGAAGTAGTTCTCTCTTTAAACAACATATACGATTTGTCCTTAGACCTGAGATTGTCGCATGTATTCTAGATGTGGATCGACCTACTTAGGGGCTATCAAACGCTACGCCGTAACAGGGTAGTTATAAAGGTAGCTTTTGGGTTTGTCAAGAAGCATGCTATGAGACATGGTCAATCAAGATGGGATTTGCCCCTCTCTGATTGAGAGTGATATCTCTGGGCCCCTCGAGTGATCGGATCCGAAAATGCATGGCCATGCTACGTACGGTTAAGAGTTAACCTACAAAGGGATTCCAAATCACAGGATCGAGAAAGAGCGGTCGGCTTGAAGCTAGACCAAATATCGTGAGGCAAAGGGAATAGCATGTATATTATGTTGTGATGGTTCGTCTGATATGATCTTCGTGTGCGTATAGGAGTTGGCACGTCTTGCTAGAGGCCGCTACCGACTATTGGGCTGAGTAGGAGTACTCGGGCCATGTCTATACGTATCCGAACCCATAGGGTCACACACTTCCTCCGCGCGAACAGCGATGTCTTCGCGTGGAAGCCCTCGGACATGCCTGGCATTTCGAGAGAAGTCACCGAGCACTCCTTGAACATCAAGGCCGGCTCCAAGCTAGTGAAGCAAGGGCTGCGCCGTTTCGACGAGGAAAGGCGCAAGGCCATCGGTGAGGAGCTCCAGAAGCTTCTGACGGCCGGATTCATCAAAGAAGTGCACCACCCCGAGTGGCTAGCTAATCCTGTTCTTGTACCGAAAAAGAACGGGAAATAGAGGATGTGCGTTGATTATATCGGTCTGAACAAGGCGTGCCCAAAGGATCCGTTTCCTTTGCCACGCATAGATCAAATAGTCGACTCAACCGCCGGGTGTGAAACCCTCAGCTTCCTCGACGCATATTCCAGCTACCATCAGATAGCGATGAAAGAGTCCGACCAGCTCGCCACCTCTTTCATCACCCCCTTTGGCCCCTACTGCTACGTTAAGATGCCATTCGGCCTCAAAAACACGGGGGCTACTTTCCAGCGATGCATGCTAAAGTGCTTTGGGGACCTCATCGGGCAAACCGTGAGGCTTACGTTGATGACATTGTAGTCAAATCCAAGAGGGGCGACCAGCTCATCCCCGACCTTGAACTAGCCTTCGAGAGGCTGAGGGATAAGCGTATTAAGCTCAATCCCGAAAAATGTGTATTCGGAGTCCTAAGGGGCATGCTTTTAGGCTTCATCGTCTCCGTGCGCGGCATCGAAGTGAATCCGGAGAAGATAGCGGCCATCAGCGACATGGGGCCAATCCGGAACATAAAGGGAGTCCAGCGCGTCACGGGATGCTTGGCGGCCCTGAGCCGCTTCATCTCACGCCTCGGTGAGCGGGGGCTTCCTCTCTATCGACTCCTAAAGAAGACTGACCGCTTCGAATGGACGGGCAAGGCCCAGGAGGCACTTGACCGGCTCAAGGGCCTCCTGACGAAGGCCCCGGTCCTAGTCCTGCCGACCGACGGCGAGCCCCTTCTGCTCTACATCGCGGCGACCACCCAGGTGGTTAGCGCGGCCCTGGTGGTGGAACGAGAAGAGGAGGGACACGCTCTCAAGGTGCAACACCCGGTGTATTTCATCAGCGAGGTCTTGTCCGAGTCCAAGACGCATTACCCACAGATCCAGAAGCTCATCTACGCCGTCCTCGTCACGAAGAGGAAGCTGCGCCACTACTTCACCTCCCACCCGGTAACGGTTGTTTCGTCGTTCCCATTAGGTGAAGTGATCCGGAACCAGGACGCCACGGGATGGATTGAGAAGTGGGCACTCGAGCTCATGGACCAGGGCATCACCTACGCCCCCCGCACTGCCATCAAGTCCCAGGTACTCACTGATTTCGTGGCAGAGTGGACGGAGATTCAAACGCCATCGACGCCGAAGAAGTAGGAGTACTGGATGATGTACTTCGACGGGTCGCTGATGAGGGCCCGTCCTGGAGCGGGTCTCGTCTCTGTCTCTCCTCTAGGCATGCGCATCAGGTACATGATCCGCCTCCATTTTCCTGCATCCAACAATGTCGCCGAGTATGAAGCCCTCCTCAACGGGCTTCGCATCACCATCGAGCTGGGCATCCGTCGGCTAGACATCCGGGGCGACTCCCAGCTAGTCGTCGAACAAGTCATGAAGGAGTGGAGCTGCCACGACCCCAAGATGGCAGCCTACTGCAACAAGGTTCGCAAGCTCGAAGACAAGTTCGACGGGCTGGAGCTCAACCACGTCGCAAGACGCTTCAACGAAGCCGCCGACGAGCTAGCGAACGCAGCATCTGGCTGAATGCCCATCCCTGACGGCGTCTTCGTTAGCGACCAGTTGAAGCCTTCGATCCGTTACACGGAGCCGGCAAGGGTCGGCGAAACACCCCCAGCCCCGGGGTTGGGCCACGACCTAGGGGAGGTCGGCAGCACGCCACCTGTCCCAGGCCCAGGCGCCAGTCCCGAGGGCGTCGACACCGCCTTGCCCAACTCAGCCCCGGGAGCCGATCCCTCCGGCCTCATGGTCATGGCAATCGTGGCAGACCCCACGGTGGGGGCCGACCCCCCGGCCGACTTGAGAGCCCCATACCTCGACTACCTCGTCCGCGACACGCTCCCGGCAGACAAGACGGAGGCCCGTAGGATCGCATGCCGCGCCAAATCCTTCGCCGTCATCGACCAGGAGCTCTACAAGATATCCAGCACTGATCCAGCACGCTGCGCCAAATCCTCCAGCACTGCATCCCGATCGAACAGGGAAAGGCACTGATCCAGGATATCCACGCCGGAGCCTGCGGTCACCACGCCGCGCCAAGGACCCTCGTTGGCAACGCCTTCCGGCAAGGTTTCTACTGGCCGACCGCGGTCGCCGATGCTACTCAGGTAGTCCGCACCTGTGAGGGGTGCCAATTCTTTGCGCGCCAGACTCACCTGCCCACACAGGTGCTACAGACCATCCCCATCACGTGGTCGTTTGCGGTCTGGGGGCTGGATCTCGTCGGACCCTTCAAGAAAGCGCCCGGGGGCTTCACCCACCTACTTGTTGCCGTTGACAAGTTCTCCAAGTGGATCGAGGCAAGACCGGTGGCGCAAATCAGGTCCGAGCAGGCGGTACAGTTCTTCACCGACATCATCCACCACTTTGCGATCCCAAATTCCATCATCACCGACAACGGCACGCAGTTCACCGGGAAGAAATTCCTCCAGTTCTGCGACGACCACCACATCCGAGTGGACTGGTCGGCCGTGGCACACCCCCGCATGAACGGGCAAGTCGAGCGAGCCAACGGCATGATACTCCAGGGTCTCAAGCCACGGATCTTCGACCGCCTCAAAAAGTTCGGCGGACGGTGGGTTGCCGAGCTCCCCGCAGTCCTTTGGAGCGTGAGGATGACCCCCAGCCAGGCGACGGGCTTCACCCCGTTCTTCATGATTTACGGGTCCGAGGCCATCCTGCCCATCGATCTAGAATACGGATCACCGAGGGTCAAGGCATACGACGAACAAGGGAACCAGGCATCGCTCGAGGACGCGCAAGATCAACTCGATGAGGCACGAGACGTAGCCCTGCTGCACTCGGCTAAATACCAGCAGGCCCTACGGCATTACCACAGCCGTAAGGTGCAAGGCCGAGCCTTCAACGTCGGTGACTTGGTGCTCCGCCTCGTCCAGGACAACAGGGGTCAGCACAAGTTAACTCCCCCGTGGGAAGGCCCTTTCATCATCGCGCAAGTACTGTGGCCAGGCACCTACAAGCTGGCAACTCCCGACGGGCAGATCTTCAGCAACGCCTGGAACATAGAACAGCTAAGGCGCTTTTACCCCTAGCTCTTATTTCCAAGTTCTGCACAGACTTGTCTGCTATTTCGATAGTTTTCTTTTTGCAGAAAAAAGAAATTCCAAGCCGTCTCTGTTCAGGCTTTTCCCCGTCAAGCTCACGGGTATCCGACCCTGGCCTCGCTCCAGGGCCGCATACCCCTCGGGGGCTATCAAGGGCTCCGGCCCAAGCCACTTGGCACCATCTAAAAGAAACATTTTTTCTTTCAAACCGAGCCCCCCTTTCTAAACTTTTGGACGCAAAAAGGAAAGAATGCGCGAACGGTGCTCAGGCAAGATTGACCGGACTGCGAAAAAACCTACGCCCCAGCAGCTACGGTGCCTTCGCCCATCAAAGCTTACTGACACACCCAACGATGCACTCCAAACTTTCAAGTCCAAAGGAACAAAAAAGGGGATCGGAAACTTTCGCACGGCCAAGTTATAAAAAAAAGTCACGTATGGCCATCATGAAACAAGTTCGAACCTGACATATTTACAATTTGGGCGCAAGCCCGGTACAGCTAACTTGACGGGGGATCTTCAGGAGGGACGGCCTCATCCTCCAGGAGCTTCGTGAGGGCTTTCGCCGGGGTGAACACTGCCGCATCAATCTCGTCCAGCTCGGCCTCGGAGTAACCGGCGGTGTACCCTCCGCTCATCCCGGCAAAGTTGATGCCGGAATAATGGGAGCCGAAGACCCCGAAGGCTCGCCGCACGCCGGTGTCAAGTGCATCCACGGCGATCTCGCGGCTCCGGCGGCGTACCCCGAGGACACGAGCCGGCAAAGAACTCGACCCCTCCTCCGGAACCACGCCGAAGCCGTCGCAGACGACGCGGACCGCATCCCGCAGGGCGCCGTGCTCACTACGCTCCGCGTCGAGCAGGTCCCTCAGCTTGGCGAGTTCGCCTGCAGGAACCATCCAGAAAACCCCACCAAGTCAGGAACCACCGCAACATCATGGGAACGCAGAAACGGAAAGGAGTCTCACCGTCGGACCAGGCCTTCAGCTCGCGCTCCCGGTCAGCTCCTTAAGACACGGCGGTCTGAAGTCCCTGCACTTGCAACCGGAGGTGACCGACCTCCGCGCCAAGGTCAGCCGCCACCTTCTCGGCCTCCTCCTTCTTGACCTTCTCGGCGTCCCGTGTTGGAGGTATGCCCTAGAGGCAATCGTAGAGATGATGATATTCCATTTGTATCCATGATTTGTATACTGTGTTCATTGAATATCCATTAAAGGCTACTTGAATTGATTTGCAATTATGTGAATTGTATGTGAAACTCTTTACTTGTATGGTTATTCTAAAGTTGTCCCTAGTCGGAGTTCATGTGAGGACACACATGAATATTAGACTAGCACATGTATTAGTTGATGACTATGTTTCACAAGTCATGGACATGGAGATGTTGAACTAATAATGTGGACACATGTGGAGACATGTGTTAGGACTGACCCAACACGAGAAGTAGTTCTCTCTTTAAACAACATATACGCTTTGTCCTTAGACCTGAGATTGTCGCATGTATTCTAGATGTGGATTGACCTACTTAGGGGCTATCAAACGCTACGCCGTAACAGGGTAGTTATAAAGGTAGCTTTCGGGTTTGTCAAGAAGCATGCTATGAGACATGGTCAATCAAGATGGGATTTGCCCCTCTCTGATTGAGAGTGATATCTCTGGGCCCCTCGAGTGATCGGATCAGAAAATGCATGGCCATGCTACGTACGGTTAAGAGTTAACCTACAAAGGGATTCCGAATCATAGGATCGAGAAAGAGCGGTCGGCTTGAAGCTAGACCAAATATCGTGAGGCAAAGGGAATAGCATGTATATTATGTTGTGATGGTTCGTCTGATATGATCTTCGTATGCGTATAGGAGTTGGCACGTCTTGCTAGAGGCCGCTACCGACTATTGGGCCGAGTAGGAGTACTCGGGCCATGTCTATACGTATCCGAACCCATAGGGTCACACACTTAAGGGGCTGGAAGCCCAATTCGGATCTGATCCGAGTTGGATTAGGTTTAGGAGTACTAATGGGCCTCGGATCCAGAGGCCCATCAGGAACCCCTATAAATAGAGGGGTGGGGGCGCCCTAGGGTTTCACACCTTTTGGCGAAACACTTCTGCCGCGCCTCCCACGCCCTCGCCTGTTGCAACTCGCGGATCTAGCAATCCGGCTTGTGACACTTCCTCCCTGCACGTG
This sequence comes from Setaria italica, assembly GCF_000263155.2. Classification (NCBI taxonomy): domain Eukaryota; kingdom Viridiplantae; phylum Streptophyta; class Magnoliopsida; order Poales; family Poaceae; genus Setaria; species Setaria italica. The sequence goes on from NC_028455.1 coordinate 13,424,639, forward strand.
TGGATACCTTGGAGGTGTTGCGCCTGCAGCACTTGGACGAGCCATCGACGAGCCGCCGACGAGCCACGACGAGCCGACGACGAGCCGCGGCACCGGAGGCGATCTTGCTGTGCACGTGGACGAGCTGCTGAGGAGCTGCTGGACGTGATCGACTACGTACGACTACGTTGATCGACTACGTACGACTACGTGATCGTCTTCACTGCACCGACGCAAATCTACATCTTCCGCACCAGTAGTGCGTCGAGTGGTAATCCCGTGATCCTTATACGGCAGTTCTTCCTGGTTATACGCGGTAGAAAATTTTGATTTGCGCTAGCGTAGCCTACCTCGTATCCCAACAGTGGTATCAAGAGCCGTAGCTGCTTAGTTTTGGATTCGGGATGTGTGCATATGGAGATATGCGAGTTCTCTGTTTGATCTATGTCCTGATTTCGTGCCCTTGCTGCAATGGTAGTGTAACGACATACTCCTACCGGTCGGTTTCCGCCATCGGAGTTAAGTGATACACGTAAATCCAGTTGCAGTGAGGGAAGATCAATATGATTGGTCGAATCGAGATCCAGGGTCATACGCCAGGCGCATTAGATGTGCAATGGTAGATGGGATCTACTGCCGGGGTCGGGATTTTGCCGTATGCGCATGCTTCGGTAAATCAGCCGTAACTTTTCGGTATGATCTCGGATCGGGGCGATTTCTATACGAAAATTGATCTACAGAAAAAGTTACACGTGAATTTCAACCGCTTTGCCGTTTTCGGCGAAATTAGATTTGCCAAATTCGGCTTGGAAGATGGAGTTTCGGGCCTCCGAAGTTTGGAACGTTAGGACGCCTAACTCTCTTTTGCAGGATGTATGTATCTTGTGATCAGTATGGCCCCTTGTGTATGTGATGCATGTGTGTAACTCATTCGTGACCTGCGTGTCGCGCGTACGGCAACACGGCAGGAGCCATATGTGTTGTCACCTTATTGTATTTAATGGTCTGCGTACCAATCTGTGATGATCCAAGCAACTATGTAATCTTCATTACTAGATTCTTTACTAGCTATTAGGCGTAATAGCATAGTTCTTGGAGGACTCATCACCAGGAGGATGGCACACATGGAACATGGAGATGGAGATCACCATGGTGAATAGGTTCTATGGAGATGGAGATCACCATATGAAAAACGGGCCATACTGTGTCACAACTGTGTGAATGCTATTCTGTTTATGTTTTACTTTCTGCATGCTGTGATGTTAGAAGTAGAACGATCCCTCACAAAGTTTAAGTTAGTATGCCCTCCCAACTAAAACTTGCACCGTCCCATGTCTTGTACAATTAGTGGTGGGTCTATGAAATTAGGGTGCCACTAGTTTTCCTTGACTAGACGGGTTTGTGTCGGACACTTACACGCATAAGGGTTGGTTTGCTTAACAAGGTCATCTTAACGGTTAAAGACCTTGGGGCATAAAGGTTGGGCGCCGAGACATAGAGATGTCACCCAACAACAGGAGTCATATGTGATATGATTAGCAAAAGTTGCTTACCGATCTACCTCGTTTGCTAGCGGTGATGCTAAAGCTCACTAGTGGACTTGTTAGTTGTGGATCCTGAATCACTAAGTTTCAATAGAGGGATATTGATTTTAGTGGGAGTAGATTCTGTTAAAATAGTTTAATGTAATTTGCTCTATCATGGATACGTTTGTCTTAGTGTATTTTGCATTACTTTTGTTGTAGATTAAATGGCACCTAGCAACACCACCACATCGTTTGCTTTGCGTTCGGTCCTTGAGAAGGACAAGTTGAATGGAACAAACTACTCGGATTGGATCCGCAACCTGAGAATTGTTCTCAGGGCTGAGAAAAAGGAAGATGTTCTAGACAACCCACTACCAGAAGAACCTGCTGAGGATGCACCCGCTGCTGCTAAGAATGCTTACAAGAAAGCATGTGATGCTAACCTCGAAGTAAGCTGCCTTATGCTTGCTTGCTTGCATGGAACCCGAGCTGCAGATGCAGTTCGAAACAAACCATGAGGCGCACGATATGATCGTGGCGCTTAGAGACATGTTCCAAACACAGGCCAGGACTGAAAGGTTCAATGTGTCTAAGGCCTTTGTTGAGAGCAAGCTAGCAGAAGGCGCAGCGGTAGGACCACACGTAATCAAGATGGTTGGTTACACTCAACGGTTGGAGAAGCTAGGCTTCCCACTGGGCCAAGAGTTGGCCACTGATTTCATTCTTTCATCTCTTCCGGCTAGCTATGGGAACTTCATCTCGAACTACCATATGCATGGGACGGAGAAGGGTCTGAATGAGCTGTGTGGTATGCTCAAGACAGCAGAGGCTGACATAAAGAAAAGCGCTAGTACCAGCCATGTGATGGCGATACAGAACAAGCCCAGCTTTAAAAAGAAGGGCAATTCTTGGAAGAAGAAGGGCAAGGCTGGAACGTCCAAGCCAAACCCACCGCCCAAGGCTAAAGCTGGACCTGGACCTGCTCCAGATAAAGAGTGATTTTACTGTCATGAACTTGGTCACTGGAAGAGGAACTGCAAGCAGTACCTAGCTTCCTTGAAGAACGGCGGAAGTAAGAGTACTTCTACCTCAGGTACGCTTGTTGTTTATGTTATAGACAACATATTTCTCGCTGATACAGTTATTAATTCTTGGGTATTTGATACCGGATCGGTTGCTCATATTTGCAATTCGATGCAGGGAATGATAAGAAGTAGAAGCGTGGAAAGAGGAGAAGTTGATTTCCGCGTGGGCAATAATGCAAGAGTTGCTGCTTTGACCGTCGGGACGATGCAACTCCACCTCCCGTCAGGATTTATTATGGAGTTGAATAATTGTTATTTTGTTCCTAGTTTAAGTCGAAACATTTTATCTCCTTCATGTTTGATGAAGGATGGTTATTCATTTGCGAGTGAAAACAATGGTTGTGTGATCTCTAAGAATAATATGTTTATGGCTTTTGCACCCATTGTGAATGGATTGTTTGTTTTAAATCTTGATGGTTCACCTGTCTGTAATGTAAGTGCTAAAAGGCCTCGGCCTAATGATTTGAGTCCTACCTACTTGTGGCATTGTCGTTTGGGTCATATAAGTGAAAAGCGCATGAAGAAGCTCCATTCTGATGGACTTCTAACTTCGTTTGATTTTGAATCATACGAGACATGTGAGGCTTGCTTGCTAGGCAAGATGACCAAGACACCTTTCACAGGATTTCCTGAGAGAGCAGTAGACTTGTTGGAACTCATACATAGTGATGTATGCGGACCAATGAGCACGACGGCTAGAGGAGGATTCCAATACTTCATAACTTTCACTGATGATTTTAGTAGATATGGCTATGTCTACTTGATGAGGCACAAGTCTGAAACCTTTGAAAAGTTCAAGGAATTTCAGAATGAAGTTGAAAATCAGCGTGGCAAGAAAATTAAGGCCTTACGATCTGATCGTGGAGACGAGTATTTGAGCCACGAGTTTAGCAATCATCTAAAGAGTTGCGGAATTGTTCCACAACTTACGCCGCCTGGAACACCTCAGAGAAATGGTGTGTCCGAGCGACGTAATCGAACTTTGTTAGACATGGTTCGATCAATGATGAGCCAGTCGGACCTACCGTTGTCATTTTGGGGATACGCTCTAGAAACAGCAGCTTTCACACTTAATAGGGTACCATCTAAATCTGTAGTTAAGACACCATATGAGATGTGGACTGGAAAGGTTCCTAGTTTGTCTTTTCTAAAGATTTGGGGATGTGAAGTGTTTGTCAAGCGACTTCAGTCAGACAAGATCACACCCAAGTCGGATAAGTGCATTTTCGTGGGATATCCAAAGGAAACTTTGGGATATTATTTCTACAACCGATCGGAAGGCAAAGTGTTTGTCGCTCGGAACGGGGTTTTCCTAGAGAAAGAGTTTCTCAAAGGAGAAAAGAGTGGAAAGACAGTGCCTCTTGAAGAAGTTCAAGATGAGCCAATCGGGCAAGAATCAATGAGTGATGCTAACGTAGCAGAACAAGTTGAGATACCCATGGCAAGAGAAGCACCGCCACAACCACGAAGGTCGGCAAGGCTCCGCGAAATGCGGGAAATATTATTGTTGGACAATGATGAGCCTGCGACATATGCAGAAGCAATGATGGACCCAGACTCCGAAAAATGGCAGAGTGCCATGCAATCCGAAATAGAGTCCATGGGAGACAATCAAGTTTGGAACTTGGTTGACCCGCCTGATGGTGTTAAAGCCATAGAGTGCAAGTGGATCTATAAGAAGAAAAAGGACATGGATGGAAATGTTCACATCTATAAAGCACGACTTGTCGCAAAAGGTTTTCGACAAGTTCAAGGAGTTGACTACGACGAGACCTTCTCGCCCGTAGTGATGCTTAAGTCCATTCGGATTATTCTAGCTATAGCTGCATATTTCGATTATGAGATATGGCACATGGATGTCAAGACAGCTTTCCTGAATGGAAACCTAGCTGAGGACGTGTATATGATACAGCCCGAGGGTTTTGTCGATCCGAAAAATGCTGGAAAGGTATGCAAGCTTCAGAGATCCATTTATGGATTGAAGCAAGCATCTAGGAGTTGGAACATTCGTTTTGATGAAGTAGTCAAAGGGTTTGACTTCACCAAGAACGAAGAAGAGTCTTGTGTTTACAAGAAGGTTAGTGGGAGCTCTGTAGTATTTCTAATCTTATATGTGGATGACATATTACTGATTGGAAATAACATTCCTATGCTTGAGTCCGTAAAGACTTCACTGAAAAATAGTTTTTCGATGAAGGACTTAGGGGAAGCGGCATATATTCTGGGTATTAAGATCTATAGAGATAGATCGAGAAGGCTTATAGGTTTAAGCCAAGATACTTACATTGACAAAGTGTTGAAGCGGTTCAGCATGGAAGAGGCAAAGAAAGGGTTCTTGCCTATGTCACATGGCATACATCTCAGCAAGACTCAGTGTCCTTCAACTGCTGATGAGCGGGATCGCATGAGTAGAGTGCCATATGCCTCGGCTATTGGATCTATCATGTATGCAATGATAAGTACTCGCCCAGATGTTTCATATGCGCTAAGTATGACAAGTAGACACCAATCTGATCCAGGTGGGAGTCACTGGACAGCGGTGAAAAACATTCTTAAGTACTTGAGAAGGACTAAAGATATGTTCCTCGTTTATGGAGGTCAGGAGGAGCTCGTTGTAACAGGTTACACCGATGCTAGTTTCCAAACCGACAGAGACGATTCAAAGTCACAATCAGGATTTGTGTTCACGCTAAATGGTGGTGCTGTTAGTTGGAAGAGTTCCAAGCAGGAGACGGTGGCCGATTCTACGACAGAAGCCGAGTACATCGCGGCTTCGGAAGCCGCGAAGGAAGGTGTTTGGATAAGGAATTTCCTCATTGAGCTTGGTGTGTTCCCGAATGCGTCCAGCCCATTGAATCTCTACTGTGATAATAATGGGGCAATTGCGCAAGCAAAGGAGCCAAGGAACCACCAGAAGAACAAACACGTAATGCGGCGATTTCATCTCATTCGAGACTTCGTTAACCGGGGTGAGATCAAGATATGCAAAATACACACGGATCTGAACATTTCTGATCCGTTGACAAAACCACTCCCGCAGGCTAAGCATGATGCGCATGTAAGAGCTATGGGTATTAGGTACCTTCTAGATTGACTCTAGTGCAAGTGGGAGACTGTTGGAGGTATGCCCTAGAGGCAATCGTAGAGATGATGATATTCCATTTGTATCCATGATTTGTATACTGTGTTCATTGAATATCCATTAAAGGCTACTTGAATTGATTTGCAATTATGTGAATTGTATGTGAAACTCTTTACTTGTATGGTTATTCTAAAGTTGTCCCTAGTCGAAGTTCATGTGAGGACACACATGAATATTAGACTAGCACATGTATTAGTTGATGACTATGTTTCACAAGTCATGGACATGGAGATGTTGAACTAATAATGTGGACACATGTGGAGACATGTGTTAGGACTGACCCAACACGAGAAGTAGTTCTCTCTTTAAACAACATATACGCTTTGTCCTTAGACCTGAGATTGTCGCATGTATTCTAGATGTGGATTGACCTACTTAGGGGCTATCAAACGCTACGCCGTAACAGGGTAGTTATAAAGGTAGCTTTCGGGTTTGTCAAGAAGCATGCTATGAGACATGGTCAATCAAGATGGGATTTGCCCCTCTCTGATTGAGAGTGATATCTCTGGGCCCCTCGAGTGATCGGATCAGAAAATGCATGGCCATGCTACGTACGGTTAAGAGTTAACCTACAAAGGGATTCCGAATCATAGGATCGAGAAAGAGCGGTCGGCTTGAAGCTAGACCAAATATCGTGAGGCAAAGGGAATAGCATGTATATTATGTTGTGATGGTTCGTCTGATATGATCTTCGTATGCGTATAGGAGTTGGCACGTCTTGCTAGAGGCCGCTACCGACTATTGGGCCGAGTAGGAGTACTCGGGCCATGTCTATACGTATCCGAACCCATAGGGTCACACACTTAAGGGGCTGGAAGCCCAATTCGGATCTGATCCGAGTTGGATTAGGTTTAGGAGTACTAATGGGCCTCGGATCCAGAGGCCCATCAGGAACCCCTATAAATAGAGGGGTGGGGGCGCCCTAGGGTTTCACACCTTTTGGCGAAACACTTCTGCCGCGCCTCCCACGCCCTCGCCTGTTGCAACTCACGGATCTAGCAATCCGGCTTGCGACGCTTCCTCCCTGCACGTGTGGATACCTTGGAGGTGTTGCGCCTGCAGCACTTGGACGAGCCATCGACGAGCCGCCGACGAGCCACGACGAGCCGACGACGAGCCGCGGCACCGGAGGCGATCTTGCTGTGCACGTGGACGAGCTGCTGAGGAGCTGCTGGACGTGATCGACTACGTACGACTACGTTGATCGACTACGTACGACTACGTGATCGTCTTCACTGCACCGACGCAAATCTACATCTTCCACACCAGTAGTGCGTCGAGTGGTAATCCCGTGATCCTTATACGGCAGTTCTTCCTGGTTATACGCGGTAGAAAATTTTGATTTGCGCTAGCGTAGCCTACCTCGTATCCCAACATCCCGGTCCTGCCAAGCCTTGTGCCGCTCGCGCCGGATGCGCTCGATGGTCTTCTAGAGGGCTTCATGCTCCCCCCTCAGCCATGCGAGCTCCTCAGCGTCGCGGCGGGCCCTCTCAGCGGTAGCCTGGAACTCCTCGCGGTCAAGACGGGCCTTGTCGATGACGGCTTGGAGCTTAGCCTCCGACCGCCGCGCCTCCTCCTACGCCGCCTCCTCACGCCTTTGCAGGTCGGCGATGACCCCTTGGGCGGCTGCAACCTGCATGGACAGCTCCCTGGTGCGCTCCCTCTCCACGTTGAAGCGCTCCCAGAGCCCCCGCTCCAGTCGGAGGAAATCAGATTTCCCCCGACTGCACTCTTGGAGAGCCTGCAAAGCAACGTGCCATCAGAGACAAGGCAATGGAAAATGATGATCACCAACAGGAGGAGCAACGTACCTAGCTACCAGGGAGGACGGCGTTGTCCAAAGCCCCCATCGCTGAGGACAGAGCCGCGCGGGCGTGGGCGAGGCCACCTTGCACCGCCTGGCACTTGTGCCACTCCGCGGCGTCATCCAGAGTGAAGAGGTGCCTCGGCGGGTCCTCACGTGATGCCCAGCGAAGGACGGACCCTCTCCACGCCCTGGGAACGGTGGGAGCCGAGGCTGAGGTGGGAGCCGATCCTGACGCTGCCGTCGAAGTTGGCACCACCACACCGGAAGCCGCCGGGTTCACCGACAGCCCCGGCGCCTGCACACCCATCGCCGCCGAGGCCGCCGCGGGGTCGCCCAATGGCAGCGCCGCCTCCGACGCAAGCGGCAAGATAGGTATCCCCGCGGCTACCTCGCCCTCCGCCGCAACCGCCAAGGGAGGCTCCTCCGCTCCTGCCGGAGTCCCTCGAGCAGGCCCCTCCGCCTGCGCCACCGGAGCCACCTCCGCTGGGATCCTCAGGGCGGAGGTCCCCGCCTCCGTTGCCGCTGCCTCCTCCACCGCGGCCGTAGGGGCGGGCGCTCCCTCTTCTGTCGCCGCCGCCACCGGTCCCACCACGGCTGCGGGGGCATCCGTCCCACCTCCCGTCACCGTCGTCTCCTCCGCCTCGTCGGCGTCAAGGTCAATCACCTTCCCGGCCTGAGGACTTGGGGGAACGATGCCCTACGCTGTAGGGACGACCGGAGGAGCCGAAGGCGGAACGGGATCCGCTTCCCCTCCCGCGACCGACGCCGCCGTCGCTCCGCCAGCCGCCGTCACGGGGGCCGCCTCTACGGAGGGGTCTGCGACATCACCAAGGACCCCACCGCTCGCCGCGGGTGGGACCATGGTCCGCTCCCCAAAGAAGGACGACACCCGCAACGCCTTCTTGGGTGCCAGCTGCAGGACGAGACCACGGGGGGCGGCGCTGCACATCAACGAGCAAACGTCAGCGGGAACGAACGTGAGAAGGGGAGAGGAATGAGACGCACAAGGAAGGCCAACTTACGCTCCCGAAGAACAAGGATGGCGCGCGCGCTTCGCCTCGGGGCCCGACGCCGACCCCGGGGCATCCGACAGCGGCCGCTTGTCGCCGCTTCGCTGCCCTCCAGTCTCGGGCGCGACGGCGGAGGCGGTCTCCGCGGACCTCCGGGGAGCGCCCCGGGCGGACTCCTGGGGGGTGCCCCGCGCCGGCTCCTGAGCAGCGGCGGGGGTAGGCTCCGAAGGCCCCCGGGGGGCGCTCCGCGCTGGCTCCAGGGAGGAGCCTCGTGTCGACCCCTGGGGGGCACCCCTCGCCGACCCCTGGGGAGCTTCCCGCGCCGGCTCCTGGGAGGCGCCCCGCGCCGACCCCTGGGGCGCGTCCCGCGTCAACTCCTTGGTGGCACTCCGTGCCGACCCCTGGGGCGCAGCCCTAGGGCCTTGCGGAACCAAGGCCCGGGCGGACGCCCCCTCCGCCTCATCCCCCGCGGCCGTCTGCGAACGCACCTCCCGGATTACAAGTGCACCCGATCGGAGGGAGGAAATCAGCTCTTCCCCCTCTTCATCATCTTCCTCATCTTCATCCTCTTCATCATCATCGTCGTCATCATCATCGTCTGACACGACCTACCCCCTCCGCCGCTGTTGGAGCTCCTTGGCGGCCTTCTTCTTCTTTTTCGCCGTCTCCTTGTCCTTACGGCGCTTCTGCGCCTCGGCGAGGAGACGGTTTCGCGTCCGCCGATCAGCGTCCTCCGGCACCGGTGGGAGCGAGTCCACGACCCGGGTCAGCGCGCCCTACGAACGCAAAACGGCCCCATGTCAGAATGACAAATACAAGACATGAAGAAAGGAGGTCGGCGCCCCAACCCCTTACCAGGTCTATGAAGCCCGCGTCCGAGCGCATCGGCGGGTGCCCGGGCACCGGGTACTCGGCGTCCTTGTCCTCCAGCGCCTCCCGAATCCATTGCCGGATCTCGGAGGCGGCGAGCGCACCCGCCGCCAAGGTGGTGCCCTCGGTCGGCGCGTCCGGAGTCATGGCGGCAAGCGAGCGGACTCGGAGCATCAGCGGCGCCACTCGCCGGGCATGGTACGCCCCGATGACCCCGGCGCTGCTAAGCCCGCTCCTCTTCAGCTGCTCGATGGCCTGCAGCAGGTCAAAGATCTGCTTCTTCTCCTTCTCCACCGGCCCGTACGCCCACACCTCCGGCGCCACGTCGATGGTACGGCCAGTGAACTCCGGCAGGGGGGAGTCCGAGTAGTTCTTCACATAGAACCACTGGTTGTGCCACCCCTTGTGAGACGCCGAGGTCTTCATCGCCATATACTCCTTGGAGCGAGTATGACGGAGGTGGATCCCGGCGCACCCAATCGGCACCGGAGGCGACCGCTGCTGGCTCCCCCTCTTCTCCGTCTTCTGGTACAGACTCACTGTGAAGAAATACTTCCACAGCGAGAAGTTGTGCTTGATGCCCAGGAACCCCTCGCACAGTGCGACGAACGCCGCAATGTGCTGGATCCCGTTGGGATTGAGGTGCTGGAGCTCGAGCCCGTAGTAGTGGAGGAGCCCCCGGAAGAAGCGGCTCAGTGGAGTAGCGAAACCCCGCTCATGGAAGTGAGCAAAGGAGATGACGTAGCCGGGGGGAGGCGACGGCACCTGCTCCAACCCCGGCAGCTCCCACTTGCCCGCCTCCGTCCCCTCGCAGAGGAGGCCTTTTCGCACCAGGCCCTCGGCGCGCGAGGAGTTGAAATGGGAGATCCCCCAAGAACCCATCGCCGGAGCTGGAGGAAATTTGACGGGGGTGGGAAGAAAGTGCGCAGCTTGGAGCGGAGGAAGGCGAAGCGGACGCAGGTGAGCTGAGTGCGAGTCTGGAGGGCGAAAGGGCTTGAATGCAGAAGGCGAGCGGAACCAGCAAGGTGGGCTTCCGTGTTTATAGGAAAGGCGCGGGGAAGCTGAATCGACGCCCCTGCCGCCATAAATGCGGCGCCATGTACGCCCCTACCACGCCCACTTCCTTTTCGAAAACCGCGTGCATGATCGGCCATGAAAACATCCTATCCTCCTCGATTTGCGGGACGACGCTCCCCATAACTCCGTCTCCCGGAAGGCACGCCCACAACGTCCCCCATGTTCGGCCCAAACACAACGACCGCTCCGTTCCGACCCAAGGCCCACCGAAAGGTAAGAAAGGGATACGGGGCTGAAAACGCCCCTACGGCCCATTACGATCCATAGGTTCGAAGGCTGGCCCGCCACGGGTTCGACAGCCGCCTCAGGACATCCCCCGAGCGAGGGGTGAGAAGGGACGGGTCCGCAAGCGGCCAACACCCAGGCGAGCGAAAGCCAGGGGCGTCCCGACCTCACGTTCGAGTTCTGACCGGCATGAAGTTCATGGTTTTTCCACAAGGAAAGGCGACGAGCCCCCGGATCCGGCCGAACGGGCCCGGGAACTATATGAACTGGCCGGTTGGAGATTGGAGTACGCCACCAGCTTGGCCCGAGCCGGACCCCCCCGAACGGGGACCGGGACTCCACTCGAACCTGCCCGTTCGTAGCTCAACGAGCACCACGGTTCATCCAACGAGGATAGCGTGGTACGGCTCAACCCCTCCGTCCTAGCGAACGGACGCTTGAGGGATGATGATCAAAAGTCGGCCTAGCCTCCCGATCGGTCTCCAGCAACGCGCGGGGGCTCGGGGGCTAGCGTCGCAACCAACGACCACGCGTGTGGTCGCGATTCGTAGGCTCCCCGGCCAAGCTAGGCTAACAACATGCCCTACCCCCAAGCAAACCGACGCCCCCGTCGCCATAAAATGCGGCACCAGCTTGCAGGACGACCAGAAGGTCTCCAGCGAAACGGCGAAAGAAGCCTCCGGAGGAGAACTCTTGCTCCACCACAGGCTCGGGGGCTATTGTTGGGGGGAAATATTAACGATCTCCTAAATACCGCTTAAAGGAACAAACATGAAGGCCCAGGCCCATCCAGGATAACGAAATCGCCGTCAAGCCCAACATGAGTAAGACTCCGCCTCGCCCGACCGCGGTCTCGGGGTCGGGAGCATCCGACCTCCCGCCGCGAGGCTCCGCCTCGTCCGACCGCGACCCCGGGGTCGGGGGCGCCCGACCCCTCGCCACAAGGTTCCGCCTCGCCTGACCCCGAGCACAGGGGTCGGACTCACTGGGGCCCCCAGGACGGATATCCCCCTCGGGCGCGGACCTGGTGATCAAGGTAATGATCCCGTGGGTCCCCCTTGTCGACCTCATCATAAATGCGCTGCAGGCCTGGCAGGAAGAAGGATGACCGCGTTCCTCACACAACCCGCTGCAAGTACCCATGCACGACCACACTGTACAAGCTACAGTGCTGGCGGCTTCCTTCCATTCGCTGCAGGGTACTCATGGCCTGCGTCGACCGGAGCAAAGGGAAGACTCGCCCGTCCTCGGGCCCCGTGCACCCTCGGGCCCCGCGCGCCCGGCAGCGGGGATGTGACACCCTCTCTCCACAAGCCATCATCAGGATGGCGGCATCCGCCGTCCCTCCCAACGAAGACTGGAGTGACGACGAAAACGCCTTCATCATAACACGGCGCCTACGGACACTGAAGAAGCTATCTGTAGGGCGCGACGACAGATGGCGCACGGCCGCCCTCCTCCTCCAGCATACGCGCCGGCGCACATCAGGGGCCAGCAAGGGCGCCGGGCGCCTAGGAACTTGGTTTCTCCCTTCTTGTCGTATTTTTACCGTACTACGTTTAAACTCTTACTGCCCTCATCACCCGGTCTCAGCTGTAACCCCGGAAGCCCCCCTTGCGATATAAAAGGGGGCATCGGGGGCCAGAGACGGGGATCGGCTCCTTCTCCCTCAAGCCGACAGCACATTGCTACTCCCCCCGGGAGCACAAGCACAAAGGAGACTTGGGACCAGTCCCTCTCTCGTCGATCTGTAACCCCTACTACAGAACCCCGCGTGGGCAATACGAGCATCCTTGATACTGGACGTAGGACTTCCCTTGCCCGAACCAGTCTAAACTCGTGTCTCCCACACCACCATCTGAGACCTTACGCGCATAAAAGAAATTTACTAGTCTAAGTCTTGATCCGTCAATCTTGACAACGACACCGCCGGCATGATCTCGAAGCGAAGCTAGATCGGATTGGCGAGGAAGTCCTTTATGCTCTCAGGGAGAACTAGAGGCAATCATAGAGATGATGATATTCCATTTGTATCCATGATTTATATTGTGTTCCTTGAATATCCATTAAAGGCTACTTGAATTGATTTGCAATTATGTGAATTGTATGTGAAACTCTTTACTTGTATGGTTATTCTAAAGTTGTCCCTAGTCGGAGTACATGTGAGCACACACATGAATATTAGACTAGCACATGTATTAGTTGATGACTATGTTTCACGAGTCATGGACATGGAGATGTTGAACTAATAATTTGGGCACATGTGGAGACATGTGCTAGGACAGACCCAACACGAGAAGTAGTTCTCTCTTTACACAACATATATGCTTTGTCCTTAGAGCTGAGATTGTCGCATGTACTCAAGATGTGGATCGACTTACTTAGGGGCTATCAAACACTACACCGTAACAGGGTAGTTATAAAGGTAGCTTTCGGGTTTGTCAAGAAGCATGCTATGAGACATGGTCAATCAAGATGGGATTTGCCCCTCTCTGATTGAGATTGATATCTCTGGGCCCCTCGAGTGATCGGATCCGAAAATGCATGGCCATGCTACGTACGGTTAAGAGTTAACCTACAAAGGGATTCCGAATTATAGGATCGAGAAAGAGCGGTCAGCTTGAAGCTAGACCAAATATCGTGAGGCAAAGGGAATAGCATGTATATAATATTGTGATGGTTTGTCTGATATGATCTTCGTGTGCGTATAGGAGTTGACACGTCTTGCTAGAGGTCGCTACCGACTATTGGGCCGAATAGGAGTACTCGGGCCATGTCTATACGTATCCGAACCCATAGGGTCACACACTTAAGGGGCTGGAAGCCCAATTCGGATGTGATCCGAGTTGTATTAGGTTTAGAAGTACTAATGGGCCTCGGACCCAGAGGCCCATTAGGAACCTCTATAAATAGAGGGGTGGGGGCACCCTAGGGTTTACACCTTTTTGGCGAAACACATCTATTGCGCCTCCCACACCCTCGCCTGTTGTAACTCGCGGACCTAGCAGTCCGGCTTGCGACGCTTCCTCCCTGCACGTGTGGATACCTTGGAGGTGTTGCACCTGCAGCACTTGGACGAGCCAATGACGAGCTACGACGAGCCGCCGACGAGCCACGATGAGCCACCGACAAGCCATGATGAGCCGACGACGAGCCGCGGCATGAGGGTGATCTTGCTGCATGTGGACGAGCTGCTGAGGAGCTGCTGGACGTCGACGTGATCGACTACGTACAACTACGCTGATCGACTTCGCTGCATCGACATGAATCTACATCTTCCGCATCAGTGCGTCGAGTGGTAATCCTATGATCCTTATACGACAGTTTTCCTGGTTTACGCGGTAGAAAATTTTGATTTGCGCTAGTGTAGCCTACCTCGTATCCCAACACGTCGGGACGGGACGCCATCGAGCTCGCTAAGGATCTCGCAACCCCCTACCTAGCGCGCCAACTATCGGATTTAGTAGCCCAGCAGTCCACCGGGGAATTACCCAAGTGGTTGATTTGTAGGTGAGAGCGATTGTGAAATCAAGAACTCGAAGGTAATCACGAGAACACAAAGGAGACATGAGGGTTTTAGATAGGTTCGAGCCTCTGAAGAGTAGTACCCTACATCTTGTATGTTGGATTGTATTGCTTAGGATTGACCTAATTGCTAGGGTTCGGTTATTGGATACCCTCGGAGGGTGCCCTTAGCCACCTTATATAGGCTGACGACCAAGAGTTACAAGTCGGTTTGAATCTAATCTACTTGGTAGTTACATGGAAAATAATCTTGAGTCGGACTACAATACGTGTTCCGCAACATCCGAGTAGTTCTAGACTGTCTTGTGCTACAAGTATCTTCATATCCTCGACCCGCATGCCCTGGTCGGGCGGGCCCACCTGTCAGATCCGACCAGTATCAAGTCGGTGGGGACCCGTAGGGTACCCATATCCCTCGACGGTAAAGGACAAACAGCCACTCGCAAGTCACAACCCCGTAGGTTGTTGCTGGGTCCCACTGATCTCCCCCTGCCCGTACCAGTGTACTCTCCTCCTTCCGGCTACCGTTTCTCCCCCATCTTTGACCGTGCTCGCTGGAAAAGACGAAGACGAAGCCTTTGCCCTCAAGAAATATACGTGGGGTGGGTGAGCCCAGCAATCACAAACCAAGACAGTGCACGGTATCCTGACCAAACTGCTAAACCACCATACGAGCAGGACACCAGCGCAACAACATCCCGTGTCGTGACCACGGCGGCCGAATCTATGATCTATCCCGGAAACGGCAACCCCAACCACGTGTGCAGAATGTCGGCCATAGGAGAGGATTAAACTTGCGGTAATGCATTTTGGTCTTTTCCTGTCAAATTTAACGGTGTCAGTCGGTGAATTTCATGGTAGTGTCATAGAAGGTATGAAATTTGGAGGTGGTGTCAAATAAGGAATATTAAAGTTTTAAATGTTATATAGAGAATTGGTCTATCTTCTAGTGTCACATAGGGAATTTTCTCTATATATTTGATGATGCTCAAACATTGCAGCGCCTGGGCGTGCTTCCAAGACCATGTGTTAGACTGTTGTAAGAGTTACTGCCGAGACAAGTTCAGTACACGTGCAGCAACTGTGGCCCAAACTCCCGGTTAGTTAATGTTTCACGGCTAACAGCACTTCTGTTTAGTTGCTCAGGGCAAAGTATATTGGTATCGTTTAATAGATGGTCTCATACACTGACACATAATTTTAAGACGACTTAATGGGTAACCCGTACAATAGGTTATCTTATAAGTTGTCTGATAAAGCTATAAATTTCTTAATCTGTGCATATGAAAAAAGAAATATTATAAGTTGCACGGTAAAAATAACTCTTACCATAATTGTTGAGTTGTCTTGTAGTCCTACAATTTAGTTTATGAGACGGTTGTTTCGCAAAACAACGATATCTTTCTCTCTCCTTAGGCTCGCTCCTTCACGTCATCAAAACTAACGTACTTGCTCTCAGCAAGCCAGCCAGCCACATTCATTTGACATCACCACAACACCCTCGCCATCAGTGGCACCGTAAATAATATTAAATAAATGCAAGGGCGTTGTGGTGACGTCCAGTGTTCTCAATAATAGGCAGCACATGTCTATCTTATGAGTCACCAAAGATGTTATAAGTACTCTGAGGCTGCTTGCCACTGCCAGCCAAGCCTAACTTGCGGCGCCACAAAACTTGCGGACAGTGCTTGGTTCATGACGAGACTGCGGCGATGGCAGCTCCTCTATTGTTTCTAGCAAAAAACTGTAGCGCCCAAATCTGGCGTGGCTAGTAGTGGCGCCCAAACTCTGTTCCCAGTGCCAATGGGGGCCTTATTACTCTTCATGGATGAGACAGAACGTGCATATTCAACATGGGAGGCATCAGGAATGAACTGAGAGCAAAGCTACGGCAAAAGGAGCGAACTAATGGGGTGTTTGGCAGCACTCCACCTTTCAGAAATCAGCTCTACTCCACCAGCTCCACACTTTTGCAGCTCCACTCCACCAACTCCAGAAAAATATGGAGTTGTTGAACGTGTTTGGCATATTGTTGTGCTCCAGCTCCAGGAATATGAGTTTTTGGTGGGAATGTTCTATTTTGCCCTTGGTGGTTGGATCGGTTGAGTTTTTAGCATTGTTTACATTTTTTTCCCGCTGCTACAGTAACCACGCTGCTATAGTAACCGGGCGTGCTACAGTAACCGGGCCATCAGTACCGTTCGTGGTGTTTTTGAGTTTTTTTTTTTCGCTGCTACAATAAAATAACGTACAATACTTTCTTCATTTTTTTCCCATGGCAAAAAATATTGAACCAAATAACGTTGTACCGAATGAAAGGTCGCAACAAATACGGTACAAAATCAATCTTTCCAATACAAACTAGTTCCAAGCAAGAGAGAGTGCGGTGGCTAGCTCATCACGAAAGACATGCATAGTTGGCGCGTTGAGTGCGGAAGTTGACCAATCTGACGCCGCTTGCGAAACTGCATATTTGTTACATCTTTCCGGTATTGTAGGAACAAAATTAGGATCACGATCAAACCGAGCAAAGTCTTCATCTTGACCTCCATGCTCACGAATGAAATTGTGAAGGACCATGGTAGCCACAACAATCATCTTTTGATTGTACATGGGATATGGTGGCATCTTCCAAAGAATTTGCCACTTCATTTTTAATAGTCCAAAAGATCACTCAATCACATTGCGGATAGATGAGTGAATCCGATTGAACCTTTCCATAGGCGTCTTAGGTTCAATACCTCTATGCCATTCCGGTAAATGATACCTTTCACCCTTGTGAGGAGCGAGGTAGCCAGGACGATTAGGATATCCCGCATCCACAACGTAGTATTTGCCTATATTCACAAAAAAATAATATGAGTTATGGATTAATGCTACATGTTAATCACATTCGTATATCAAATTGAACATATGTTACCTTGTGGAGGATGTGGAAAAAATTCTTCATCCACTCTGAGTGCATTGTACAACACACTTGTATCATGCATAGCTCCAGGTTGTCCCGTGGAAACATAAGTGAAACGCATGTCAAAGTCGCATACCGCTAGTACATTTTGAGTGGCTATCCCGGTCTTTCCAATATATCTCACTTGCTCATCAGGGGAAAGAGCAACACGGATATGAGTGCCATCAAGTGCACCAATGCAATCTTTGAAATGTGGATATGCACGTTTGTCATCTCTTATCCTCTTATGGACTGTGGGGAAGTTGGGATTCTTTGGTCGAATGAAATATTTCGCCATAGCCATCAAAGCATTTAGCACCTTATCAAATTTCCTACTAATAGTTTCGCCAGAATGCTTAAATCTATTTTGAGCTCTCCTATTAGACTCGTTTCCAGCACATGTGTATAGGAACATAGCAAGCATCTCTTTTGTGCTAATGTGCATAGAAGGTCGCAGCCCATACCTTCCCACCAACACACCATGAAGATCCAAGAAGATTTCATTGTTCACACGTAGTTGTCTATGACATTCTCCAGGACTTTTCATTGTCTCTAGCAGCCATCCTGTTCCACTTACACCAGATGTCCTTGGTGGGTTTTTAACAAGGTAAAGGTCAGAATATATTTGTGCAATTTCTGCAGCACCCAACATAAGATTCCAAAAGACCTCGCTTTCATCATTGGAGTCATCACTATCGCTCTCACTTTCCTACAGATAAGAGATCATATGACATATAAAATAAAATAAGTACTTAGCATTAAAATAACACTCAAGGTCGAATGGCAATACTTCAGTCCAACAAGTAATTAAAAATTGAAATAACACTGCAGTTTCAATAACAATAGTTCATACGAACAAAAAAGAATTATTAAAATGACACAATTCCTCAATTGCCATACTTGGCATTATACTTTCTGCGAAGCCAATTAAATCTAATCTCGTTTGTTGGCAGGGTCATGAACATTTCCCTTTGGTCCTTCTTCACAAACAACTCTGTGGCGATATAATGCTCATCTGTATCATACCCTGCCCCACATTCCAACACAAGGTCCATGACTTGTTGCACAGTTACTTCACCCAATTTTTTAGATGTAAAAGAGGAAGCGGACTCAACAATCTTAGTTACTTGTTCCTGAATAACTTTTGCTGTTCCAGTTCTTTGTTTCTTTGCTGGTGGAATTCTTTTGTTTGCTAACAAAATAGTAGGAGAAGGAGTAACCTCTTGGACCTCATCTGTTTCATCCCAAGCAACTCCGTCATCGTCACAATCATCAGGGACATCATGAACCTCATTCACATGTCCGTTGTCAACATCCTCTTGTGTTGGTGGTATGATGGGATTAGAGCTCATAGGATTCCAATGATCGCTTTCATCATTAGTTATGTCAGCAAACATCACTGTCAAGTCCTCCTCATTTTGCAACGGTTTTTTTCGAAACTTGCCGCAACCTGGAATCTCCTACAAGGACATCATCGTTATTTACAAAAAGAAATGACATGAACCTATTGCTTAATAGAAATAAAATAGTTTCAGAACTCACCGCCCTTGCCTTCTTCCACCACTCATCATCCATATCAATCACACCTCTTGCGATGTCCCATCCCGCACCCGTTTGCTTCCTCATTAATTTCTTCCAAGTCGTTAAATCGGTTTTCAACTTATCCCACTTGTTCTTCATTTGACGCTTGGTCAAACGAATTGCAGTGAGGTTGAAAAATTCATTGCTGACCTCATCATAGCCTACTGAGTTCAAATGAGTGTTCGATCTATTTCCTTTCTTAACTTGTTTGGCAAACAACGAACATATGATCGTCGTGTTTGCATCAGTCCATTCAATTGAATCACCCTGAATAACATATGACAGTCCATTGAAGTGCAAGCATTCAAAGTAATATGACAATCCATTCAGATACTTGTAGCTTTGGCGGGCCTTGTGACCTGTGCGGCATGTTTAACCTTTCATGTGTCTAAGGGCCATATATTTTCAGCTACTAAGGGATAATAAGCATGCATCTTTCCCATGAAAAATAGAACGAGAGGTTCTGAACAAATTTTCCATAGATGACAAAATTTCAGAGCTTCAAAAACATTCTGATTCTTCGTCATGGCACTACAGCAAGCCAGCTAGTATCTATACGACGTGTAAAATCTTCCTAGACAATCTCAAAGCCACTGATAAATTTATATACATCTAATTGAGAACACTCCATTACCGTGTCAGGAGCATTTCTCTTTGATGCGCGCCGGCCAGACCGGCGGTGGCCGCCCTCGGCGCGGCGGCCAGACCGGCGGGGGCCGTCCGCGAGGCACCGCCCAGCCCGGCGGGGTCCGCCCGCGGCACGGCGGCCAGGCCAGCGGGGGCCGCCCGCGAGGCGCCGCCCAGGCCGGCAGGGTTCGCCCGCGAGGCGCCGCCCAGGCCGGCAGGTGCCGCCCGCGGCGCGCCGCCCAGGTCGGCGGGTGCCGCCCGCGGCGCGGCGGCCAGGCCGACGGGGGCCGCCCCTTCCATCTCCGCAGCACCAGGCCGACGGGGGGCTCCCTCGGCGCGGCACCCAGGCCGGCGGGCGTCTCCCTCGCCGCGCCGCCCAGTCCGGCGCCTCCGTCCCCGTCCATCTCGCCGGCGGCGGTCGGCTGAGGCTATGGCTCGAGCGCAGGAGATGAGTAGTGAGATGAGTAGCGGATGGATCTGCTCTTCTAATTTCTTTTGACCGGAATCGAAGGAGTACTGTGTAACGGATGGCATGGTGGGTAAATAACTACGAACTCTACGACGAGGTCTGTATTCAAGGTTTTTGGAGCACCCCTTGTGGTACTCCACCAAAAACGTGGATCTACCCCCTGCTCCACGTTTTTTCTGGAGCCGAATTTGCTGAAGCCGAACGCGTTTGGATGCGATTTTTTTGGAGTTGGTGGAGTGGAGTGATTTTTGGTGAAGTGAAGTGCTCCCAAACAGGCCCTAAGTTTCAAAATTGCGCGTTGGAGGGAAACGTACGGCCCATGGATTACCACGAAGCATGTTCTCCGCGTGTACCTTCAGCCATATACTGTGCTGCCTTAGCCTTCCTTGTAGAAGAGGCATCGCCCGGATTGCCAATACCCGAGGTGGCTGATGATGATTCTAAGAGAATTGCCCACCAGTGCGGGAGAATCCGGAGCCGGTTTACTTTCTGAAATCTTCTGGAAGTGCTGAGAAAACTAATTTTATTTTAAATTTTGCTAGGAAGATTTCACTCGGTAAAGAAAAACATGCATTCTCAGTATTCAATTTAACCTATTCAACAAGTTCCCATTCAAAAAACATGGACTAATTATGCGTGTACCGCCAACTAGCCACGCATGCTACCAATGTTGTCCAGGGGGTTGAATTTTTGTTCAGGACCGGAAATATACAAAATGTATGGTTGTTGATCAAAGAACAAACATCGTTGACTTCCTATCAACTATTTCAAACCATTCCTCACCTAAGTCAGCATTGTGATAAGACATTTCACTGCAATAAATGTTGATTTCGCTAGACCTAGCCACTTCAATGAACATGCTCTAGCAGTTCTTTCACCATACTATCTGCGATGAACTTGTCTTAGCAACATGTACACATCAAGGACACCAGGCCATGCCTCATAATTTCTGTTCTTAATTATACATGATTCACCAAACACATCATCTATTAAGAAGGAACCATGAACAAAGGTATTGCATAGAGCTGGCAGCAAATTTTAGCAATTTTCTAATAGTGACTACGAAATTCCCAATCAAATTTTGAATGTTCTGGTTGTGCACAAGCAAAATGATATGCATGAGCCAGACAATACTGTATTATTAAAAAAACATGAAAACAAAAGGTTGCCAAGCATTGCACTAACTCATAAATTACAAAAGAAAAATGGCGTGCATGAAATTGCAGGAACAACTATATACATTCAAGCCCCTATATCAATAGTAAAGTGCATAGGAAGTCATATTATTGACATCGGACGAAGTTTAAATCTCTAACTTAAATCTTAACTGATGTCATCAGAATTTTTCGAAAATTGGTATCACTAAATAACAGTGGTTACCTTGCTGGCTTGATCACCAGACAAATAGACTTGCAGGGTTTTTCTTCGTACTGCAGATATACCTATTTTGTGTAGCAGACTCAAACAGCAATTTGGGATACTCCACATATGTCAGAACAAATTAACTCATTATCCATTACTGGAAACAAGCCACTGAACCAGAGTCCCAGAGCTATACAGATATCGAAATACTCCACTATGAAGTTAAAAATTATCTGAAACGAGTTAGCACAAGTGCTGGATGCAGCTGAAAATGGAGTTCAAATGATGAACCATACAAGAACATTCAATAAAAGTTACAGGTGCATCAGATAAATCCTAGTCGAGACTTGGAAAATCATCAGTAAAAGTTCCAAACAAGCGGGTGCATTACAAAGGACCATCACTGAATACCTACACAAAATCAGAATAAAGAATAGCTTCATGACATAAGTTGGAGACATTTGATTCCGCTGCAAGCACAGCTCCAATAACAATTTCAAACAAGAACAATTTCATTGCATGTTAACTCAGACTCAGCAGATGAGAGATCATGGCAGCCTAACAAATAGATAAGCGAGCAACTACCACGGATCAAAAGCTTGAGAATTGAGGTGGCTCAGCATAAAACAGCTTTCTCAATCATGACTTATCTGAAGCAGAACTGGCATGTAAAGCTGAAAGATGTATCATCATAGCCAACCAGGAAATGACTGAACTGAATCATTGGGGCACCTACCTTAAGGCCTTTTTGTTTTAGCTTGCAATTGCTACGTTGAGCTTGCACAATCTGAAGCTCAAACAAACCCAGATTGCAGTGCCAAAATAAAACATAGCCCACAAAAGGTAGAACCCTAGCAAAGTGGGTCACACTGGCTTTTAAAAAATCTACAAGCTGCTTTTTCAAAATCTGCATCTGAATAAACAGGTCCTAACTCAGAGGTCTTCAAAGAGCAAAATAAAAGCACATTTTTTTCTTATTTCACAAATGGTACCAGGAAATCGCATGACACATACACATAATCAAGACATGCATGTGGACATAATCTCTATTTCCTTGTTAAAAAGAAACTATAGATGGAATGAACATGAGAAGCACAACCAAACTCCTCATGAACTAAAGAAACATCAAATGTGCAGCAATAAGGACCAGAAGATTTTGAGCTCTAAAAGGTCATGTTAAAGGAAAAAAGGGTAGCATCATTAAACATATTTCCATCAGCACATGTGATAAACAAATAGCATCAAGTGCACTAAGGGTATGGAAGACAGAGTCATGACTTGTGCCCATCAGAACCCCCAAAAGAACCATTTAAACAGTCTGGCAACAAAACATCAAACATACCAGAAGCAAAGCCTTTAACGGAAATATAATTGAGATCACAGCATAGCCATCGTAACATGGTGCAAACACGAGAGAACTTCTTTGATACTGAATAAAAGGTGATCCATAGCGCTCAATTGTCTCAAGACATAACAGGTACTCAATACAAAATGAAATCAGAATCCAAGCTTGGTGCGGCGCCAGTGCCTGCGCTTTGCATTGTACCTGAAAAACAGATAAAACGTTCAACACCAGAAGAATCATAACCCAAAGATGCAGGTCCATGCAAACTTAAATTTCATAGAAAGCCCAAAAACTTTAGTTATGTGAGGTCTGCTATAGACAAATTTTAAAACCATTCCGAACAGACAAAAATTTAGGCTTTCATCTGTTAATGAAGCTCCTAGCTTTCAACTAGTCTACTGCGATTCATTTCCCCAAAAGCCACATGGGACATAGACAACTGCGATTCAATCTCCCAAAAGCCACATAGCATAGGACACTGTAAAATATTTTCTTTTTAAAAAGAGTGAGCCGGACACAACTAGAAATATGACATGGCCAACGTCATTTCACCATTATATCCCAATAGTGACAAGGAGAGCCTCCATTTTAAAAGCGTCGGCAACGAATTGAACCAGATCGAAAGAACCCGATCTGGTAGGCGACATTGAGATCATCTTACCGGATGGTGTTGTCGGTTCGCATGCGGATCCAGTAGGGGATGGGACGGTTCTGGCGCATCTTCTTGGCCAGCTTCTTCTTGATCTGGAAGGTCTTGTGGGACGGCTGCATCAAACCGCACAAGAACGAACATTTAGAAGCGCAAAATGGAGAACCAGATATTCCTTTCGATTGGAAAGAGACGAATGTAAGCGTTGAAAGGCCTACGGATTTACCATTTTCGAGAAGCGGCAGTCGAGAACAAAGAGCGGCGGCGGCGGGTGAGGCGGCGAAAACCCTAGAAGCGGACGCAGCAAAGGACTCACTGCCAGTTTATATATGAGAGGGTAATACTGTCATCAGAGTTGGGCCTAGCTGTGCGGCTCAGTACGAGATGATTGGGCCGGCAGAGAGATGGGTTTGTGTGGGCTGGGTCTGCCTTTTTATTTTATTTTGTCTATAAAAGTGACTTTTCATTCACAATATTACTTGCTCTAGAAAAATCACAGCCTCTATTAAAAATCAAATTATTTATACCCAATCCTTCACATTCAATATATTTTTCAGAGTTTCGCATAAACGCACGCATTCTCAACGCATCCTTTGCTGATCTGCACAGACCACAGAAAAACGAACAGCGATGTTCAGCCTGCGCGGGTCTTCAGATTCGTTGGGGCATTTACTCAAACACAGAGTGTGCACCAGCATCACACGGTTCACACCCGTAGTTAATCTGCAAAAGAATATATACACAACATGCAAGAATCGTGAGATTACAAGCCAGCGATGGATGAGCAAAGAGAGGGCAACTAGCAGCTCACCGTACCTGGACGACCTGGAGCCACGGGATGGATGGCGACATGGCGTGCCAAGGGCGAATGGAGCAGCGGAGCTGGTCGGATGGCCATGGATGAGGACGAGTCGATTCGAAGCTGGGGATGTGGCCGGGATTGCATCGTCTCCGGCGTCGCGCGTCTGGCAGCGAGGAAGCCGGCGATTGGGTTCGGGCCTTCGGGGTTGGTGATGGTCAACAGGGAAGCTGCGCAATTTGGGGGGTCGCAGATGGCGGGCGAGAGGATTTGGCATCCGCTTCTGGCTGCCCTGTCGCTTGGGTTGAGAGCCGCCGAGCCGAGCCGCGCACGCTCAATCCGCTGCGGAGCCGTTTGGGATTAGCGGGGGCTCCGGATTGAACGAACCGGATGGAGAATTGGGTCTGGCCACAGATTAGTTATTTTATGACCAGCTTTAGATAAACACCTATATACATACATACACGTAACTCTATCCCTGAGGGATCAAAGAGAGACTGAGCCAGTGGATCTTAAGATTGACAAAGTCACCGTTAGCACCTCGTATCACCTACCACTGAAGGAAGATGCTGATTTTTAAATGCATTTATAGGGGAAGTCTTTTTATTATTTAAAAAGGTCTTTGTTCATGTTAGTAAAACATATATCATTTAATATGGACATGCTAGGTCATTTACAGATTTTTTCCCAACCTTAGTCATGGTGTGTTTTATTTATGAAATTTGGAATAGATCTAAATGAACCCTAACCTAATGTGCATCAGCACCATGGTTCTAAATAGTGAATTATAGTTTTTAGAGGCCTTACACTACAATATTACTAATGGTTCCACTATATTTTCCGGGTATGCAGGGCGATGCTGCTTCTTTTCCTTTGTACCCCAGGCCTAGAAAATTTAGACATGAAACAACCCCAGTAGCACAAAGTTCTAACTGTAATCCTCATTTGAAGTATTTTAGATATGAAGGCATATGCTCATAGAGCTATGAATATGCATTCTGAGTATGTGTTCGTTAACATTACTTATGTCAATGTTTTTTTGCATAATTAATTGAAATTTTTCATCATTTTTACTAAACCACTCACTATAGCTTTTTATAGCCTCTGAAGGAGGCCACCGATAAATGACTTGGCGCACTAATTTAAACACTGCTTGCATCCGAGTAATGACACCACATTGTTCTTTACTTGCGAGGACTGCGTTCTTATGTCTATCCTGTCACTAAAATATTATGTGCAATTTTTGTATGTTGCTATTTTAAGGGTTCAAAAACTTTGTGATCACCTTCTTTTTTTTATGTGCCCACACCTCCTATTCCTAGATGCTTCAACAGTTATATTTAAAAAAAAAGATGATTTTCAACAGTCAAAATATGTGGCCTTCTACCTCGTGTCAAACGTATGCACATCTACTCAGGAAACTTCGTCCCCGCAACTCCGTAATAGCTTTAGGGGGTGTTTGGATCCGATACGAGACGCTAAATTTTAGCAGGGTCACATCGGATGTTTGGATGCTAATTAGAAGAACTAAACATGAGCTAATTATAAAATTAATTGCACAGATGGAGTCTAATTCGTGAGATGAATCTATTAAGGCTAATTAATCCATCATTAGCAAATGGTTACTGTAGCACCACATTGTCAAATCATGGACTAATTAGACTAATAGATTCATCTTGCGAATTAGACTCCATTTCGGCAATTAATTTTGTAATTAGACTATGTTTAATACTTCTAATTAGTATCAAATATTCGATGTGATAGGTGTTAAAGTTTAGCGTGGTGTTTCCAAATGAGCTCTTTTACGGTGGACAATACTACCGGTTGGTAGTATAGAGTATATGTCCTTTTTTAGTATGGATAAAATTGTAATTAGCACGATATATATTATTTGGGGAATATGTTTTTCCGCTGGTCAATTTCCCCGGACGCCAGTCACCCGAGATCCATTTCCCACGCGCCGCCGGTCTCCCGCCGCACGCCGCGCCGCCGGTCTCCCATCGCGGGCATGACGCTCCGGCCCCGCCCGCACGCCACGCCGCCCGCCGTCACGCCGCCCCGCTCCCTCCCGCACGCAGCGCCGCCACCTCCCGCACGTCGCCCCGCCTGTCGCGCCGCCACTTCCTCGCGCCGCCACGCCCGTCGCCGCTCGGCCACCGCCACCTCCCGCACGTCGCCCCGCCCCGCGCCGTCACCGCTCGGCCACCGCCACCGCCGCCTCGCCGGCACCGCCCGCACGCTGCCACGCCCTTCTCCCCACACGCCGCCACTCCCCCACGTCACATCTCCGGTAACAATTCCAGGAGATCTTATTTTGTAAGAAAGCGACCTTTCCAAGAATTTGGGTATGTAATAACATGTTTCTTGCAGTATTCAATTATGCAACTATGAAATTCTTTGTTATATTTATTTACAAATAAGTGTGAAATAGCTTATTTCTTTTTCCCTTATTAGGAATTTACAAGTTTCAGCTATTTACTGGCCTACTCTAGAAAACTGAATTTCATCGAACTTGTACTTATTTAAGGGAGAGAAATAGCAACAAAGCTTTAACTTACATAAATCCTAGCACTGCAAACTTTTATTAGAAGAGATGTAGCAAATGGAACCACAACTGGACTAAAGCTCCCAGCCCCAATGAGGTTATCAGATGAAAAACCATTAGTTGCGTGGGCCAATTCAGCATAAGACACCCTCATGTGTTGTTCACCAATGACTGAGCTCTGTTGGATTTGCTTTTATTTTTTTATTCTTTATGTATAATGAAGACAGTGCAAATTCTAAAATGCAACAAAAACACAACCACTGCATATGGATATGGCAACTATTATGGCAAGTTTTTGCAATGGCTTATTCCTGGAGTGGTTAGAGCAGGGTGGCAAATTTAGTTGAGGGTTACCACCACAAAGGCCATCATTTCCAGCAATGGTTAGGTCAGACGGTGTATTGCTTAGCTAATTGCTGCTGATTATTTTAATATTAACTTGCAATTGCAGATGTGGTAAGCTTTGTCAGTTCCGTCCTATGTTGATACGAAGGTATTCTTTGAAATGGTTGTAATACCTGTAAATTTTTTTTGTTGCAGGTTACCGTAATGGAGGCAGGAGGGTACGTTAGCCTCGAGGAAACTAAAGAATATAAGTGTATTGTAGATCAGACTTTCACGAGGGAGGAAGATTTCTATGAGTTTTACAATGATTATGCATACCATAAAGGGTTCAGTATCAGAAAGGGCAGAGTTAGGTACAAGACAGGCACCCAAGAGGTGATATGGAGAAGACTCATGTGCTCGTGTGAAGGATATAGATCTGTTAAGTACTTTGAAAGGATGGATCAAAAAAGACAGCCACGTGCCCTCACGCGTTGTGGATGCACAGCTAGGCTTGATGTGGAGTGGAGTGAAAGTATTGGCATCTGGTATGTGAAGGACTTTGTGGATGTCCATACACATGCCCTTGCAAAACCAGAGCATGTTTTTGTTTTGCGGTCTCATCGGGGGCTTAATGATCCTCAGAAAGCGGAGGCAGTAGAGCTGGGACTAGGTGGGCTGCGTCCATTTCAGATCATGGACGTAATGGAGGCCAGCCACGGTGGTCCAGGGGAGACTGGATTTCTTTCGCAGGACTTGTACAATTTCTTTTCAAGGTACAAGAAGG
Organism: Setaria italica; assembly: GCF_000263155.2. Taxonomy (NCBI): domain Eukaryota; kingdom Viridiplantae; phylum Streptophyta; class Magnoliopsida; order Poales; family Poaceae; genus Setaria; species Setaria italica. Next base: position 13,452,320 of record NC_028455.1, read on the forward strand.
GAAAGGTTGAAGGAAGCGATGTAGAATTTGTGTTGAATCATGTGCGTCAGATGCAAGAGAAAGATCCGGAGTTCTTTTTCACATTTAGTGTGGATGCACAAGGCAGGTTGAAGAACCTATTTTGGTCGGATGCACAGTCGCAGATAGACTATGGTGTTTTCGGAGACGTCATTGTATTCGACAGCACTTACCGAGTGAACCGGTACAATCTTCCGTTTGTCCCTTTTATAGGAGTTAACCATCATCAAAGCACAGTTGTCTTTGGCTGCGGTATTTTATCGGATGAAACTATCTTGTCATATGTGTGGCTCCCCGAGGCTTTACTGGAGGCGATGCACCAGAAGCATCCAAAATCCTTAATCACTGATGGGGACGCAGCGATGATGAGAGCTATTGAGATTGTCATGCCTGATGTAGATCACAGATTGTGCAGTTGGCACATAGAGCAGAACATGCTAAAACGGTTTCGTGGTTCGAAGCTCAAGGATTTCAGGAAGTTCATATACCATGCAATGGAGGAGGGTGAATTTGATAGGCTTTGGAGAGAGTTTAGAGGTACCCATAATATCAAAGAAGATAACCTATGGGTAAATAGGATGTACGAACTTAGAAGGAAGTGGGCTGCCACGTTCACAAGAGGGAGATATTTCTTGGGCATGCAAAGCAATCAGAGGAGCGAGAGTCTGAACTCAAGGCTTCACAACCATTTAGACCGAAAGATGTCCTTGGTTGATTTAATGGAGCATTACGAGTTTTGCCTATCATGCATTCGTCGGAATGAGATTGAGCTTGATGCGAAGGCTCTATGTTCTATCCCATTCACTAAGATTTCTGCTGATGTTCTTGAGAAAAGTGCTGCGCAGATCTTCACACCAACTATTTTCCAGAAAGTGAGCTTCCAGATAAGAAAATCAAGTAATTGGTCGGTGACAGAGGTGACATTGCAGAATGGGTGTTTAAGGTATGAGGTTTCATTGCAAGGCAACAACAAGCGTTGGTTTCACGTGACTTGTACCTTTGGGTCATCGTTGGTTGATGCTAGATGCCATTGCCGGAAGCTGGAGCGGGAAGGAATTCCATGTGCGCATACTTTCTGTGTCATGAAGTATTCTCGTATAGAGAGCATCCCTTCTTGTTGTGTTTTCGTGAGGTGGACTATGAATGCGAAGAGTGCTTTCCCAACGGAGATGCGTACCAACACGCATGTTTGGACTGAACAAATGGATCGTTACCATTCCCTTCGCTCAAAGGGCAATCGTGCTTTATTCAAAGTTTCTAGGAGCCAAGGTGAGACGGAGAGGGTAATGAAGTTACTTGATGATATTTTGAAAGAAGACACGCAGGAGCAAGGGATGGAAGAGGAAACGACATTTGGGCCTTTGCCGGCTCATTTCTCAGCAGCCAACCAGCCAGGTGGCACCAAAGTACTTGATCCGGTGAAGATTGTTTCGAAAGGTGCTCCGCGATCCAACAAGAGGTGGAAGGCAAGCCATGAATTCTGGGGAACTGTTTGAAAGGTTAGATAGTTAAATTTTTTATTTATGCCATCAGGCACGCAGGTGTTTGGGAAGAAGTCCTCTTACTTTTTGTGTTGTTCGCCTAAAATCTTGGACAATCTTGTTTTTCTTTATTTCACTCAAACAAATATTTTCCTTTTTAGTTTACTGACAGCTCCAAGCAAGTGATGATTGGGTATGCTTTCTTTCAATGCTATTTCAGGTGGAATCGTCGACAGAGCTATTCAAGCAGAGGATAAGAAACATGGGGATTTCATGAGGCTTGAAAGATTTCACTTTATATAGGTATTAACCTTTGGCCCAGTGCCTTTTACTATTTTTAAGGTTTGGGGCAGTATGACCATAATTGTGTTACTGTCAATTGGTCCCAAGGTTCATTTGAGGCCATTAGTGTTGTCCTTTTTCTTCTTGAAAGTATTTCCTTTGATTGGATAGTAACAAGTATTTATAAGGTACCAAGTACTTGTTTACTGGTCTGAACTTTAAGTTCGATGTTGTCTAACCTGTTAATTCCAAGGACCAAAGAAAAGTTCGTCAAGTGTTAGACTGTTAGCATATTGAAGGCTCATGCTCCCACTAATTGTCCTTTTATGTTCAGCAACATTCTATTCCTAACATAAAAAAATTTATGTTTGCAGTGACGCTTGGAGATATCTTATCCAAACATATTTCAAAGCCCAGGGTATACATTGGATGCATGAAGTCTGGCCCTGTCATATCTGACAAGTAAAAGAAAATAGTCTCATTAGTTTGTTACCTTGTCTACATGCTTGATACGCTAGTCGTTACATGAGATTGCTGCTGTCCAGGGATGTCAGGTACTACGAACCTGAGCACTGGAAATTTGGTGAAGTGGGTAACAAATATTTTTGACATGCCACTGGTCAATTGTATGCTATTTCAAAAGACTTGGCAACCTACATATCAATAAACAAGTGAGATACTAACCTAGTTTTCCAGAAAGATAGCACCACTTTATCCTGTTTCATGCCAGTTTGTACCAACCTCGTCTCTGCTAATTCAATAATGGCAGGCATGTTTTGCACAAGTACATCAACGAGGATGTTTCTTTGGGAGCTTGGTTGATAGAGTTAGATGTTGAGCATATTGATGACCGCAGACTATGCTGCGGCACTCCACCTGGTGAGTTTCTGTTACTCTGTTATCAGAATGAGTTCAGATTGACAGTCTGTTTTACTTGAGTATTTATATGGTACTTGAGAATTCTAGAACTAACTAAGTTTAGAAGGTAGCAGGTCAGTTCATTGTGAGTTAGTATTTATTCTTGTTCATTTCAGGCTGAAATTGGGAGACAGTCAGCATCAGATCGTCAATGGGAGGTCTACAGATTGGTATCTCGAGCTCCATTGTCACTGCCCACAGTTGACTGCTCTGTCAAGGTAAATGGTGATGGGAATGCCGAAGCTTCATCTAGGCCTCCAGCCCTCCACTATGTCGTGAATTTCAGAGCTGGCAGTATATTTATATTGAAGCAATGCAAGACTTTTGGCAAGTGATGTTTGCTGGAGTTGCATCTTCTGATCAACATTGAGCATATGGTCGCTGGCAACAAAGAAAGTAGAGATTGCACGCCACAATGATTGAGCTTTTGATTGGTTCAGGGGATTACTGGATGCTGACACAGATACATGCATGAGCCGGTCTGTTGTAAAATATTTTACTGGAGATGTTGTTGTCCTCCTGCGTCTGCTTCACCACCTTTGCCTTGTTTTCCTGCCTCCTTCATACGTTTCCTTGTATGATTGCTGCTTGTACTTTCAGAATAGAAAGAGAGGAGTAATGTAAAGCCCGGCCTCCTCATGTAAGCGCAATTTGTACTTGTTTGTAAGGATGCATATACATATATGATACATTGTGCAAAAGTGCAATAGTTTTTGCAAAGCATATGTATTCAAGTTAAATGGTCAGTTCGTTCCATACTATTGAATTATTTGGACCATCCTTCTGGAAGCTGCCGTAATCCTAATCTCACCACCAACCTTAACGTGCAATAAAATATTCAATTTGAAAACTAACTCTATCCATAATCTCCAAGACAGAATTCAACATTCAAGATAACAGATTCAAATTGGTAGGAGATATCCGGATATCCATACAGTACAAATTCCTATACAAATAGATAACCCCCATCTGGGAATTTGTCTCACGCCTCCATCTCCTCAACATGGAGCAGAACCATACACCTGACGCAGAACACAAGGAGCATGCCCCACCTGCGCGACTTGATCCAATCACACCTGCGCCATCCTATCCAGTAAGTTCAAGCCTGCAACAACAGTTCATGATCAGTTTATCAATACAACATGACATGGAAAAAATTATATTTGTCCTAATTTTTTAATCAGATCCATTCATCCCAGGGAAACAATGGGGTGCAGGCCATCTATAATGGTAACTTGGAGGATAACACTGATGATGAATCAGATTATGAAGACCCTACCGTTACCTTTACTGAGGACCCATTCACCTATCCACCCAAGATAGGAAGGAAGCCAGTACAATTTTTTTCTGCTCTTTTTGTTGCCATCATCATATTTTAAACCGTTATGATTTAATTAATCACAATTTTATAGGTGTCAAAGGCCTATGGTGACATAATGGCCAAATTACACGTCATGGATACCCGGGAATACAGGGACTACAACTACCTAAAAACTGCACAGGATTCAATCTGTCAGCAAGTTAAAGAAATTACTAGCGCCTTTCACACAATTCAACGTTCACTGATTGACATTAAGTGTTACAACCAGGTAGGTACTGATCAATTTTGAATCCTACATGTGAGTTTGACTTGCCTACTCACAACCTTGTAGCCTGAAGAGCAGATCAACAAATTAGGATTGACACAACAGAATGTACCACAAGGGCGACTGATTTCAAGCACAGCTGGGGAGGCATCTAGGCCAATTGATGAAAAAGTAAGTAAGTTCTATGATCATGATACTAAACCAGGTCCCTATGATAGCACAAAAAGGAGGCGAGGCGAGTCGGATAAACCTGATGTAAAGAAAGGTAATATGAAGTGTTTCCAATCTATAAAGTATGACATTAATTTATATCGGTAACTGATACTATGTGATGATGTGATTGCAGAGTTCAGCTGTTTCATGGATGAATTTCTTCAAGTTATGAATATAAACAGAGGCAACGATGACGATATCATTATCAAAATAAAGGGTATTGTATTAACAAGAAAGGAGATTTACACTTTGACTGTAAAGTATGACTACGACTCTTTCAACAAATGTTTAGATGACAAGGTCTGTCCTTAAACATTGTTCATTTACTTGTTGTTTAAGATACCAACATTAAGATGTGAAGTGGAGTGTCATTTAAGTACCTTGTTCTTACTGTCCTGATCAATTAATGGTTCTGTTGCTTCTGTATTATATTGCTCTATGTCAGTTGCCACCTCCAGCTGCAATAAAATAACGATGCATCAAAACTTTAATTAGTAATTAGATAGGCAAGCTCATGCAGATAATTATTGTATCATGCAGATAGTAGATGCACGCATACATGACATGCGGGGGAAGATCTCGGACGACAAACGGATGTTCACCAATGTTTACTTGGAGAACACGCACATGCCTGCAAGGTTCCAGTACACACAGAGACATGAGGCTGACCTATTGATGAGGACACCACGAGTACATCTACACCAGCAGCACCTCAGGCGCCTCCAGTTGCTCCTCCACCTCAGGCGCCTCCAGTTGCTCCTCCACCTCAGGCGCCTACAGTTGATCATCCAGTTGGGCCAATCACTCGGGCCCGTGCGAGAGAATTAAACTTCATCATGCTGTTAAGGAACGAAGGCCCATCGGAATAAGAAGATGGCCCAACAGGGCAGCCCAGGTGGGGCGCCTAGGGTTGGGCGCGCGTGACCCCTTTGGACTCCAGGGGCTGCACCCCCTTTATTTAGTCCGAGTCCTTTTTGTTTACGACTTGAGTTTTATTTTACATCTAGCTTTAGCTACTCTTGAACACGCGCAAATACGCGCTGTCCTTGTGAACTCCACCTTCGAGTGATATTTAGATTGCTCGCCTCTTTTTCTTGTTCGTTCTTCGATTGCGGACAGGAATCGATCTTCGTGATCAGGCTGATCTCGCACCGGTGAGGTTGGTAACCATCGGGAGTTGGTTCAGCGATTGCATTGGTGCTTCGGGTTCGCTCGTCGTAGTCGGATCGTGAGGGTCTACTTCCACCAAGTCGAATTTATCTCCACTCACCGAAAGATCGGGCACTCCGACTCTATCAAGTGGTATCAGCTTTCCAGGTTGATCGGTGAGTTTTACCGAGTGTTTTTCCCTTCCTACAGTCCACAAAAACCAAAACAAATTTTTTTCAGGATAGATCCTTTGTCCCAGCAACCGTTTAGCCTCACACATTCTTTCAATAAGTGTCTTTGTTGAATTTGTGTGCCTACTCGTTCAATTGTTGCTGGTTACTTGTGTTTAATCTCTTGTTTCTCGTTTTTCCTCTAACCCTAGTTTTCGCCGCCACCGCCGTTCCGCTACTCGCCAACCCTACCATGCCGCACCCACAGCTCCCCCTCGCGACAACCGTGCCGCGCCATCCCACCCCTCTGATCGCCCCCTCCCTGTCCAAAAAAAAAGAGAAAGATAGAAAGCAATCACAAAAAAAAGGAAAGTGCAAAAAAAAAGAAGGAAAGAAGCAAAAAAAAAAAAAAGAATCCAACAGGGAGAAGGAAGGTGATCCGGTTTTGTTTCGGTGGAAACTCCCTTTGCGCGCGCCGTGACTCCCCCTGGGTCACGACTCTCTGGGGCAACTTCCCCCCCCCACGCATTCCGTGCCAGCTTTTCATATCTGTATCTCTCTTTCTTGGTACTTTTTTCTGAGGTCCGCCTTACTCTAGAGAGAGAGAGAGAGAGTATCTTTTTTTTACCGGAATACCCCTGTACTTTCGGAAAAAGTGTGTGCCACAATTTGTTCCTTGTGATCCTCTGTGTTCCTATTATCAGTTTTGGGACACCCTCTGAGAAAAAAAAAACAGAAAAAAAAACAAAAGAGGTGCGCCCTCTCCACCTTTGCCTCTGTTCTTTCGATTTCCCTTGTTACCAGCAACTCTTGTTACGTGTTTCGCACTATATTTCAACTTTGCATTATTATTTGATTGTGCTAATCCTTCATTTGAGTGCAGCCTTCCCAGAACTCCACATAGTTCTACGACGAGCATATTTTGTTTCTCTAGGCAATCGCTCCTCCAATCTTTCGCGAGTTCCACCGGTTGGTTGCAGTTCGCCCCTGTGTGCGTGGTAAGAACGGATAAGAATTTGATAACAGCACTAGTGTGAGCGCCTTGTGAGCCATTACACCCCTGTTTTGTCGTCGCTTTTGTTCTTGTATTTGCGCTAACCATGGCAGTGATGTCGACGCGGGGGCTAACCAGCTGCAGGGCATACGGGCACAAGTTGAAGGGCTTGTCACCGACATTCAGACGATTCATGAATGGCTGGACTCGACGATCTCCTCGACGACCGAGCGGTGTGATCAGCTCGACCTTGCACAGACGGCCGCTAAGGCCACACTCGACTCAGTTGTGGCAAGACTCGATGCATTGCACACAACAGTCGCAGAGTTGCAGCAGGGTTATGGTGGTGACTCGGACCAGGATGATGGCGACCGCCGAGGCCGTGCCCGCCGCGTGCCACGCCGTCCCGGTGGTAATGATTCCTTTTCCAAGATTAAATTTAAAATTCCACCTTTTAATGGCAAATATGATCCTGTTGCATATCTTGATTGGGAATTAGAAGTTGAACAGAAATTTTCATGCCATGATATTCTTGCTAATTCTCAAGTTAAAGCTGCTATTAGTGAATTTACTGATTTTGCTTTAATTTGGTGGCGTGAATATAAACATAAACATCCCAATACCATTCCAACCACTTGGGAGCAATTAAAAACTGCTATGCGCCACAGATTTGTGCCTTCTTATTATGCCCGAGATTTGCTTAATAAAATGCAACGTTTTCAGCAAGGTTCCAAATCCGTTGAGGAATATTTCCAGGAATTACAAATAGGCATGATTCGTTGTGGGTTATTGGAGGAAAATGACGCTGCTATGGCACGTTTTCGTGGTGGTTTGAACCGCGAAATTCAGGATATACTTGATTATAAGGACTACACAGATATGACAACATTATTTGAATATGCTTGCAAAGCTGAACGTGAAGTGCAGGGACGCCGCTCGAAGACATATTCTAACTCTTTTGTAGGAAGAAGCTCGACATCCAACTCCGCACCCGCTCTCCCTACGCCACCCACGCCCACCACTACACCCCGCGAGCGAACGGCCAAACCTGCAAGCGCTGCCGCTTCCATAGGCGCCGCCCCTCCCACAGGCCGTACACGGGATATTCAGTGTCATCGTTGCAAAGGATTTGGCCATGTGATTCGGGACTGTCCGAACAAGCGCACTTTGCTTCTTCGTGAGGATGGTGAGTACTCTTCCGCTAGTGATTCTGAAGATACTCGACATGCGATGCTTGCCACTGACCATGCAGCTATGGAGGTACATGTCAACCCGGGTGACGCCGATAGGTATGAAAGTCTTGTTGTGCAGCGTGTTCTTAGTACACAGGTTGCCCCGTCCGAGAAGAATCAGCGACACACTCTTTTCCATACCAAGGGTGTTGTGCAGGAGCGGTCGATTCGCATCATCATCGACAGCGGCAGCTGCAACAATTTGGCGAGTACCACGCTGGTTGAAAAGTTGTCTTTACCCACTCGTAAGCATCCACATCCATATCACATTCAATGGCTTAATGATGGTGGGAAAATTAGAATTACTCGATCAGTCCGTGTTCCTTTCTCCATGGGTGCTTATTCTGATTTTGTTGATTGTGATGTTATTCCCATGGAAGCATGCTCTCTGTTACTTGGGCGACCTTGGCAATATGATACTGATAGCTTACATCATGGTCGTTCAAATCACTATTCTTTCATGTTTAAGGGTCAGAAAATAATTATACATCCAATGACACCTGAACAAATTCTTAAAGATGATCTTGCTAGAGCTGCTAAAACTGCTAAACAACTTGACGCATCGCCATCTGTCAATTCTGAAATCAAGTTGAATGCTCCTGTTTTGCTTGCCACACGAGCTGATTTTGATGAGTTACGCGATGCTCCTTTGCCATGCTATGCCCTTATATGCTCTAGTGTGCTCGTTTCACTTGATGATGCACCATCTTTGGATATTCCCCCTGCGGTTGCTAACATTTTGCAGGAGTACGCTGATGTCTTTCCAAAAGATTTGCCACCGGGACTCCCACCACTTCGTGGCATTGAGCACCAGATCGACCTCATTCCCGGCGCACAGCTTCCGAACCGCGCACCGTACCGTACAAATCCGGATGAGACGAAGGAAATCCAGCGCCAGGTACAGGCGTTGCTTGACAAGGGTTATATTCGTGAGTCTCTTAGCCCTTGCTCCGTTCCCGTGTTACTTGTTCCAAAGAAAGATGGCTCATGGCGTATGTGTGTAGACTGTCGTGCTATTAATAACATTACCATTCGCTACCGATACCCTATACCACGCCTTGATGATGTGCTAGATGAGCTTAGTGGTGCCATTATTTTCACTAAGATTGATTTGCGTAGTGGCTACCATCAGATTCGCATGAAATTAGGTGATGAATGGAAAACGGCTTTTAAAATAAAATTTGGGTTATATGAATGGTTGGTTATGCCGTTTGGTTTAACAAATGCTCCCAGCACATTTATGCGTTTGATGAATGAAGTTCTGAGGCCCTTCATAGGATTGTTTGTAGTTGTCTATTTTGATGATATCCTCATTTACAGTAAGTCTATGGAAGAGCATTTAGAACATTTGCGTGCTGTTTTTGATGCATTGCGTGCGGCCCATTTATTTGCTAACCTCGAAAAATGCATGTTTTGCACACAACGTGTCTCGTTTCTTGGCTATGTTGTTACTCCACAGGGCATTGAGGTGGATAGCAGCAAGATTGATGCCATTCGGGAGTGGCCTACACCGACGACGGTCACACAAATTCGAAGCTTTCTTGGCCTTGCAGGTTTCTACCGCCGGTTTGTCCGTGGTTTTAGCTCCATTGCAGCGCCTCTACATGAGCTTACAAAGAAGGATGTTCCCTTTGCTTGGAGTGATTCGCAAGAGGTTGCGTTCAGCACCTTGAAAGATAAGTTAACCAATGCTCCTCTCTTGCAGTTGCCTGATTTTACTAAAGTGTTTGAGCTTGAATGCGATGCTAGCGGTATTGGGCTAGGTGCTGTTTTGTTACAAGAAGGAAAACCGGTTGCTTACTTTAGCGAGAAATTAAGTGGTGCTAGCTTGAATTATTCTACTTACGATAAGGAGCTTTATGCTTTAGTGCGCACTTTGCATACTTGGCAGCACTACCTTTGGCATCGTGAGTTTATAATTCATTCTGATCATGAGGCTTTAAAACATATTTGTACCCAAACAAACCTGAACCGTCGTCATGCTAAATGGGTAGAATTCATTGAGTCTTTCCCTTACATTATTAAACACAAGAGCGGGAAGGAAAATGTCATTGCTGATGCTTTGTCTCGTCGCTATACCATGCTGTCACAGTTAGATTTTAAAATCTTTGGCTTGCAAACTGTGAAGGATCAATATGTGCATGATGCTGATTTTAAAGATGCTTTCGCCCAATGTATTCATGGCAAACCATGGGGCAAATTTCACATACAGGACGGGTTCCTGTTTCGCGCTAACAAGCTGTGTGTCCCAGCTAGCTCGGTTCGTCGTTTGTTGTTACAGGAAGCGCATGGAGGTGGCCTCATGGGGCACTTTGGCGTCTACAAGATGCATGAAGTGCTGGCTGCCCACTTCTTTTGGTCCCGGATGCGCGCTGATGTTGAGCGCCTTGTTGCACGCTGCACTACTTGCCAGAAAGCTAAGTCACGATTGAACAACCATGGTTTGTACATGCCTTTGCCTATTCCTACTTCCCCTTGGCTTGATATTTCTATGGACTTTGTTTTGGGATTGCCTAGAACTAAGAAGGGGAGGGACAGTATTTTTGTGGTTGTTGATCATTTCTCCAAAATGGCTCATTTTATACCTTGTCATAAGATTGATGATGCTAGCAATGTTGCTGAATTGTTCTTTCGCGAGATTATCCGTTTGCATGGTATTCCAAATACAATAGTCTCTGATCGTGATGCTAAGTTTCTCAGTCATTTTTGGAGATCACTGTGGAATAAAAAGGGAACTAAATTGCTGTTTAGCACCACTTGTCACCCTCAGACTGATGGACAAACTGAGGTGGTTAATCGAACCTTGTCCACTATGCTTAGGGCTGTTTTAGATAAACACTTGAAACGTTGGGAAGATTGCTTGCCTCATGTTGAGTTTGCTTATAATCATGCAACACATTCTTCTACAAAGATGTGTCCTTTTCAAGTTGTTTATGGTTATATTCCTCGGGCGCCTATTGATTTGTTTGCACTTGATGCCGAGGACGCCCCACACATAGATGCCGCTGCACATGTTGATCAAATGATTAGCTTGCATGAGCAAACTCAACAAAACATTGCTGCTGCTAATGCTAAATATCAGGTTGCGGGTAGTAAAGGGAGAAAACATGTTACTTTTGCATCGGGTGATCTGGTTTGGTTGCATTTGAGAAAGGATCGTTTTCCTACCTTACGTCGTTCTAAATTGATGTCACGTGCTGCTGGTCCTTTTAAAGTGCTAACCAAGATTAATGATAATGCTTATATCCTTGACCTGCGTGCGGAGTTTGGTGTTTCCACGAGTTTTAATGTTGCAGATTTGAAACCGTATGTGGGCGAAGATGAGGAGTTGCCGTCGAGGACGACTTCCGTTCAAGAAGGGGAGGATGATGAGGACACCACGAGTACATCTACACCAGCAGCACCTCAGGCGCCTCCAGTTGCTCCTCCACCTCAGGCGCCTACAGTTGATCATCCAGTTGGGCCAATCACTCGGGCCCGTGCGAGAGAATTAAACTTCATCATGCTGTTAAGGAACGAAGGCCCATCGGAATAAGAAGATAGCCCAACAGGGCAGCCCAGGTGGGGCGCCTAGGGTTGGGCGCGCGTGACCCCTTCGGACTCCAGGGGCTGCGCCCCCTTTATTTAGTCCGAGTCCTTTTTGTTTACGACTTGAGTTTTGTTTTACATCTAGCTTTAGCTACTCTTGAACACGCGCAAATACGCACTGTCCTTGTGAACTCCACCTTCGAGTGATATTTAGATTGCTCACCTCTTTTTCTTGTTCGTTCTTCGATTGCGGACAGGAATTGATCTTCGTGATCAGGCTGATCTCGCACCGGCGAGGTTGGTAACCATCGGGAGTTGGTTCAGCGATTGCATTGGCGCTTCGAGTTCGCTCGTCGTAGTCGGATCGTGAGGGTCTACTTCCACCAAGTCGAATTTATCTCCACTCACCGAAAGATCGGGCACTCCGACTCTATCACCTATGTGAAGAAGAAACAATGCACAGGCGCGCAGTTGCATTTAAATACATCAGTCATGAAATGGTACGACATTTTTACTTAACTGCTAGTCAATACTACATTGCGTTCACTACTGATTACAACATTTGTAGGTATTTCTCCCAATGCGTGTGCAGACACACTGGTTCTTGGTGGTAGTGAACGCTTATTTGCGAACTGTACAAGTATTGAACTCAGACAAACAATTCGTTGCAGAAATAGTAAAACAAGTCAGGAATATGGTGAGGTTTAAGTATGCTATGTACTGTTTCATTTTGATTGCTCATTATGAAATAACATTATATGAAATAGGTTGAAGGCTTGCACTGTTATTTGGAGATCATTCAAAATGATGAGAAGGAGGACTACCATCGGTGGAAGGATTTTAATGTGAAGACCTGGGACATCGACATGCTGGGTGGATTACCGCAACAGGAGGACAGGACATCATCCGGCCTATTCATGCTCAAGTACATGGAGCACTGGAATGGTTACAGACTACAAAAAGGCTTCACACAGAACCTTATTGATGAGTTCAGATCTAAGCTTGCAGCTATACTGGTGAACTCGGTCTTCAATGAGGAGCAGACTATGAAGGGATCCCCTGAGATCTAGATCGACTCTTACAATTTTAAAAGTTATCTTCAGTTTTAGTTCCTACAATTTAAGTGTACTGCTATTCAGTGTGTTAAAGGGTATCATTATCGCAAACAAGTCTGCAAACAAAGAATTCACGAAACTCACATTAAGCATCCTGACCTTGTCCTTGTCCGGGATAAGACACAGGAGGGGGGCGAGCTGGGAAGGGTCCTTGCCCGTGGAGTCCTGGACGCTGGCGCGGAGCCGGCTGAAGTCGTCTGCCTGGTCGGCACTGGCGGCAGAGCTACTGCTGCTGCTTGGGGTCGGGCTCCCAGGCGAGCGATGCGGGGCGAGGGGGCGGCGCGATGCGGAAGGCGACGGAGAAGGTGGGCGCGTAGGGGCGGAAGATGAGGTAGACGGCGCCGGCGGAGGCGGCAGCGAGGAGAAGCAGGAGGAGGACGGCGGCGCAGGAGCAGCAGCAGGCGCGGCGGAGGAGGCGGCGCCGCGCCGGGCGCGCGGCGAGCTTCTTGTAGCGGCGCGCGGTCCGAGGGGCGGCGAGAGTGGGCGCTGCTGGAAGGACGGGTGCAGCTGCAGCGGCGTGGTCTCCGTGGCCGCCGCCGCCGCGCCGGCGTCGGCGGCTGGTTGGTCGGGTCGGCGCGATCCATAATGGATCTGGGGCGGCGCGATGCGGGGCGAGGGGTCGGCGCGATCCAGAATGGATCGGGGGCGGCGCGATGCGGGGCGAGGGGTCGGCGCGATCCAGAATGGATCGGGGGCGGCGCGATGCGGGGGCGGCGCGATGCGGGGCGAGAGGGCAGCATGAGTAGGGTTATGTGCACGAGATGTTGTTGGGCCGGGCCGTTTCTCCAATTCGGCCTAGTACGGGCGAAATAAACAGAGAACTATATTATTGCATTATTGCATGTAACACCATCTAAAAAGTTTATAATTTATGATAATATGAAAAAGAAAATAGTTTGTGACAACTTAAGTTTCGTAATTCAAAAACAATGGTATACTTTGTTTCAATTTTTAAACTTACATGATGACCTTATAGTTTGTGTCATAATTCAAAAACAATGATGTAGTTTCATAATCCTGTAGTTTGTGTCATTATGTTCATATTAGATGAAGGCGCGTGCTTTGTGACTTGTGGTCTTCAAGAGTACATGTATGGCCATGTAGGGGAACATGGTACATAGAAAAATGCATGATAGGCCAAAGGTGGCAAACAATTTGGACTGACATAGTGACATGTCAAGTAGCTGTCGAGAGCAAATTGGGTACATGCCACCTTAGAAAACATATATATCAACTTAAGCTCATAATTTTGAAATTACATGAATTTACAAAAAAAATGGTAATATTCCAAAAAATATTGAGTGTTTATATACTAAAGTAATGATAGATATTGCTAAATAAAAAAAGTTAAAAATGGTGACTTCAAAAAATTCGTAAAAGAGATTGAACCCATGCCCTTTCAAGGCAAAGTCCACCGCCTAATCCACTGGGCTACTAGAGTACATTAATTACATGTGCATTAATAAATTTATTTGTACCCTTCATCCGGCCCATGTAGTGGCATGATATTTCCCTTTGCACGTTGGAGCCACAACAAACGCCGAGAACAGGGTACGGGAATCACATGAATCTACTGGTGCTAGGATGACATACAGCGCTCTCTCGTCCAACCCGCGCTCTCAACAAGTTTGGCACTCAGGATGCTGTTGGACGTTGCTATGTGGATGTTGCCGCTCCGTGGACTCCTTTGAGGTCAGGTATCACCGCAACGGCCTTCTGTTGCTCCAGAACTACGATCCGACCAATGCTTTGTATCATACTACTATATTCAACACGATCATATCACTTAGAGTATCCCGTCGCATTGACAAGGTATCAGTAATTTGCTTGGAAAGCATTGACAGAAAAACGTTAGTTGGAAACTGTGCTATCCCGTCGTTGGAGGCATGTATTAGCTTACAAACTCTTCACGTGAGGCCTAATTTAAACAAACTCTTCACGTGAGGCCTAATTTAAACAAACTCTACACGTTTGGATATCATAGCACCTAATTTAAACTAACACTTGACGTTAGATAATAAAAACAATCTTGCTTCACACGGACTCACATGAACAACAAACTTGGCAGCTGCAGCGGCAGGAAGGCAGCAGGCAGCGGCAGTTTACCATCTTGCTTCACATCAGACAACTCAGCCACCATGGATGTGGACGGAGCTACTTCTTCGGTGCCACCCATCAATCCTGACACACAAGAGCAGGACCATACACCACCTGCGCAACAGAAGGAGCATGCACCACCTGCGCTAATTGATCCAATTACATCTCTCCCATTCAATCCAGTAAGTTCAATCTCATCTGCAACGATAAAGTTTATGATCAGTTTTATCAATGCGACATGACATATAAAAAAACTGAACAGGATCAGATTCATTCAACCAATTTTGAGCCACCAAGGCAGATCAAGAAGCAACCAAGCTCTACAAGCCGTGTAAGTCTTGCTGCCTGCTATGAAAAACAACTTAGAAGGAACAAGACATATACAGTGATGTGCATGTGCTTGTTCAAGACATATAGAGTGGTGCAATTGGAGTACTGGTACTAATGCTATGCGAGGGTAATGATCAGCCATATAGAACAGGGAGCACTAGGTTCAAGCGACCATACTGATCAGCTCATAAGCACTAGGTTGGGTGAATTTATGCGACCATACTGAAAACAGCTACAAAGTAGGAATTAAATAGAAAATAGAATAAGGATATACAAACAAGAACTAATCCCAGCTGATAACGAGGGAGGGAAAGGATTGAATTAGGTGTACCTCTACACCTGGTTCGTGAACTTTTTCATTTGTAGGTGTGCCTTTGGTGTGGTTCAGGTAGCGATCAATTGTATTCTGCAAGCTGAGAATTGTTCCAAGTGTTATTGGATATTCTCATTGTTTGGATCAATAAGAGAAATGCTCCATATACCACCACTTGCCTGCAACTCAGTAACCATGCACATTTAAATAAGAGAATACATTATATGCACCTTTCATTCAGTCTCTTAAAATAATTATGTCAAATTTAATCAACAGATGATATGAAATGTTGTTTCTAACTTCTGAGTTCATTCAAGAATGGTACACTCTTATCTATAGATATTGCACTCTATCCATACTACATGATAGAACCTCAATATAAAAATGCACAACACATATATTTATGGGGCAATATCAATATAATTCAGCTAAGTATCGTCCAACACTCTTATTGTGCAAAAGATATAATATAGCCAAGAGAGAATCAAATCCTTGATATATCACAAAGGGTCAACAAAGTCATAATGATGCATATGATTTTAGAGATCTGTTGCACAAAACTTGCCTAACATTAGTATCAGGTATCAATCTATGTACGGATTCTAAAAGTTCTATTTTAATAAAGAGATAATTAAACTTAGGAGTTAATTAAAATGGTATATAAAAGAAACCACTTGAGTATGTACATAATTTCGCAAATGACCTCTGCATATGTTGGCCTAAGTTACTGTCTACTAAGCTAATCCTAACTGTAGCAGTTTTTTTATGAACACAGACAGACAATATGAGAGAACAATGCAATTCCTGCATAATGATCCTTAAGGATAGCTATTTTTATTTTTTTAGGTGTAAAACATATAGGTCACCTATATATATAAGTGAGTAGGATGGCCACAGCAAACAATTGTATACCAAAATCTCAACACAGTATGATTAACATTTTTCTTGTCTTTCTAAGATTATTAACTCGTATGTCTTAATATCCCCTAATCGAACAAAAATATATATCTTTTTCCTGCTGGATCAAAACCCTTAATTAGAAAACTATTAATACGTTTATTGAAAAAAAAAGATCAACACCAATTACAAGAAACATACCTGAACTTCACATAAGCTGCAGAAAAACATCCCTAATTATTATTTTCCTTCAGGGTACATGTAAATGCTCGCAGAAATTACTAGTAGAGATTATAAGCGTGTTGAACCAAGAACAAAAGGATGCTGTTGAGAAAGCAGGATTTGGTTCTTTACTTAAGCTTAAGGACATAGAGATTCGACGCGAGCTATGCAAGGAGATTGCGGACAGTTTCGACTTAGACAAAGAAGAATTCAACATTCAAGAAAACAAGGTGAAAATATCCATCAAAGATGTTGATAATATACTAGGCCTTCCATCCCAAGGCGATGAAATAAAGGAGCCTCCAAAGAAACATGTACCTGGTCTGTTTGACAAGTACACATGGAATGATACTACTAAAATTCATTCATCGGAGTTGAGGGAATATTTAAGCAAGAACAAAACCTATGGTGATGACTTTATTCGCATATTTGTCCTGTACACCATTGGTTTCTACTTGTGCCCAACACTACAGCCATACGTCAAATCAGATTATCTTGGGCTCGTTGAAGAAATTGATAATATCAAGAACCTGAACTGGAGCAGCCTGGTTCTTAATTTCTTGATCAGAAGCATACGGGAATAAAAGGAGGTAAAGGCAGCTAATCTTAAAGGAAATCTAGTTCTCTTGCAGGTATGTACATTGCATATATTGAACAAAGATTCATGACACTATGTTTATATTCACAGCAAAAACAACTATAATTTTTTTAATTACAGGTCTGGTACTGGGAGAAGGTGTCTATGTCTCATATTTACCCTACATTGGAACAGCCTGGAGGGGACAAACCACTTATGCAATATTGGGACGAAAAGAGAGCCAAAGAACGATGCAAACTAGCACGCAACCATCATTTTGGGGAAGGGAAGGTAAAGGAATATCGGACATCAGTAACCATCTCATTACTTTATACAAACCCTAGCAGCTACTAACAAAATCCTTATTTCTATTCTATGTCAGATTGTTCATGACATTACAAGACATAAACATAACAACTCATGCTCAATCCCCCAATGCCACACAACATCAGAACAATCGGACCAGGGACAAGCTGATAGCAATCACAAAATTATGCAGGAACTTCAAGAGTTCATTACCAATCAGTACAGGTTACTATCAAATCAAATTGATGACAGGTTCAATGCACTTAACAAGCGGTTCGATGATGTAATACAAGAACAACGTGTAAGTCTGTTACCATATTATTTGGCATACCTTCATTCAGTTCCGAGCTCGACTACCATAATTTGCAGCCGTTGCTAACTTGCAGGAATCAAGGGCAGTGGTAGAACCTAGAAATGTCGTGCTTCAGGCGATGGAGACACATATAGGCAAGCCTGAAATCAACATAAAGGAGGATAAGGAACAACCAAAGCACAAAACTACAGCGAGGAATCCATCGAAACGTCAAAAAAAACCCATCCAACAAACAAACATCCAGTATGAGTACAATATTGGCACAAAACGTCATCGACCCAACAAGAACAAGGAAAAAGAAGAGATCCTAGATGTTGCGATGCCTGATGAACCACTATCAACTGATAGCACGTCAAATGGTACTACTCCGTGTGAATTTCTTTACCAATACATAGATAATATTAGTCATCTAACTATTATCCGCAGAGTATTTGATCAATGCAGATGAGTTGTCCACTGTCCAGTACATCAATTCAACATCACAGGATAAAGTTTTGGTTGATATTGGTTTTTACACAGCAACAAAGAAGGATCTAGAGTGCCTTCTCAACAGTGAAATGTTCCTGAATGATTCGGTTAGTATATCTCTACATAAAAATGTTCCTATTTCAACAATACAATCTAAAGAAGTTTAACTTGCAAATAAAGGTTATGAATGCTTACATCCGAATACTAAAAGCACAACCTAGTATCAACGAAAGGGAAGATGGATATGCCTATCTAGAGACAACTTACAATGCCAACATGATATGTGGGGATACCATCACTTCATTACGAAATAAAGAAGAAGGCAACTTCCGTTTATATCGGACATTAACTTATCTCAACAATGACATGGTACAGCTTGCATCCTGTTACATCTATAAATAGTTGATTTGACGCAGGCAAACATCTAATGAAATAAGTTTTTTAGGTCTTCTTTCCAATCAACATTAAAGATTGTCATTGGTATTTGGTGGTCATCAATGGTCGTAAGGGTGTCGTTCAGGTACTTGACTCCAAGGGGACTCTCACTCGCCGGCCACAACTACATCAACTGGTGATACACTAATAATCTGATACCGACTACTTAATAACAAATTATACATGATTACCTCAACCACTGATGATTCTATTGAACTCAGTTGCAAGGGTTGCAGAACCGTATGACACGCCTTGTAGACCTGCAATTGATCAAAGAACATAGGTGGAAGGACACCCAAGTCAAAGAATGGCCAGTCATTGAATGCATCAAAAAGACAATCCAGACTGACAAGTACAAGCACATCAACACCTGTCAATATACTCGGGTTCCCATAATTAGTTCTTCCTAACTTGTGTAAATACAAATAAACTCGCAGTGCATCGTGTGGACTATTCACGGTTAAATTCATGGAGCTTTGGACCGGAAACAAATTATCTTCCTTATTCACACAGGTAAGTTGAACAACATAAATTCAGCAACCCAATCTATGCCCATCTTACATTAAGGCTAACAGGCATTTGTA
The DNA here is from genome assembly GCF_000263155.2 of Setaria italica. NCBI lineage: Eukaryota > Viridiplantae > Streptophyta > Magnoliopsida > Poales > Poaceae > Setaria > Setaria italica. The sequence goes on from NC_028455.1 coordinate 13,471,548, forward strand.
TTTGTTATGTGCAGAAGGATATGACTAATTTCAGGCTCAAGCTAGCTGTCACATTGGTTAACTATGCCTGGAACAAAGTGAAGGGAAGTCCAGGATACAAAGCTACCGATGCCGAGGAGACATACACGAAGCAAGACAATGAAAAATAGATTACATTCCATTATTTCCGTGTTTCACTTCATTATCTATGATGATCGAGTATTCCAAACCAATCAAGTTATTTTCATTTCTATGTGCAGATCCCTAGTTTAGATGTTAATAGGAACATATCATATACCTCAAGGTAGTTTAACTTTTGTCAGGACACACCAACTGCCCTACAGGTCTAGAACAGCACCTATTTCCTCCTGGTCCTCACCGTCTGCGCTATTTTTTTCAAAAAAAAAAGAACCATCACAGGCGTTAAACAATTACACCTATTACCTCATTTAGCCAATTCTGAAAAATCATAATTGGATAAACAATCACCAGAGCTACTGTTAGTTTCAACATCACAGAGGTGCCTGCCTAAATCATGCTAGTGAATTCTTTCATTTCTTCAGATTACTAAAGCATCTTCATTTAAGCAAGCTTGCAGTGATTCAGAGCAGCACCAGTTCCTTTCCTAGAATCAGTAAGAAGCACAATAACCATACCTCGTCTGAATCGGGTACTTTGGGAAGAGCTCCGCGAGGATCCGGCACAGCTCACCGCGGTGCAGAGTCCGCTCGGCACAAACTGGAAAGGAGGGAGGAGGAGGAGGACAAGGAGGAGGAGGTGGCGGACTGGAAAGGGCTAGCGGCGGCGGCGGTGGTGGCAGCGAACTGGAAAGGAGGGAGGAGGACGAGGACTAGGACGAGGCGGCGGCGGACATGAAAGAGCTGGCGGCGGCGGTGGCCCAAGCGAGAGCGACGGGAGGCGTCCAGACGGCGGGGGGCGTGCGGGAGGCGGCGTGGAAAAGCCGGAGGCGGCGTGCGTGCAGGAAGAGCCAGAGGCGGTGCGCATATCCTAAGCCGCGCCGCCGCCCGCCGCCCGCCCGTAGTCGCCGCCGACCCTTGGAGTCTCCGGCGCCCGCCGCCGCGGAGTCGCCGCCGCCGCCCCAATTCAACCCTAGGTACCGTGGAGCAGTAGCGCGGCGCGCATCTCCTGAACCGCGGAGTCGCCGCCGCTCGCCACCGCCCGCCGGAGTCTCCGCCGACCGCCGGATTCTCCGCCTACCGCCGCCGGGGAGTCGGCGCCGCCGCCCCGTTGCAACCCTAGATGAGGCTGCGACGGATTGGAAATGAGGAGGCCCAGTCGCAACCTCCAACTGATTGGAAATGAGCAGGAATAAAAAGAAATAACATTACAGTTAACAAAGATTTCATTTGATCTATTACAACATTGCCACTTTACATCTTTCCAATAATACCCTTATACTACCCATACTACCCATGTATACTACCTATACTACAGCTTAAGGTTTTAGTAGTATACAATTAATCTCAACCGTTGGATCCTTCCATACGAGTCCTTTTCGAACAGTAGTATAGAGTAGTATTGTCCACCGTAAAGGAGCAGTTCCAAATACCCCTTGACACCATGTTCGTTGTTCAACTCGACACCCAAATTTCTTCTGAGCCTTCCTTCCCTCTTCTTCGGATTTGCATGTGCAGACGCGGAATTAATGCATTGTCAGTTGTTACAGTCGTCTACGCGTTTGATAGACATTCAGCCAGCCATTCGAGAAGAAATAATTGAGATCGAGGGAATCAAGTTGCGTGCATTTGAATCGAAGCAGAAGCCCTAGTGCATGTGCTGCGCATAATCTTCATGGAGACATAATCGATAATAGCAATATTAATTCCGTAATAATGCTGATTGCCTTGCAACTTGCGTACGGGTGTAAGAGGCATGCAACTGCAACCTAACGCGGCTACGTACGCGCTGATCACGCTGGGAATAATATTGAGACTTCATCTCCCCGCCGACCAGGATGCACTTTGCATTGTCGCTGGCGTCTTCGAACACCTGAATTGACCCAATTGAAGGATGCGCGTGCATCTATCCATCTCTACTTGCAGGACACACGTGCTACACATATTTTTTTCATTATTAGTATTTGATGACCGCTTGCCAGAATGTAGCGAGCTGCAACCATGTGCACTGTATTCGTTACATTGCATTTGTTTTTTGGTTTCCCTTTTTCGTATCTCGTTGCATGTCATCCCGCAGGAAATAATTCGGTTGACGATAAAAGCCAAAAATAAGTAAGCACAAAAGAGGAGGCGTTACGCGGTTACACCTATAAACATATGATACACCTTTGGGATGCACTCTATTTGACTTATTTTTAGAAAAAAAATCTAAATTATTTCCCTCAAGCATTACTAAAGTCCGGATAACCCATAAACTATTTGGTGTTCAATTTACTCTCAAGACTATGTCAATTGATCGAATTTACCCCTTAATAAGATTTGTCCTTTTTATTCTCCATGCAAAAATAGAGTTTTAAGTTACCCACTCCGTCCTATAATTTAGTTGTTTTGGCACCTAGATATATATTATGTCTAGATACATAGATGCATGAAACTAGAAAATCCAAAACGACATATAATTTGGGACGGAGGGAGTAAAATTTTATATGGTAATAACGGACATCATAACTTATGTTAGAAAACATATTATGATTTTTAAACATTAATTTTTATACAATTATATATCCGAAGGATTAACTTAATATTAAATATTCTATTCAATCAAAATGATGATGGAAAATTCATAACATATTTCCTTATCATGTGTTATGTTTTCTTCTATCACCGTAAAAAATTGAATTTAAAAAACACCATTTGTGCTTTATAAGGTGTAAATTAGACCAATTGACATAGATGTGGGAGTAAATTAAACTAAAAAATATTTTTGGGGGTTACCTATAATTTGGCACATTTAAGATGAGTAATTTAAACTTTTCCTTTTTTTAACTCTAAACTTCTGCGGGGGCTAGTAAATTTTTTACATAATTGTGAAAAATTTGTGGATAAATTTAGCGCCCGTAGATAATTAAAATTATTTCTTATATTTGCGCACTCTCCTTTATTTATATTCACATACATTACTCTATATATTTCTTATCTTTTTATCTGGCAGTGCTAAATAAGGAAGGATAATAGGTCGGACAATTACCGTAAGCGTGCATGTATAATTAATTCTATTCGGTAATCCATCCGATTAAGAAGAGTTATTGGGGGTACTTTGAACTTTTAGCATTTGCTCGAGTTTCGCTCAAAAAAAAGAATATATAAATGAGAGAGAGAGCGTGCACAAAGATAAACAATTTTAATTAACCATGGGTCCTAAACTTCTAATTATTAATTAGCATAAAGCTTTAATAACTATGCCTTCTAGAATTGCTAGCCCCGTGCAATAAGTACACGTTGATAGACTAGTACAGATAAATCTTTATTTACATATAAATTATGAACCTCCAACTTCCTTCACGAGGTTCACTCAACTGATATTGGTGCAAAATAAATCACGAGTTGATAAGTTCCTAGAATCTTGATTTTTTTTATTAAACAGAATCGTGATTAATTGCCTTTACTAATACTCTGGCCCGGAGCACACTGAACAAATACAAGCAGGAAGTTTCCACAGGATCCAGAAATGGATCATTGGATCAAGTCAAGGAGAAAGAAAAGTAAACTATTTTTTCAATTTTTGCGGGCTACTTTCCTCACATGCAGGACACGTGCTTCTGGTGCTCACCAACCATTGTCCCCGCTCCCCAGTAGGGATGGCAACGGGACGGGTCAGGATTGGCTTGAGCTTCTACGGATCCATCCTGAAACCCGAGAATAAAACCTGCCCGATCCCAAACCTCATTCCGAGTGACAATGTGCACCCGCCCCCGAAACCCGAAACCCGACGGGCCCTGAAACCCGAGCAACAGTGACAGAATAGATCACAGATTCACAATTCACAGATAGAGTCATACAAAAACAGAATATGGACAGCAATACCACAACTTAGGCACACTACCGCACAATACAAATATCCAAATAATCCAACCATAGTCATTGGTCACACAATAAAGTTCTTACAAATATCTAAGTTCCAGACAGAATGATGAGGACATCACCTGCTCAGATATAACCACATTAGCAACTTTTGATTCACAGGTGAAATAATTCTTTATCATGATTAAAAACCCGCTAGAGTTTGTTCCCGATCTTTTTGTGAGTGGGGTATAAATTGATTTGGGGTGGATCCGACGTTGTGTTGTCCGACTACAACGACCAACAGGGGGCTGCGCCTTAGCGACAGTTACAGCGGCTACAATTTGTTGTTGTTCTTGCCGTGCCAAGAATAACCTTGAACCTGCAAGCAAATCGAAGAACAAGCAAGAACAAATGGACAAGCACATAGTGCACAGACCTTACCCAAGAGATGAATCTAATACACTTGAATTTGGGATTCTGAATCAAGCAAATCGGGTGGTCTAATCGACTCATGGTCATATCTTTTTTGAGGCGACCGCAATCGTCGAATTGATCTAGAGATATTTTCTGCCTACGGTGCTGCATCACCGTATTTAGGCCCGATGGGCCTTGTATCAAGTCGGATCCAATGAGGACATGTCCTAGGGTTGAAGCATGACACCAGGAACCCCTTGGTCATCCTCCTAGGTATTAATAAGGATTAGAGCTGCCACAAATAGATTGGATTTTATTTAGATGAAAGTTTAGCTACTGCTACTTCCTTGTAAACGCGTGTATTGATTAGACCACCTAATTTGCTTGATTCAGAACCCCAAATTCAAGTGTATTAGATTCATCCCTTAAGTAAGGTCTGTGCACTGTGTGCTTGTCCACTTGTTCTTCGATTTGCTTGCAGGTTCAAGGTTATTCTTGGTACAACAAGAACAACAACAAATTGGAGCCAGTGTAACTGTCGTTAAGGCGCAGTGCCCCTGTTGGTCATTGTAGTCGGACAGCACAACGTCGGATCCACCCCAAATCGAGTTATCCCCCACTCACCAAAAGATCGGGAACAAATCCTAGCGGATTTTTATCACAGTAACATAATAAAAGATCATTACAAGACATGAGTTCCTAGTCCAAATAGAAATGAGCAGCAACATGAGTCCTTAAGCAGTAGAATGAGGTGATGAGCTTCTGGAGTCTTGATGACTTCATTGTTGTAGTTCATTGATCAACGACAATTGATTCAGGTTCATCCTGAATAAGTAAAAATAGGAAATAAGTTAAATACTTGAATGTCAGGAGACTAGTGGGACCAAATTGAATTGTTCAAGAACGAAAAATCATTACCATATCTTCATTTTCCTCTAGTGGGACCAAATTGAATTGTTCAAGAATGAAAAATCATTACCATATCTTCATCTTCTTCGTCAAGACAAGTCATCAATGCAACAACAAAAGTGGACTGAGACCCTATAATGACAAATAAAGAATTCATAAATCAGAAACGAAGCAAATATTGAACTTCTATTAGACATTAGATCATTCACCTAACATGTCGGCACAAGACCAAGCTTCCATACACAAAAGTGTTTCTACCATTGATGGTGCAAGCCTACTACGATGTGGACTAATAATTCTCCCACCAGTACTAAAGACCGGCTCAGATGCCACTGTTGTCACAGGAATTGCAAGGTTATCATGTGCAATATTTCTTAAAATAGGATATTTTAGCCCTCCAACTTTCCACCATTGTATGACATCCAACTCTTGTGTCCTAGGTAGCACTTCCTCCTCCAAGTATAAACCAACTCTGTGCGCACATAAGTGGTGCGTACTTGTGGCTTTTTTACATGTAATCATCAAAAGCCTCCATCTAGTCTTCAACTACCGAGTCAACAGGAACACTAGTTTGCCTAATTCGAGCACCATTAGTTGTGGCAACACTCTCCATGGAATCTTGGTATTCCAAAACCAAATTGTACAGCAAGTCTTTCACTTTATTGACAACATCCGTAGCTATACTTTCAGACCTATGAATCTTTATGAAAAGAGCATTCAATAGGTGTAGTTTATACCTAGGATCTAGGACAACAGCAACAACCATCAAGCCATGCACATCTGACCAATATTTGTTGAATTTGTCTTTCATTTTAGTAGACATTTCTTCTATCTTGGGGAAACTCATTTGCCACTTCCTAATAGCAATATAAATATTAGAGATTTTGGGAAAGAAAAGGTTTGCCATGACATAGCCGGTGTCTGACAGTAGCTCAGTTACATCATAGAACATCTTTAATCTATCACAAAGATCTTTAGCAGACTGCCAATCTTCTTGTGTTGGAACACATCGAGCACGAGCAGCAAGGCGCTCAAAAACATCTTGGTACAACAATGTAGTGCTAAGCATTATATAAGTGGAGTTCCATCTAGTTTTACAATCAAGTGCTATTCTTTTTTCATATTTACCTTTCATTTGTATTGCCATTGTCTCAAAATTTTCATGTCTTTTAGGAGTGGCAAACCAAAATGCAACACTTTCATGCACAATATCAATTCCTTTCTCCATGATACTCATTCCCTCTTTCACTATCAGATTTAGAATGTGTGCAGCACAACACATATGTACTAATTTACCCTTCAACATACAAGAGGAAAGTGGCAACTTGCTTTCCATAGCAGTCGTACCCTTCTTGAGATCATCATTGATGGTGCCGGTCATAATCTTCATGAGATTATCATTGGTGCTGCAGTTGTCAAGAGTTATAGTGGACAGCTTCCTCTCAATATGCCAATCCAGGAGAACTTCATGAAGAACATCAGTTATAACCTCAGCTGTATGTGGAGCTGGAACGTAAATGAACCTGCCTGCACAAATAAGTATTGTAAGAACTAGGGAAAAAAGTAAAAGAATACAAATAATGAATAACACAAAGATAAACAAGGTTGGCTGTCATATGCTTTATTATTACCAAAGAAGAAAACTTTTCAAGTTCCAATCATCATCCAGAAAATGGGTTGTCACTGCCATGTACCCTTTCCTTTGGTGATTTGTTGTCCAGAGATCCATAGTAATAGCAACACGAGAACTCAATTTCCTGAAATACTTCAACATAGATTGTCTTTGAACTTCATACATATCAAAGATATCCTTCCTGATTGTGTTTCTAGACACCACTTTGAATGCAGGTTGCAATGCAGCATAGAACTTGCAAAACCCAACATGGTCCACTATGGAAAGAGGATACTCATGGACAACAATCATTAATGCAAGTTCTTTCCTGGCTACACCTTGATTAAATGTGTATTTCTCCAAAGTAATAGTCCCATTTTGTGGGTTTGCAGATAATTTAAGAGTGGATTATTTTAACCCTTTTCTAACAGCTCTATCCTGGCAAATCTTAAGGTGCTCGCGCAAGTGATTTGTACCATTTCTTATTTCTCCTCCTAATATTTTCTTACACCAGATGCATTTTGCCTTCCAATTCCTGTTTAATCTAATCCTATCAAACTCTTCCCAAACTTTAGATTTTAGCTTTCTCTTACTACCAACCGCAACATCATCTTCTATCTCTATCACATCTTCTGTACCTAGAGCAGTAGAATCGGATGGGGTTGTAGGTGAATCAGATGCAGGTGCCAACACACGTGCACAAGTAAGAGGACCAGAAGCAACAGTTGCTTGCACTTGAGATTAAAATCCACCATCCTGTGGTGACGTAGCAGCAACATGGGATCCACTGGTGCTAGGAGTTGACATTGCTTACTTGCAACAAAGACTGAAAAAAATGCAAAGATTCAAATAGCTACTATAGCTAGCAAATATTTGAGGAGGATTGGAGGAGGATGAGCATCTGAATCACCAAAGGGACTGGGGGGCGGCCGGTGGTGCTCGGGGGAGAGGGGCACGAGCAACAGGGTGCTCTTGGGCAAGGGGCGCGGGACGCTCGCGGGCGAGGGGGCTAGGGGCACGGGCGGCTGGCGGCACGCATGGGCGGTGCTCACGGGCGAGGGGACGAGGGGCGTGGGCGATGCCATGATGGGAGCTGTGCAGCGCACTGGCGCAGGAAGACGGACTGGGTGGAACTCTCCATCCTTGTATATGGCTACGCCTCCGTTCCCATACGACATCATTTAGTCCACTACACTAGCACAGACTGTTGGAGAACTGACCTTCCATTTTGGAGCTTTTGTCCCGGTTGATTTTGGACCCGGAACTAAAGTGCCTTTACTCCCGGGTCAAAAATGAGGCACCGAAGGCCACCGACGGGAGGAGCTTTAGTCCCGGTTGTAAAGACCAACCGGTACTAAAGCCCCTCTAGTCCCGGTTGTAACCGCTAGTGGGATGAGGGGGTGTTTTGTCCCAGTTGGAAACACCAACCGGAACTAAAGGCCCCCATTTAATCCTGGTTGGAATTACCAACCGGGACTAAATCCTTAATCCCGGTTGGTAGTTCCAACTAGAACTAAAGGGGGGCCTTTAGTCCCAATTGGTGTTTCCAACCAGGACAAAATACCCCCCGTCCCACGCGGCCGCCTTTCTCTCCACTTATCTTGTCCTCACCCTTCCTCCCTCCCTTATCCTCGCGCAACGCCTCCTCCCTACCTCCACCTGCGCCTCTTCTCCTCCCTCTCGTCCCTCTCCTCCTCTCTTCTCTCTATGCCACCCCCACCTCCTCCCCCTCTACTACCCCTCCCCTCCCCCTCTGCTCGCCCCTCACTAGTAGTGAGGAGCGGTAGCGAGGCGAGGGCAGGGCGAGCGGCGTGCACGGCGCGGGCGGAGGCGGGCAGCGGTGGGTGAGGGCGGGCGGTGGGCGGTGACGGAGCCGAGGCAGGCGAAAGCCGCTGGCCCACTTTTTTTATTTTTTTTAACCTTTTTAGTCCCGGGATTAAAGACCCCTCTTTTATCTCGAAAACTTAATCCCGGTTGGATTTTTAGGATCTATAGCCCTATCCAACTAGGACTAAAGCTGCATTTTCCAGTAGTGATAATATCCACATACCCATAGGCCACCACTGCGGATCTAGCAACTTGTGACTTTTGGACTATAAGCAAACTTGCATTCTTGCAAACAAGGACGGTGACAACATGGCCAACTGCGCCTCCGGCCGCGGCCACACCGTCTGCGTCATCGGCGCTCGCGGGTTCATCGCGTCCTGGCTCGTGAAGCTCGTCCTCGAGAAGGGCTACACCATGCGTGGCACCGTCCAGAATCCTTGTCTGTCTCTGCACTAGTAGAGAACTCGCCTTTAGTCCCGGTTGGTAGGGTGCATATCTCTTGAAAATCCATCCGGGATAAACCAATCCAGACAAAAGGGGAGGGTGTTTAGTCCCGGGTCCTTCAACCGAGAGTAAAGCCACCCTTTAGTCTCGGTTGGTAAAACCAACTGGGACTAAAGGGCCTACCACGCCAGGCGCGGGACAGGCCCTTTACTCCCGGTTGGTAAAACCAACGGGGACTAAAGGGTGCCGCTTTAGTCTTAGTTGGGTTTCCCAACCAGGACTAAAGTCCTACTTAAATTTTAGGCGCGCGCCATGCAGGCGCCTACATGGTGCATGTAATTTCATGCATCACGTACGTACCCCGGCCCTTTTGTTACCTTTAGTAGTTGAGACTTTTTTTATAATGAAATCAACTAGTATTTAAACGAATGAAATTAGTAATTATACAATTACTATATATATACACAATTCTTAGTATATATATACAATTCTTAGCATACTATACAAATCGATCTTAGCACGTATTATATATACAAATCAAACTATATATCTACAATCTTCCCGTTGAGGTGTTGCTCGGAGCGTCTAAATTTCGTCCATCGTAATAAAATTCTCCTTGTGGATTTACCACCTCATCCATTAGGAATCCAATGAGACATTCACATATTGCCGCTAATCTTTCCTTCTTCACGAGTCCTTGTTGAATACTTAATATCTATAATTTGGAAATATGTGAATGTTACACGAACAATTAAATATAAGGAGCTAGAAAATAATTAACTATTAATAGTTTTATTTTACATACTTTAAAGTTGTGCGGTGTCATCTTTAGTCCCTTGGGTCCCATAAAAATATGCATGTGCTCACAGATGTAGTAGCCGCATAGATTATTCCCGGGTTCCTATCTTAAGCACTTCAGTGGGGAAAAAAATAAGTTATGAAATACTCGTGTTATACAATGTACAAAATGTGTACAAAATGTGTAGACTTCATACATACCGGGAAGTCTGTGTTCCATGTAAGTTTTTCTTTGAATAGACCTTTGTGTGTCCTCATGAATTATCTCCATGCGCTGCATAGAGATAAAGGTCCAGAATTATTACAAGCCTAGCATGTCTTGCATGTCTCGGTACTCGACCGGATCTTTCCTCAACGAATCGAAGACAGTGACGTGGCTTCTTTCAGGCTCAATTATAATGAGGATCCAATGGAAGCTGCATACGTAAATGTTCATACATATTAGAGCTAACTAACATTAATCAGGTAAGGAAAAAGAAAATGAAAGTAGACGGTATACACACACTTACTTGAAGTTGTATGGAAGTAGTATGAAATCCTTGAATTTTTGTTTGTCTAGGAAATTGTATACTTCCACCAAGGTTTTTTCCGGCGATACCTGTATCAATTTTTGGTTAACTACGGATGGATCCATGAAGCCAATATGGAGGTACGCTTCTCGTCGGCACGTCTGAATTAGCATCCTACATAAAATGGAAGACGAAGTTAGTACGGTGACGCACGCAAAAAACATAATGATATCAGCCAAAATTTACATGTAGATAAACGGACACTTACAGAACCCAGGCGCTGATCAGAGAGACATCCAGGGCATCATGATGGTACACTTCGTATATATCCTTGAATTCTAGCCATAGAACTTCCTCGCCTTCACCGTAAAAATCTATCGGTTTTACCTTAAGACCTGTTGACGCCAGATTTTGACACGTGTTTTGAATCGGCGTTAGGAAAGGAAAAGGTTGGCCGATGCGGCGGATTGGGAGCCACAGTTGAGTTGAGAATTGGTTGATTGGTGCTGCAGTGTCTCGGCTGATTGGCGAACGAAGTTAATGAAGGATGGCCGATTGGAAGGCTGGAGCAATTGGGCCAATATGGGCTTAAGGTGGGCCAGATAAGAAGATAGCTGAAGAAAGAGATTGGCCTGTGGGATTATGATAATCAACTCTGATACGAGTTGTATTTGTAAATATTTGTTAACATTTAAAATTAGAGATAGATCCTAGTCCGTTAAGAAAATCAGTTGTAACAGGCTATAAATAGCCATCTACAGAGATTTGTAAACACATCAATCAATACAAACAATCTACATTTTCATCGTACTTTACTTTCAAGTCGGTGACTTCGCCAATACATCTTTTTCTTTCACGAGTTCGTACGGGTTGGCAGGGCTGCATCGACTCGATCTTCGGCCGATTCTGTAAGTTCCGCTTATCGAGTAATATCTAAGCTTTAACTTCGGGCGCATCGCTGTTGTTTCGTTTAGATTTATTCACCAGTTATCGATATTTACTAGAATTATAGGTTTTATCTCTTGTTCTAGTTTTATCAACAGTTATCCAGCTTGAGATTCGAACTGTTGGCTTCATTATTGTTATTCTTATCTATCGTCGTATAGCCGATTAGATCTATTTCAAGTGTTGCATTTGTAGCATTGTTTAGTCAACACTAGTAGTTTCTTTACAATTGCTACGTGATTATCGGCTGCTCTATAGCCGGTCATCTCCACAGTAAATCGGCCGATTCGCTGATACGCTTTTCGAGATAGATTGGAACTTTAGCCGATCGAAACCCCTGGAATTTAATACGTTTCTTTCCTTATCAATCAACAGGTTAGATTGACTGACACGTCATGCAAACTGCACCAGGGCAATAAACCGAACAAGAGTTAAGCAGATTCTCCCGGGTCGTGTGTCTGACGCTAAAGATCATCGGCCGATTTTTAGCGCCAACACACTTTTGGCACGCTCGGTGGGACCGGAAACAACATCCAACATGTTGAAAGCTGCCGAAATCTCCGAAGACAACGTCATCGAAGTGATAGAAGCAGATCTCAAGGACGACCATAAAGAAGAATTGGCAAGACACCTAGAAGAATATAGGAAGACATGCTTGCAATCTTTTAGTCATACCAGAAGTGGGGAGACCATCAAGAAATCTCCTCTTCCAACTCCTCGCTAGATCACCGTCACTGAGGACTCGGGAAAGATGTCCGATATGATTCAATAGTCCGTTTACCATGCTTTCATCGACCAGTCCTCACTGATGACCAACACGGTATACAATGCCGTCATCAGTTCCCTGGTCAACGGAGTAGCTCAGGGGTATCAGGGACCAGCGTATGCCCCGCCCATCGTAGCTCCAGTCAGAGGCTTACCAGGCACATCTCACTCGGCTCCTCAGCCGATGCCGACGCAATATGGAGGATACAATGCCTCAATGCCCCTAGGGTGTAACGGTACGCCATGCTACCAATCGCAACCACCGTCTCACTCAATGCCTTAGGGGCACCAGGAATAGCGGCCGGATCAGATCATCCAGTCGGTTACAGACAATCTTCGGTCTAAGCTTCTTTCCAGTTGGCCAGTCAGCCGATGGTCCCACAATATCAACTAGCTTCAGCAGAAATCGACAGAGGGGCAGACACTGCGGAAATACTTAGAAGTGCAGCGCCGATGATGCTATACAATGGGACAGTAGATTCTCTACGCCACCAACTGTCAACTGCTCAGCCAGCCGTGCAGCCGCAAAATCCGCCGCACGCTCTGATCCATCACCCAGCCTTGGCACCACCAGTCCAACAACATGTGCCGATTCCTCAGCCAGTCGTTCATCAGCAGCAAGTGGATTGGACAACAAGGATAGCAGAGGTGATTCAAGATCAATTCGGGTTGAAGCCGAAGGTTCAAACCTATACGTACAAGACTCCATACCCGCCTGCCTATGACCTGTTGCCGTTTCCCCATCGGTACAAGGTTCCTGACTTCACCAAGTTCTCCGGACTGGACGACACATCAACCGTGGAGCACATGAATAGATTCATTATTCAGTGCGGAGAGGCCGCTACACAAGATGCTTTGCGAGTGCGTTTATTCTCGTTGTCCCTATCCGGATCGACCTTCTAGTGGTTCACTACACTGCCGCCCAATTCCATCGTCACTTGGGCCGATTTGGAGAAGCACTTCCATAAGTACTTCTACGCGGGAGTCCATGAGATGAAGCTCTCAGATCTGACCAGCCTCAGGCAGAGGAGCGATGAACCAGTGACCACTTATGTGCAGAGGTTCAGGGAAATCAGAAACAAATGCTACACCCTAGTCTTGACTGACGCTCAGCTGGCCGATATCGCCTTCCAAGGTCTCCTGCCACACATCAAAGAGAAGTACGCCTCTCAGGAGTTCGAAAGCTTATGTCAGATCGTCCACCGACTGTCCGATCAGGAGGTGCGCCCTTTTGACCAATGGAGAAATTTTCAGAAAAAGGTGGCATACTTGGAGGGGTCTGAATCAGAAGAGGAAGCAGAAATCAGCCTAGCGGAATGGGTAAAAGGGAAGAATCCGATATCATGCCCATTCGGAAAGAAGGACTAGAAGCATTTGGCTTTGATATGTCAAAGGCCGACAAAATTTTTGATTTACTTCTCTAGGAGGGGTAGATAAAGCTTTCACCTTATCACACGATCCCATCGGCCGAGCAGCTCAAAAAGATGAAGTATTGCAAATGGCACAATGCCACGTCTCACGACACAAACGGGTGCAAGATCTTCCAACAGCAAATACAATCAGCCATTGAGCAAGGTAGACTCAAGTTCGAGGTCTCGACAAAGCCAGTAAAGCTGATGAAGATCGATCAGCATCCTTTCCCTACTAACATAGTTGATACGGGAAGAAACGTGCTCTAGACTAAGGTGTTGATGTCAGAATCAGCCAAAAGAAGCGGCGTCGTAGACCCCAGAAATCAGGCTATGGTTGATGATGTCAAAGGGAAAAGACGGGTTGAAGACGAGGGCGAAGGATCAGGGAGATCACGTAGACTCGTCACCTCCCAATTCTTACTCAACAAGTACCAGCGGCAGCAAGAAAATTCCCGACACCGCGAAGAAATGATGCACTGACACAAAGATTACTGGCGGTGCCCCATTCTTCATCCATTGCTGGGAAAACAATGTCAGTTTAGCATTAGCCAATAACTGCCCCGAGTGCAACGGTCAGCATCGAAGCAGTCGCCCATTCAGAAGGTCACGATCCAAGGATCGAGGATCAGAGCCAATCAGCACAAACTGGCGTGAACAAGAGGATCAACGCTTTTCAGTGCGTGATCGGCTGGGGGGCAGAGTTGACCAGTATGATCGGCCGTGGGGTAGAGTTGACCAGTATGATCGGTCGAGTGATAGAGTTGACTAGCACGAACGACTGGGGGGCAGAACCAGCGCACATGATTGACTAGAGAGGATGGCTGACGCTAGGGTGTCGGATAAAACCCCCTAGGACGAGAACTAGACTGGGAACATGCAAAACCGCCAGTCAAACCGGTGAACCCTAGATGGTGCCCTGATGACTTGACCAAATCCTAAAAATGAAGAATCCAACGTTTGTGCCAATGGGAACAACAAGAAGAAGAACAGAGGCAGATGACGGATAAGAAGGATGAAAGGTCTCGGGTCTGGCACCCCAAAAGTAGAACCGATGAGGAAGATGATAATTAGGAATCGGCAGCTGACGTCAGTATGGTGTTCATCTTGCCAATGGAGTTCATTGCTCCCGCAAAAATGACGCAACAAGGATAAAGGAGACAATGGCGGAATTGGCTTTGGAGCCAATGACAGCCACTTTTGAGAAACCTGAGGATGAAAAATGACAACATCTCAAAGCCCTGTTCCTCAAAGGACACATCAACGGGCGAGCTATCACCAGGCTACTGGTAGATGGAGGCGCTGCAGTCAATATCATGTCGTATGCCATGTTCTGGAAATTAGGCAAAAGTGACGAAGATCTGACCAAGACGAACATGATGCTCAAGGACTTCGAGGGCAACATATCCCCCGCTCGCGGAGCACTCTGCGTCGACCTCACCATCGGCAGTAAGACCCTACCCACTACTTTCTTTATCATTAATGGCAAACGGTCCTACAACATGTTGCTCGATCGCGATTGGATACACGCGAATTGCTGCGTCCCGTCTACAATGCACCAGTGCCTTGTACAGTGGGTCGGCGACAACATCGAAATAGTCACCGCCGAGTCCGCCTACAGTGTTGCTGCGGCTGATGCGCAATAGTGGAGCTGCAAACACGTCAAGTGCATATCTGGCCGAACCTGGGATACCGATTTCCTAAAGGTGTCCGATTTTGGCCTACAGCCGATCCGAGCAGTCAGCTTTGAAGAATCAGACTAGATGGATCAGTTCGTTCGAGAAGACGGAAAACTGGGGCATGGGTTTACGTCAGCGGATTCATTAGAGATGGTGGATTTAGGAGATGGTAGCAAGCCAAGGCCGACATATATTAGTGCTAGTTTAGACCCCGAGTACAAGCGTGAATTGACAAGTTTGTTAAAAGAATTTAAAGATTGTTTTGCTTGGGAATACCATGAAATGCCTGGTCTAGACCGGTCCCGGTTGCCTATAAAACCAGGATATCGGCCATATCAAAAACCTGCATGATGATGCAACCCTAAAATCCTTCCTGATATAAAGGCCGAGATTACAAGATTGATTGAAGCAAGATTTATTCGGTAGTGCCGTTACGCCGAGTGGATTTCTAATATCGTACCCGTATACATGAAAAATGGAAAGCTCCGCATGTGCATTAACTTCAGGAACCTTAATCAGGCTACGTCGATGGATGGGTATCCGATGCCAACAGCTGATGTTTTGATAGATGCCGCCGCAGGACATAAAGTTATCAGTTTCATGGACGGTAACACCGGGTACAATCAAATATTAATGGCCGAAGAAGACATTTTGAAGACGGCTTTCAGGTGTCCAAGCCACCTCGGTTTATTCGAGTGGGTGGTGATGACCTTCGGATTAAAAAATGCCGGCGCTACATATCAACAGGCTATGAATTATATTTTTCACAAGGTTAGTGGTGTACTGGTGGAAATCTACATCGATGATGTCGTGGTCAAGTCAAAAGAACATCGGGAACATCTGGCCGATTGGTGAGAAGTGTTGGAGTGCACAAGGAAGCATGGGTTGAAAATGAACCCTAACAAGTGTGCATTCGGTGTGTCGGCCGGACAATTCCTAGGATTCATGGTCCATGAGCGCGGGATAGAAGTAAATCAGAAGATCATAGCTGCCATCAACAAGGTTGTGGCCCAACAGAAAAAAACTGAGCTGCAGTCCCTAATCGGCAAGGTCAACTTTATTAGAAGATTCATATCCAACTTGTCCGGGCGTATTCAAGCTTTCACTCCTTTGTTGAAGTTGAAACCCGACCAGGAATTCATGTGGGGAGAAGAACAGCAAAGAGCGTTGGAAGAGATCAAGCAATATCTGATTTCACCACCTGTGTTGGTTCCGCCACAGGCTGACAAGCCGTTCAGACTATACTTATCAGCCGACGAATAGGCTATCAGATCGGCACTAGTACAGGAGTTCGAAGGAAAGGAACGAGTAAGATACTATGTCAGCAGAAGACTCCTAGACGCCGAAACAAGATATTCCCCAGTAGAACGGCTGTGCCTGTGTCTGTATTTCTCATGTACCAAGCTCTAGCACTACCTTTTATCGGCGGAGTGCATAGTCGTGTGCAAGGATGATGTGGTAAAATATATGCTGTCATTACCAATTTTGAAAGGGAGGTTTGGAAAGTGGATCCTAGCTCTGTCAGAGTTTGACCTAAGGTACGAATCGGCCAAAACTGTCAAGGGCCAAGTAATGACCGATTTCGTGGCTCAGCATTGTGGACCGAAAGTCACTGTCGTTGAACCAGTTCCATGGACTCTATCCTTCAACAGTTCTTCGTGTGGGGTCGAATTAGGAATCGGCATCGTTCTCATATCGCCTCGGGGGGGGGGGGGGGCAAGTTATGATTTCTCTGCCGATAGAGGCATCCGGGACCAATAACTAGGCAGTGTTGGGATACGAGGTAGGCTAGCTAGCGCAAATCAAAATTTCTACCGCGTAAAACCAGGAATAATTGCCGTATAAGGATCACGGGATTACCACTCGACGCACTACTGGTGTGGAAGATGTAGATATGCGTCGATGCAGTGAAGACGATCACGTAGTCGTACGTAGTCGATCAACGTAGTTGTACGTAGTCGATCACGTCAACGTCCAGCAGCTCCTCAGCAGCTCATCCACGTGCAGCAAGATCGCCCCCGGTGCCGCAGCTCGTCGTTGGCTCGTCGTGGCTCGTCGGCGGCTCGTCCAAGTGCTGCAGGCGCAACATCTCCAAGGTATCCACACGTGCAGGGAGGAAGCGTCGCAAGCCAGACTGCTAGATCCGCGAGTTGCAATAGGCGAGGGCGTGGGAGGCGCGGCAGGTGTGTTTTTCCAAAAAGAGTTAAACCCTAGGGCGCCCCCACCCCTCTATTTATAGAGGTTCCTAATGGGCCTCTGGATCCGAGGCCCATTAGTACTTCTAAACCTAATCCAACTCGGATCAGATCCGAATTGGGCTTCCATCCCCTTAAGTGTGTGACCCTATGGGTTCGGATACATATAGACATGGCCCGAGTACTCCTACTCGGCCCAATAGTCGGTAGCGGCCTCTAGCAAGACGTGCCAACTCCTATACGCACACGAAGATCATATCGGACGAACCATCACAACATAATATACATGCTATTCCCTTTGCCTCACGATATTTGGTCTACCTTCAAGCCGACCGCTCTTTCTCGATCCTGTGATTCGGAATCCCTTTGTAGGTTAACTCTTAACCGTACATAGCATGGCCTTGCATTTTCGGATCCGATCACTCGAGGGGCCCAGAGATATCACTCTCAATTAGAGAGGGGAAAATCCCATCTTGATTGACCATGTCTCATAGCGTGCTTCTTGACAAACCCGAAAGCTACCTTTATAACTACCCTGTTACGGCGTAGCGTTTGATAGCCCCTAAGTGGGTCGATCCACATCTAGAATACATGCGACAATCTCAGGTCTAAGGACAAAGCGTATATGTTGTTTAAAGAGAGAACTACTTCTCGTGTTGGGTCAGTCCTAGCACATGTCTCCACATGTGTCCACATTATTAGTTCAACATCTCCATGTCCATGACTTGTGAAACATAGTCATCAATTAATACATGTGCTAGTCTAATATTCATGTGTGTCCTCACATGAACTCCGACTAGGGACAACTTTAGAATAACCATACAAGTAAAGAGTTTCACATACAATTCACATAATTGCAAATCAATTCAAGTAGCCTTCAATGGATATTCAATGAACACAACATACAAATCATGGATACAAATGGAATATCATCATCTCTATGATTGCCTCTAGGGCATACCTCCAATAGTCTCCCACTTGCACTAGAGTCAATCTAGAAGGTACCTAATACCCATAGCTCTTACATGCGCATCATGCTTAGCCTGCGGGAGTGGTTTTGTCAACGGATCAGAAATGTTCAGATCCGTGTGTATTTTGCATATCTTGATCTCACCCTGGTTAACGAAGTCTCGAATGAGATGAAATCGCCGCATTACGTGTTTGTTCTTCTGGTGGTTCCTTGGCTCCTTTGCTTGCGCAATTGCCCCATTGTTATCACAGTAGAGATTCAATGGGCTGGATGCATTCGGGAACACACCAAGCTCAATGAGGAAATTCCTTATCCAAACACCTTCCTTCACGGCTTCGGAAGCCGCGATGTACTCAGCTTCTGTCGTAGAATCGGCCACCGTCTCCTGCTTGGAACTCTTCCAACTAACAGCACCACCATTTAGCGTGAACACAAATCCTGATTGTGACTTTGAATCATCTCTGTCGGTTTGGAAACTAGCATCGGTGTAACCTGTTACAACGAGCTCCTCCTCACCTCCATAGACGAGGAACATATCTTTAGTCCTTCTCAAGTACTTAAGAATGTTTTTCACCGCTGTCCAGTGACTCTCACCTGGATCAGATTGGTGTCTTCTTGTCATACTTAGCGCATATGAAACATCTGGGCGAGTACTTATCATTGCATACATGATAGATCCAATAGCCGAGGCATATGGCACTCTACTCATGCGATCCCGCTCATCAGCAGTCGAAGGACACTGAGTCTTGCTGAGATGTATGCCATGTGACATAGGCAAGAACCCTTTCTTTGCCTCTTCCATGCTGAACCGCTTCAACACTTTGTCGATGTAAGTATCTTGGCTTAACCTATAAGCCTTCTCGATCTATCTCTATAGATCTTAATGCCCAGAATATATGCCGCTTCCCCTAAGTCCTTCATCGAAAAACTATTTTTCAGTGAAGTCTTTACGGACTCAAGCATAGGAATGTTATTTCCAATCAGTAATATGTCATCCACATATAAGATTAGAAATACTACAGAGCTCCCACTAACCTTCTTGTAAACACAAGACTCTTCTTCGTTCTTGGTGAAGTCAAACCCTTTGACCACTTCATCAAAACGAATGTTCCAACTCCTAGATGCTTGCTTCAATCCATAAATGGATCTCTGAAGCTTGCATACCTTTCCAGCATTTTTCGGATCGACAAAACCCTCGGGCTGTATCATATACACGTCCTCAGCTAGGTTTCCATTCAGGAAAGCTGTCTTGACATCCATCTGCCATATCTCATAATCGAAATATGCAACTATAGCTAGAATAATCCGAATGGACTTAAGCATCACTACGGGCGAGAAGGTCTCGTCGTAGTCAACTCCTTGAACTTGTCGAAAACCTTTTGCGACAAGTCGTGCTTTATAGATGTGAACATTTCCATCCATGTCCTTTTTCTTCTTATAGATCCACTTGCACTCTATGGCTTTAACACCATCAGGCGGGTCAACCAAGTTCCAAACTTGATTGTCTCCCATGGACTCTATTTCGGATTGCATGGCACTCTGCCATTTTTTGGAGTCTGGGTCCATCATTGCTTCTGCATATGTCGCAGGCTCATCATTGTCCAACAATAATATTTGCCGCATTTCGCGGAGCCTTGCCGACCTTCGTGGTTGTGGCGGTGCTTCTCTTGCCATGGGTATCTCAACTTGTTCTGCTACGTTAGCATCACTCATTGATTCTTGCCCGATCGGCTCATCTTGAACTTCTTCAAGATGCACTGTCTTTCCACTCTTTTCTCCTTTGAGAAACTCTTTCTCTAGGAAAACCCCGTTCCGAGCGACAAACACTTTGCCTTCTGATCGGTTGTAGAAATAATATCCCAAAGTTTCCTTTGGATATCCCACGAAAATGCACTTATCCGACTTGGGTGTGATCTTGTCCGACTGAAGTCGCTTGACAAACACTTCACATCCCCAAATCTTTAGAAAAGACAAACTAGGAACCTTTCCAGTCCATATCTCATATGGTGTCTTAACTACGGATTTAGATGGTACCCTATTAAGTGTGAAAGCTTCTGTTTCTAGAGCGTATCCCCAAAATGACAACGGTAGGTCCGACTGGCTCATCATTGATCGAACCATGTCTAACAAAGTTCGATTACGTCGCTCGGACACACCGTTTCTCTGAGGTGTTCCATGCGGCGTAAGTTGTGGAACAATTCCGCAACTCTTTAGATGATTGCTAAACTCGTGGCTCAAATACTCGCCTCCACGCTAAGATCGTAAGGCCTTAATTTTCTTGCCACGCTAATTTTCAACTTCATTCTGAAATTCCTTGAACTTTTCAAAGGTTTCAGACTTGTGCCTCATCAAGTAGACATAGCCATATCTACTAAAATCATCAGTGAAAGTTATGAAGTATTGGAATCCTCCTCTAGCCGTCGTGCTCATTGGTCCGCATACATCACTATGTACGAGTTCCAACAAGTCTACTGCTCTCTCAGGAAATCCTGTGAAAGGCGTCTTGGTCATCTTGCCTAGCAAGCAAGCCTCACATGTCTCGTATGATTCAAAATCAAACGAAGTTAGAAGTACATCAGAATGGAGCTTCTTCATGTGCTTTTCACTTATATGACCCAAACGACAATGTCACAAGTAGGTAGGACTCAAATCATTAGGCCGAGGCCTTTTAGCACTTACATTACAGACAGGTGAACCATCAAGATTTAAAACAAATAAGCCATTCACAATGGGTGCAAAAGCCATAAACATATTATTCTTAGAGATCACACAACCATTGTTTTCACTCGCAAATGAATAACCATCCTTCATCAAGCATGAAGGAGACAAAATGTTTCGACTTAAACTAGGAACAAAATAACAATTATTCAACTCCATAATAAATCCTGACGGGAGGTGGAGTTGCATCGTCCCGACGGTCAACGCAGCATCTCTTGCATTATTGCCCACGCGGAAATCAACTTCTCCTCTTTCCACGCTTCTACTTCTTATCATTTCCTGCATCGAATTGCAAATATGAGCAACCGATCCGGTATCAAATACCCAAGAATTAATAATTGTATCAGCGAGAAATATGTTGTCTATAACATTAACAACAAGCGTACCTGAGGTAGAAGTACTCTTACTTCCGCCATTCTTCAAGGAACCTAGGTACTTCTTGCAGTTTCTCTTCCAGTGACCAAGTTCATGACACTAAAAGCACTCTTTGTCTGGAGCAGGTCCAGGTCCAGCTTTAACCTTGGGCGCTGGGTTTGGCTTGGACGTTCCAGCCTTGCCCTTCTTCTTCGAAGAATTGCCCTTCTTCTTAAAGCTGGGCTTGTTCTGTATAGCCATCACATGGCTGGTACTAGCGCTTTTCTTGATGTCAGCCTCTGCTGTTTTAAGCATGCCACATAGCTCATTCAGACCCTGCTCCGTCCCATGCATATGGTAGTTCGAGATGAAGTTCCCATAGCTAGGCGGAAGAGATGAAAGAATGAAATCAGTGGCCAACTCTTGGCCCAGTGGGAAGCCTAGCTTCTCCAACCGTTGAGTGTAACCAACCATCTTGATTATGTGTGGTCCTACTGCTGCGCCTTCTGCTAGCTTGCTCTCAACAAAGGCCTTAGACAAATTGAACCTTTCAGTCCTGGCCTGTGTTTGGAACATGTCTCTAAGCACCACGATCATATCGTGCGCCTCATGGTTTGTTTTGAACTGCATCTGCAGCTCGGGTTCCATGCAAGCAAGCATAAGGCAGCTTACTTCGAGGTTAGCATCACATGCTTTCTTGTAAGCATTCTTAGCAGCAGCGGGTGCATCATCAGCAGGTTCTTCTGGTAGTGGGTTGTCTAGAACATCTTCCTTTTTCTCAGCCCTAAGAACAATTCTCAGGTTACGGATCCAATCCGAGTAATTTGTTCCATTCAACTTGTCCTTCTCAAGGACCGAACGCAAAGCAAACGGTGTAGTGCTGCTAGGTGCCATTTAATCTACAACAAAGTAATGCAAAATACACTAAGACAAACGTATCCATGATAGAGCAAATCACATTAAACTATTTTAACATAATCTACTCCCACTAAAATCAATATCCCTCTATTGAAACTTAGTGATTCAGGATCCATAACTAACAAGTCCACTAGTGAGCTTTAGCATCACCGCTAGCAAACAAGGTAGATCGGTAAGCAACTTTTTCTAATCATATCACATATGACTCCTGTTGTTGGGTGACATCTCTATGTCTCGGCGCCCAACCTTTATGCCCCAAGGTCCTTAACCGTTAAGATAACCTTGTTAAGCAAACCAACCCTTATGCGTGTAAGTGTTCGACAGAAACCCGTCTAGTCAAGGAAAACTAGTGGCACCCTAATTTCATAGACCCACCACTAATTGTACAAGACATGGGACGGTGCAAGTTTTAGTTGGGAGGGCATACTAACTTAAACTTTGTGAGGGATCGTTCTACTTCTAACATCACAGCATGCAGAAAGTAAAACATAAACAGAATAGCATTCACACAGTTGTGACACAGTATGGCCCATTTTCATATGGTGATCTCCATCTCCATAGAACCTGTTCACGAATGAGTTACACACATGCATCACATACACAAGGGGGCCATACTGATCACAAGATACATACATACATCCTGCAAAACAGAGTTAGGCGTCCTAACGTTCCAAACTTCGGATGCCCGAAACTCCATCTTCCAAGCCGAATTTGGGAAATCTAATTTCGCCGAAAACGGCAATGCCATTGAATTTCATGTGTAAATTTTTCTGTAGATCAAGTTTCATATAAAATTCACCCCGATCCGAGATCGTACCAAAAAGTTACGGCTAATTTACCGAAGCATACGCATACGGCAAAAATCCCGACCCCGGCAGTAGATCCCATCTACTATTGCACATCTAATGCGCCTGGCGTATGACCCTGGATTTCGATTTGACCAATCATATTGATCTTCACTCACTGCAACTGGATTTGCATGTATCACTTAACTCCGATGGCGGAAACCGACCGGTAGGAGTATGTCGTTACACTACCATTGCAGCAAGGGCATGAAACCAGGACATAGATCAAACGGAAAACTCGCATATCTCCATATGCACACATCCCGAATCCAAAACTAAGCAGCTACAGCTCTAATACCACTGTTGGGATACGAGGTAGGCTACGCTAGCGCAAATCAAAATTTCAACTGCGTAAAACCAGGAATAACTGCCTATAAGGATCACGGAATTACCACTCGACGCACTACTGGTGCGGAAGATGTAGATATGCGTCGATGCAGTGAAGACAATCACGTAGTCGTACGTAGTCGATCAACATAGTCGTACGTAGTCGATCTCATCAACGCCCAGCAGCTCCTCAGCAGCTCGTCCACATGCAGCCAGATCGCCCCCGGTGTCGCGGCTCATCGTTGGCTCGTCGTGGCTCGTCGGCGGCTCGTCCAAGTGCTACAGGCGCAACACCTCCAAGGTATCCACACGTGCAGGCAGGAAGCATCGCAAGCCGGACTGCTAGATCCGCGAGTTGCAACAGGCGAGGGCGTGGGAGGCGCGGCAGTTGTGTTTTTCCAAAAAGGTTAAACCCTAGGGTGCCCCCACCCCTCTATTTATAGAGGTTCCTGACGGGCCTCTGGATCCGAGGCCCATTAGTACTTCTAAACCTAATCCAACTCGGATCAGATCCGAATTGGGCTTCCAGCCCCTTAAGTGTGTGACCCTATGGGTTCGGATACGTATAGACATGGCCCGAGTACTCCTACTCGGCCCAATAGTCGGTAGCGGCCTCTAGCAAGATGTGCCAACTCCTATACGCACACGAAGATCATATCAGATGAACCATCACAACATAATATACATGCTATTCCCTTTGCCTCACGATATTTGGTCTACCTTCAAGCCGACCGCTCTTTCTCGATCCTATGATTCGGAATCCCTTTGTAGGTTAACTCTTAACCGTACGTAGCATGGCCATGCATTTTCGGATCCGATCACTCGAGGGGCCCAGAGATATCACTCTCAATTAGAGAGGGGCAAATCCCATCTTGATTGACCATGTCTCATAGCATGCTTCTTGACAAACCCGAAAACTACCTTTATAACTACCCTATTACGGCGTAGTGTTTGATAGCCCCTAAGTAGGTCGATCCACATCTAGAATACATGCGACAATCTCAGGTCTAAGGACAAAGCGTATATGTTTTTTAAAGAGAGAACTACTTCTCGTGTTGGGTCAGTCCTAGCACATGTCTCCACATGTGTCCACATTATTAGTTCAACATCTCCATGTCCATGACTTGTGGAACATAGTCATCAACTAATACATGTGCTAGTCTAATAACCATACAAGTAAAGAGTTTCACATACAATTCACATAATTGCAAATAAATTCAAGTAGCCTTCAATGGATATTTAATGAACACAACATACAAATCATGGATACAAATGGAATATCATCATCTCTATGATTGCCTCTAGGGCATACCTCCAACAGGCAGAATACCGATCCGTCCTAAAAGGTATTCAATTATTGAGAGAGATCAAAGCCGATGCGGTGGAGATTTTTGGGGATTCCATGCTCATTATGGATCAATGGACGGGGAGATCCGAATGCAAAGATGATGCCTTAAGGATTTACTACGAAGATTGCCTGCAGCTTTTAAAGGAGTTCAAATATGCGGTTATTGAGCATATTCCCAGAAATTACAATGAAGAAGCCAATAGGCTTGCCCAACACGCATCCGGGTATCAGTCGATTCAAGGTGCCTTGACTCTGGAGATCGCAACCGACGATTGGCGAAAGGAGATTGCCGATTACCTAAAAGACCCATCTAGGAAAATGGATCGGCGAGTGCGTTTTCAGGCCACAAAATATGTGTTACTCGAAGATGATTTTTTTTATCGGATGATTGATGGGGTTCTGCTCAAGTGCCTTGGAACAGAAGAAGCAAAGGTTCTGATGGGAGAAATTCATGAGGGCGTGTGAGCGGCTCATCAATTGGCTCACAAAATGAAGTGGATGATTAGGAACAACGGGTATTATTGGCCGACGGTACTCAAGGATTGCTTTAAATATTATAAAGGATGTCAAGATTGTCAGAAGTTTGGCAACGTGCAACATGCACCAGCCTTGGCTATGAATCCAATAATCAAGCTGTGGCCATTTAGAGGTTGGGGAATAGACCTCATCAGACAAATTTATCCTCCATCAAGCAAGGGACACAAGTTCATATTAGTAGCTACTGACTATTTTACCAAGTGGGTGGAGGCAATTCCATTGAAGACCGTGACATCGGTCACTATGGTCGATTTCGTGAGAGATCATATTGTTTATCGGTTCGGTATTCCTCAAACCATCATAACTGATCAGGGGACGATGTTCACTTCAGGAGAGTTTGAAGAGTTCGCCGCCGATATGAGAATTAAATTGTTGAATTCTTCTCCGTATTATGCTCAAGCTAACGGGCAGGCCGAATCATCCAATAAGGGGCTAATCAAGTTGATCAAGAGGAAGATAGAAGAACAACCCAAGAAGTGGCATGCATCCTTGACTGAATCTTTATGGGCATACCGAATGGCCTGTCATGGAGCTATTAAAATATCTCCTTATCAATTGGTGTACAGTCACGAGGCAGTATTGCCTTGGGAGTTAAGGACAGGTTATAGACGCATGACGCTTCAAGATCAGTTGACAGCCGATGATTATTCACTCATGAAAGGAGAGCTCGACGATTTGGCGGGACAACGATTGAGGGCCCTGATCAGCATCGAAGAGAACAAGAAAAGGGTGGCTAGGTGGTACGACAAGAAGGTCAAGGTCAAGCAATTCTCCCAAGGAGATTTGGTGTGGAAGTTGGTGCTGCCGATAGGGTCTAAAGATCCCAAATTCGGTAAATGGTCGCCTACTTGGGAAGGGCTGTATAGAATCGGCCGATGCGCTCCGGGAATGTATACATACTAGAAACTATCGAAGGAGAGGAATTCACTAGAGCTTTAAATGGGAGATATCTGAAGAGGTATTACCCTAGCATATGGGTAGATGCGTAGCCGATGATATGGAATGTTGAGACGTTGTGGCCGACTCCTATTGACTCGTTTTCAAATAGCTGATGCGAGGAGACATCGCCTCGAGGATGGAATCTTTTGACTAGTATGGTCGATTCATTATTCGGTACAATAATAGGGTACATGGCCGACATGGTACAAGTCACCCTTAGGCTAAAAAGTACCAACACATTCATTGACCATGTTTTTTCTTAATCTCCCTCTCGATCCGGCCTAGTTCTATTAAGAGGCGCGTGCTCTTTTCCTCCAGATCTTCCATGGCGGCTTCAACCGCAACCTGACGAGGAAGTTGGTGGCTTCTGTCGAGAGGCAGATGGGATGTCCCTGCCATGGCATCCTCGAGGATGACCTGACAAGGAAGCTCGTGACTCTTCTCGATTGGCGGCCGCCTGGAGCAGTTGGCGTCCATGTGATTCAGGATTTTCTGGACATGAGCGGGGATGTGATCTTTGAGTTCTTCGTGGTGAGCCCTGATCAGATCTCTGTCCGCCTGCGTCAGCGGTTCGTCAGAGTGCATAACCTCAATGGCTCATTCCAGGCCAGGACTAAGGCGTCTCGACTGAAGGGTAACAAACAACCACCCATCATCAGATTGATTGAAATGTCAGATGGAGGAACAAAGGGAGATTTCGTACCTGATTGACGGAGAAAGAAGAAGAAGAAGAAGACATCTTGGCGCCTAGTTGAGTATGGAAATCAGACTACTTGAGGAAAAGAGGATGGGTGAGGTGTGAATGCCTTTAGAAAGTAATACAGGGGTCTCATATTTATAGAAAGAAAAAGATGAGGGGTTGGTAAGACGTGTCCCATCGGAGGAAAGGATCATTAAATGAAAAAGCTGCCACAGAGGATGGTCCAAGTTTGAATCCACACGTCAACTTCTTGAGAACATTAAATGGTTGTACAGAACATTCAGTGTTTTTACAATTCACCCAAGGAGGGCATTAATTGCCGCAATGGCTCGCTGCCTAACCTGATCGGCCAAATCTAAAGTCCTCTGGTCATCGTCAGCCGATCCAGGGACTTCTGGCATGTGACGAAGTTTGATTACTTCATGGGCCAGGTTCTGCCTCTCCTGCTTCAAATCGACGATGACAGATGGGAGGTCTTGGAGTTTCTTCTCTTCGGCGGCTATGGCCTTGGTCACCTGCTCCATCTCCTTGGCAAGCTCTGCCCTTCGCCGTTTGAGGCAGTCTATGGCGTTGACGATATCCGGGTGAGAGTTTTTGAGGAAGCTGATTCTTTGGTGCACTTCTTGAGCTTGGTGTTTATAGGATTCCTCCTCTTCATGTGCTTTTGCTAACTTGGCACGATCGGCCATGTGTCGTAAAGCTCTGAACACCGGGATCCGTATTGACTCGATATATGCTGCGGGTGCCAGAGCTTCTTCTGCCTCTTCTGGAACTTGGCCTCTGATTTCGCTGAAAAGCTGCCGAATGGGCGAGGCGTCTTCCACTAGTTGGCCGATATCATCTTGGAGGAGGATTCGTATGCTCTGGAGCTTCGTGCGGACTTCATTGGGGATTGAACTCAGAGCAACTTGGCGCGAGGCAACTTCTTCATCATCGGAAAGTGCAACCGCAAAGGAAAAGAGACTATTGTTGGGAGTGTCCTGCTCCTGAGAAAGAATAAATAAAAAAATACGGATTAGCCGACGGTAATAGGAAATCGGCCGATTTGGGTGTTAAGTTTCTTACCTCTTTAAAGTGGATTTCTTCTGCTTGTGCCAGTGGGAGTGCTACCCTCATCTCGGGAATTGGCGTGGCTGGGTCATCGGAGGAAGATGATTCGATGATTATCGGCGCCGTACTCGGGCCAGCCTCCTGGAAAGGTTCAAGAAACGGATCTTTATAAGTATGAGGCGAGTGATTAAGTTTGATGATAGATAATGACTGCCGTACCTCTGCGAGTCATCCGGCCGATGGTTGTTGAAAGGGTACAATCGACGTACCCAGGGTAGCCTGCATCAAAAATCGGTTAGATTTTTATTAAGGATTAATAAATTTGATTTGAACAGATATTCTCTACCTCAGTGGGAGGGATTGCTGGCATCCCGGCCTATGCCTGGAATGTGGCTGATTGCTGTGAAGATTGTACTGGGGCGATTTGCGCAACCTAACAGAAAGAAGAAGTTAATACCGACAGAGCACTTAGAAGAATGTGAGGCGTATGAAGTTACCTGAACAGCTTCTAGCAACAATGATGCAGCATCTGCTCCGGCTTCTGTAGCAGCCTGGGGGTCGACTTCTTCGATAATCGGCGGAGTCGGTGCAGCTAAGGATTCAGCCGATGACATCGCCGATTGATCAGCCGATTCTATGCGGGCGCGTACCCGGCGGCTCGTCTTCTTTGAAGAGGTTATCTTCAGCTTTTGTTTTGATCGGCTAGTAGTGATGTCCTAGATGGTTGGGGCTTGAAAGCCAATAAGTGGAAATGATGTATACGGGTGGCTATTTTCTATCAGCCTACCGCTTCGGCTGAGCGTTGGAGGAAGTTGACTTCCAGACTGTAAAGGGAAATAAAAGTTAGCAATAAATTCGTAGCATAAAAGAAATGACATTGAAATCGGCTGAGAAGAGGGCAGTACCGTTGCATTTGGGTCGATGTTGTCAGGATCCAGGTCATTGCAATATGTTGTGGGGGATACACAGAAGAGATGCTGCTTCCATGCTCCCCACCATAATTTAAATTGCGGACAGCAAAAGGAGCTACCACCCAGTTGTTTAGATCAATGGTACTGGAGTCTGGCACTAAACTGCACAGCCGATTACAATCAAGCCCCTTGGTGAGCTCATCTCGAAACTTTGTGCGGCCGGCAAAGTAAACCCGAATCGGCAATTGACCAAGGCCGAGCTGCCGTGCCGCAACTGACGGATTATAAAACTCATAAGCTGGAGAATCCTTCCGAGAAAAGAAGTTTGCTGGTAGGATCCCTGGTTTAATCAAGACATCTGTGAGCTTATTGTTGAAGGAGTTGGTCATCGAGTCAAAGCAGAAGGGAAGCTCAAAAAGTGGCTCAGCTCTCTGGTATGGGTACCAACTTGTAGTTTCTTCACTAAAGCCGTTGTAAAAGCATCTGAAATACTTGGCTGTCTGGGTGGGGGTGAACTGGCTGCCAAGAAAGGCTGATGCCGCTTCACCAAAAGAGGTGCACCGTCGTTGTACTGTAGGGTTTTCCTCCGATTCAATGTTGGGGAATGTTTTGGTCTCTATTTGCTACTGGAATACCTTACTCATGTATAAGTTGAGCCAGAGAGTAATGAACCACCAGGGACCACCAGGATTACCAATCGGCTCTCTGGTTGACAGTTTCACAGCGATCTGATCCATCATGTGGTAGGCCGATCCTAACAGGTGTTTCCCTAGAGGGATAGTGGATCCTCTTGCCAGGGCTTCGGCCAGAGCTTGTGTATTAGAAGAAGGGCCAACTGCTTTGCTGCAAAAGAAGTGCTTCTCTAACCACATCGTCAAGAAGGCTGTATACTCTCTCTCTCCAATCATCCCGATCTTCATGTTCTTGTTCATATATCCCTTCCACCCGCCGATTCCTTTCGTCTCCAGCCGATGGGTCAGCTTGATCAGATAATCAAAAGGTGTATCGGGGGAGGAAATGTGAAGACCGGTCAGCATTAGAACATTTGCCAGAGTCGGGGTCATGGGTCCGTGACAAAAAAAAACGCATTGAGTGCGTTAGACCAAAAATAAGAGGCTGCTATCACCAGGGGTTCATTCTTCTCCATCTGGGAAAAGGATAGATTTATGCATTGGCCGATTTTCAGTTCGTCCCAGAGAACTCTTTTGGAGTTGGCCATTCTTTGATACCATTCTTTCCAGCCAAGAGTTTCATTCGGCCAAGATCTAAATGCGCCTGTCCATTGGTTCAAATCCATGGGCGATTGCTTAAAAGGGATCCTATGGGTTTCTAGATTGATCAGATCAGTCAGGTATGGATTCCCCATAGGGCCTAGGCTGATAAGACCGGATGCATCAGAAAAGCGGATGGTGATTTGCTGTCTGATCGCCTAAGGAAGGTAAAAAGGAAGAACTAAGAATAGATCTAAAAGATGCATAGGCAGTAAAAACTAAAGAGGAAAGTTTTGGGTGTTTACCTTTGGAATGAAGCTCATGGTCGCCGATGGAGTCGCCGATGGAGCCGCCATTGAAGAAAGTGAAGCGGGATGAAGATGAGAGAAACATCACCGGAGAGATGCGACTGGGAGGCAAAGGGGCGCTGGGATGTGATGGAAGATGATTCGTCGGGGAAAGGAGAGTTACTGAACTCGTGGAGAAGAAGCGGCGGAGAATGCTGGTATTTAAAGACGGTCCAAGAGAAGGGGTAAAGACGGGATTTTTACCGTGCCGTCTACACGAATTTCGGAGGAGCGGTTGTCTCAGGCGCCCAGTTCGAAAAGATTGCAATCATCAAGTAGAAAGACTGCGAAACAGAAGGGGGTTTTTGCCGCGCTTGTTTCGGAGAAAGGTTAAAAAAGAATTTTGAAGTAAAAGCAATGTTTTACTCCAAAACTAGGGGGCGTGTGTTGACGCTTGATTTTGACACGTGTTTTGAATCGGCATCAGGAAAGGAAAAGGTTGGCCGATGCGGTGGATTGGGAGCCACAGTTGGGAATCAGTCGATTGGCGCTATAGTGTTTTGGCCGATTGGCGAACGAAGTTAATGAAGGACGGCCGATTGGAAGGCTGGAGCAGTTGGGCCAATATAGGCTTAAGGTGGGCCAGATAAGAAGATAGCTGAAGAAAGAGATTGGCCTGTGGGATTATGATAACCAACTCTGATACGAGTTGTATTTGTAAATATTTGTTATCGTTTAAAATTAGAGATAGATCCTAGTCGGTTAAGGAAATCAGTTGTAATAGGCTATAAATAGCCATCTACAGAGATTTGTAAACACATCAATCAATACAAACAATCTACTTTTTC
The DNA here is from genome assembly GCF_000263155.2 of Setaria italica. Classification (NCBI taxonomy): domain Eukaryota; kingdom Viridiplantae; phylum Streptophyta; class Magnoliopsida; order Poales; family Poaceae; genus Setaria; species Setaria italica. Next base: position 13,502,976 of record NC_028455.1, read on the forward strand.
ATCGTACTTTACTTTCAAGTCGGCGACTTTGCCAATACATCTTTTTCTTTCACGAGTTCGTACGGGTTGGCAGGGCTGCATCGACTCGATCTTCGGCCGATTTTGTAAGTTTCGCTTATCGAGTAATATCTAAGCTTTAACTTCGAGCGTATCACTGTTGTTTCATTTAGATTTATTCACCGGTTATCGATATTTACTAGAATTATAGGTTTTATTAGTTGTCTAGTTTTATCACCAGTTATCCAGCTTGAGATTCGAACTGTTGGCTTCATTATTGTTATTCTTATCTATCGCCGTATAGCCGATTAGATCTATTTCAAGTGTTGCATTTGTAGTGTTGTTTAGTCAACTCTAGTAGTTTCTTTACAATTGCTACGTGATTATCGGCTGCTCTATAGCCGGTCATCTCCATAGTAAATCGACTGATTCGCTGATACACTTTTCAAGATAGATCAAAACTTTAGCCAATCGAAACCCCTGGAATTTAATACGTTTCTTTCCTTGTCAATCAACAGGTTAGATTGACTGGCACGCCGCACGAACCGTACCAGGGTGATAAGCCGAACAAGAGTTAAGCAGATTCTCCCAGGTCGTGTGTCCGACGCTGAAGATCATCGGCCGATTTTTAGCGCCAACAAGACCGAACATCTCCCTCGAGTCGGCGGACACCTTCATGTACCATTGATGGAATTCGTACATCTTTGTGAATAGCTTCCGTACCAACTCAGGCCTTACTAGAGACTTGCCTAGCTCAAAGGTCCATCTCGGTTCAACTGGTGGTGCAGCTGGCGGCTCAACTTGCCCTAAACATTCATCAAGTTCCATACCTATTTCTTCCATGAATTTCAATACTTGTGCTTGTTGATCCAAGGGCATTGCTGCTTTCTTTTCAGCGTCTTTTTCTGGTAGATGCCCGAGGTCAGGGACAACACCACTGGAAGATGACTTTCCTTTCCTTTTGTCCCTCTCATCAGCCTTGACTAAAGCCCGTTTGTAGTTTGATAGTAGTGGTATCCTCTTCTTGGCTCCTTCTTCCATCCTGATAAAAAAATTTAATTCTCTTCGATTTATTGGCAGTGGCTCCATCTTCCTTGCTTTTTTTTCTTCGACTTGTTTCTTGAACCACCCACTGGCCTCTGCTTGGATTTCAGCCCACTGTTCCGCATGAGTCATTGCCTCCCAGCGTTCCTTACGTGTCATGCCAGGCTCCTTTCTTTTCTTCTTTCTTTGTCTTGGCTTGGGAGGTGGTGGTCGCGACTTCTTAAGTGGTGCTGCCGGTTCCTTCCTCGGGGCTGCTCTTAGTCCCGGCGACGGTGATCAGGGAGGGGTGTTGTTATTATCGTCGTCACTCCCACCACCAGGATGTGGTGGAGATGGAGACTTTGATCGAGCAGGAAGCGACGGTCCTGGAGCAGGTTGTGCAGGAGATGATGATCTTGAGCTTTGAGGAGAAGGTCGCTGCTAGGGATCTACGGGGAGCGGTCTTGAGCTCTGAGGCAATGCCTCTATGCCGGGAATGATGATGTAGCGTTTTCTCCATAGAATGATCCCATGAAGCGCATCACCTAGTGTCCTTTCCCCGTTGCCTCCCGGGAGGTCGAGCTCTAGGCCTTTATATTGGCTATCAACAAGCTACTCTACGACGACGCTGGCGTAGCTAGGTGGAATCTCTATGCCATGGCTTGTCTGCCCTGCCAGGATTGGTAAGACACTCCCGTACGCCACCTGTACATATAGCAGAAGTAAACAAGTTATTAAACTCCAATCCTGAGGCGTGGATCAATTGAGAAGATTGCATAAATATTATGTATAAGTGTACCTTAATAGTGAGGTTGCCGACCGGTGTATGCAGCTCACATGAGGTGCGTTGCATGATGGCATCCACAGCGAACTGTTGCTCCTCCACGGGTAATCTTGGCGTCTGCGCATCGGGGAGCCCTGTAGAAGCACAACTACTCAAGAGGCATTGAGAAGGGCTGGCGAAGTTTGGATTCGGCAATGCTCCAGATTGGGCCAACTCCGCAACTGCATGGGTCACTCGATGATTGATTTCCTCCAACATTCTTACTTCTTGTCAATGCACTTTGGATTCTAGCATCTGCCGTCAGCTCTCCTCGATTTGTTCCTTTCTTCGCTTGCAGCTTCTGTACGATGCACTGTTGCCTCGGAAAGCAAACTTCCACGGAATGACCCCGAACCCTCGGCAACGTCCTGGGTGCTCGGGATTACCGAGGGCTAGTGTGAGCTCATCATTCTCTCGGTTCACCTTCAACCTCCCAGCCTTAGAATCTTCAATGTTCTTGATAAGCCTTTCAGCCTTCTGACGTATTATCTCATTGAATATCAACATCCCATCCTCTTGGCTTAGGGAGCCTCCATGAGCGTATGACCAATTTTTAGATCGTTCGGGCCATTCAATAGTTGCTGGTACGATACCCCAATTGATCAGGTCTTGTTCCATCTTCTTCCATCTGGGAACTGCTGTGCCATAACCACCTCGCCCTAGACAATGATGGCACTCCTTATGACTTGAATTTGTAGTGTTGGTCTAGATCTTTTTCACACCGTCTTCACTCCTCTTGTATTCGACAAATGCCTCCCAGTGGACCCTCAACTTTGGCCACACATTGAAATCTGGAGTTTGGCCCTTCTTAAGGTAGTTGGCATCTAGCATCTTCTTGAATATCTGGAATTGTGTTGCCATCTTCTTCAGAGTCCACGCTTTCACATCCTTTTCAATATATCCTTCGGGAAATATGAAATGTCTCTTGAGATCTTCCCACAGCATATTATTTTGTGTATCCGGGAGCACGTACAGATTAGTGCCTTTGCCCTTCCATTTCCTGATGCTGATGGGCACGTTGTCCCTTACGATTGCCCCGATCTGACTCACGTACTTCTTTGCTAATTTTTCGGGAGCAACCGACCTGTCCTCTTTTGTGACTTCCGTGATGACTAGCCTCCCATCCCATCACCCTTGTACGACCTTGGGGCTTTTGATGTTTTGTCGATCTAGAGGGCTAACAATTGAAGATTCATTAATTAGTATATAGTAATAACAATGTTGTAAAACAATGGAAATTATATATACCTCGCTGGAACCTTCCGCCACGGTAAGGTTTTTGCTGGGCCTCGGGCCCTTTGCTATCACCGGAACCTTCCGCCACGACAAGGTTTTCTTGGGGCTCAGGCTCTTCATTGCCATAGCCGGACATGTTGAGGAACATGTCCGCTTGGGTACCCTCTTCATCGGTGTACGATATGGGAAGGTTGGAGCCACTACCATCACCAGCAATAATCTGCTCCATTAGATATCTTGCGATCTCATCATCTGCCATCTCAACTACTGATTGAAACGTACATGAAATCATACATGACAGTCATGAATCATAGAACAACCATGAAATAGGCAACTCACACGAAATGAAACTTACATGAAATCGCCTTAGTTACATGTATACATGAAATCATAGAATAACATAGTCCCACAAAGTCTGGAATGTTTATACAAATTTCTACAAATTACTAATTTGTAGGAATTTCTACCAAATTTATACAAATTTATTGGAATTTCTAGAAAATTTCTACTAATTCCTACTAATTTTAAGAATTCCTGCCAAAATTCTTCTAATTTCTAAATAATTCTACTAAATTTCTTATAAGAATTTCAACCAAATTTATACAAATTTATTGGAATTTCTAGAAAATTTCTACTAATTCGTACTAATTTTAAGAATTCCTACCAAATTTCTTCTAATTTCTAAGTATTTCTACTAAATTTCTACAAATTACTAGTAATTTGTAAGAATTTCTACCAAATTTATACAAATTTCTACTAACTATACTGAGTTTCAACTAATTTCCTATTGATTTTTTTACTACTCTACAGATTTTCTACTAATATCTATTGATTTTCTAACTAAAAAATAAAAAGGCCCTTGCTGACGCAAGCCCACCGGCTTGCGTCAGCAAGGGCCGTTCGTTCCCGGCGCCAATGCCGGCGGGGATAGGCGGTGGCTAGCTACTGCGGCGACAATGCCATACGGCGGCCGGGGCGGCAGAGTGGCAATGCGCAGGTTGGTGCAGCGGCCGTCGGCGGAGGCGGGGACAGAGCGTGGTGGCCGTAGCGACGAGGGGCGGAGGCGGCCGGCGATGAGGGACGGAGGCGCGTGACAAAGGAGGTGGCGTTGATGGAGGCGGCGACGAGGATGGAGGTAGCGACGAGGCAGCGCGACAGAGGCGGCGACGACGAGCTCGTGGGGGCGTGATGGAGGAGGAGGCGGGCTGGGGCGATGGAGGAGAAGGCGGTCGGGGCGCGGGCGAGGCGGCCGGGGCGGCGGGACGATGGCGGCCAGCGAGGGAGGTGGACGGGCAGTGACGGAGTAGGCGGGAGGGCACGGATCTTGGCGGTGGTGAATATTTTACCTAAGTGTAACTGGCGTGGGGTGGGGGTAGAAGAGGCTACAGTTGCTTTTATCCCCCTCCCCTTTTATCCCGGTTCGTAATTGAACCCAGGACTGAAGGCCCTTTTGTCCCGGGTGCCAACACCAATTAGGACAAAGGCTCCTCCTTTTATCCCGGTTGCAAACTGTATCCGGGATAAAAGGGTACGTTCCTGGCGGGAATCGAAAACTACCCTTTTATCCCGGTTATAGTTTTCAACCGGGATAAAAGGGGGCGCCTTTTGTCCCAGTTGTTGTTGGCACACGGGACAAAAGGGTCTTTTCCCAGACTTTCGTCTGCTGCCTGTTTTTTGGAAATGTATTTTATTTATGTTTTCACTGCATTTCAGGATGCAAAAACAAAATACTTTACATATTTTGAACATGCAAAAATATATTAAATTAGGAAATATATTGAATATAAGTGTGAATGAGCATTAATTCTATACCAGTTCTTTTAGCTTCTAAAATAATTATTTTACTGCATCGCTATGATCAAGAAATTATTCAATTAAATAATTTCAACATGTGAAAAATTCAATTTATGTATGTGGTTAACATTGTTCATGTTTATCTAATAAATCTTCACCTCAACTAATTTAAGCACACATGAAATCATACATATGTTTAATTAAAAATTGTATCAAGTATGTAGTACATAAAGGTGAAGTAAATTTAGTGCTTTACAATACAACGTTATAAAATTTCTTCTTCACGAAAGTTCCTTGATCATGATCGTGGTGTAAGTACGGAGCTTCTTCTTTGGATAGCAGGATGCTTGGGTCAACTTCAACAGCGAATGGAGGCATGCCATCAAACTGATCATAATCATCTGATTGGTCTGTTTTATCCTCGACTCCCACAATTTTATTTTACCTGGAAGAACTATGTGGCGCTTTGGCTCCCATGGCTCTTATGGATTTCTCTTGGGTTTGCTAGACATGTCCTTCACATAGAAAATCTGATGCACATTATTAGCAAGTACGAATGGTTCATCACTATATCCAGTCTTGCTCAAATCCACTATTGTCATTCCGTACTGATCTTTGGTTATGGCAATTAGCTTCACCCAATTGCAAAGAAATAGAGGGATGTAGAGCGGTCCATATTCGAGTTCCCATATCTTCTGTATGAAACCATAATACGACTCCTTGCTATTGTTTCTATCTATGACATCTATGCGGCCACCACCATTCTGGTTCGTGCTTTTCCGGTCATGGGCTCTCGTGTAAAATGTATAACCATTTATCTCATAGTCTTGGATTTTCACGATTGTGCTAGCAGGTTCCCTGGCTAATCAAGCGAGCTGTGGATGAATCTCAAAGTTACCCATAAGTTGTTAGTGCAACTAGGAGGAAAAAATTTCCATGTGATGACGTGTAAGCCAAGCATTGGATTTCATCAGGTTTTTGGAAACTACCATTTGCCTGTGCTGCTCGATATACGGAGCCACAAAGGACGACTATTGCATAATAGTGTCGTGTGCCTTGTTGAACAAATCAGTATCATTGATCAAACTTGATTTCCTTCCAAAGGTGCCCATTCCCCGCAGCCTCCCCTCGTGGCATGAAGTTGGAACCCCAATTGAGTCAATTGAGTCAATAAAATCAACACAAAACTCAATCACCTCCTCTGTTCCATATCCCTCAGTGATGCTTCCTTCTGGATAGTTTTTTAGGACTGAAATGAATCTCTCGTAAGGCCACATATTGTGCAGGTATACAAGTCCGAGAATACCAATCTCTTTTACTAGGTGAACCAGGAGGTGCGTCATAATATTGAAGAAGGATGGTGGAAATACCAACTCAAAACTACTAGCTTAGATGGATCGATTGCCTTCTGCGAAATCGCATTAAGAAACGCACATAGCTTTATGAGCAGCAATCGGACATTTTCTGGTAGAACACCCCTTTGTGAAACCGGAAGCAACTGGGTCATCAATATGTGGCAGTCATGGGCCTTGAGATTTGTAAACTTCTTTTGTTTCATATTTATTATTCCCTTTATATTCGAGGAGTACCCAGACGGGACCTTCGTACTATTCAAGCATTCAAACATGCTATCCTTCTTTTCCTTGCTGAGAGTGTAACTGGCAGGACGTAAATAGTGCTGTCCGTTATCTCTCTTTTCCGGATGTAGGTCATCTCATTGCCCCACAACTTTCAGGTCCTGTCATGCTTCCAATGTATCTTTCGAGGTCCCATAAACACCCATGAAGCCTAGCACATTCACGCAAAGATTCTTCGACAGGTGCATCACGTCTATTGCGTTGCGGACCTCTAGGATTTCCCAATAAGGTAGCTCCCAAAATATTGACTTTTTCTTCCACATGGGTGCACGTCTGTTATCGTCGTTTGGAACAGGTTGGCTACCATGACCCCTTCCAAAGACTACATTTACATCCTTTATCATCTCGAAGACACGCTTTCCATTATGGTGTACAGGTTTTTTACGATCGTCTGGCACCCCTTTGAAATGCATCCCGCTCTTTCTCAGCTCGTGGTGAGCAGGAAGAAATCAACGATGACCCATATAGACTACCTTCTTACAGTGCTTCAAATACATGTTGTTTGTGTCGTCTAAACAGTGGGTGCAGGGCCAATATCCCTTGTTTGTCTATCCCGAAAGGTTACTCAGTGCAGGCCAATCATTGATGGTTACGTACAACAATGCTCGTAGATTAAAGATCTCTTGTTTATCCTCATCCCACACACATACACCTTCTTCCTTCCAGAGTTGTAAAAGTTCATCAACCAATGGTCTTAGGTACACGTCAATGTCGTTGCTGGGTTGTTTTGGACCTTGGATAAGCGCCGGCATCATAATGAACTTCTGCTTCATGCATAGCCAAGGAGGAAGGTTGAACATATTTAGGGTCATAGGCCAAGTACTATGGCCACTACTCAACTCACTAAATGGATTGAATCCATCAATACTTAAACCAAACCTTATGTTCATTGCTTTACTTTCAAAGTCCAGGAATGCTCTATCAATTGATCTCCACTGGGCCCCATCTATGGGTGTCTCAGCATCTCATCTTCCATACGTTCTTCTTTGTGCCATCGCATCAACTTAGCATTCACCTTGTTCCTGAACAAGTGTGGTATTATAGGAAAATACCACATCACCTTCGCAGGAACTCTCTTCTTGGGAGACTGCCCCTCGACATCACTAGGATCATCTCGCCTGATCTTATACCGCAGCGCTTCACACACGGGACAAGCATCCATTTTCTCGTATTCATCACCACGATAGAGGATATAGTCATTAGGGCATACGTGTATCTTCTGAACCTCCAATCCGAGAGGGCAAATAATCTATTTAGCTTCATATGTTGTTGACGGTAATTCATTATTCTCGGAAAGAATCTTCTTGACAATGTTCAACATCCCTTCAAATGCCTTATGGGACACACCATTTTTTGCCTTCCATTGCACAAATTCTAGTGTCGTACCTAGTTTTTTATGGCCCATGCTGGCAATCTGGGTACAACAATTTTTGGTGATCTTCTATTATGCGCTGCAACTTTGCTGCTTCCTTCTCAGTTTCGCAATCTCTGTGTGCATCTCGTAGCACCTGAGCAAGGTTATCAGTAGGGCCATTTTCTGCAAACTCATCTTCATCAGCCTCGCCTATTGTAGTATCTGCAAAAGCTTGGTGTGCAGCCCAGTCCAGAATGTTGTCATCACCCTCCTCCTCTTCGCCGTCTTCCATTACAACCCCTCTTTTGCCGTGCTTGGTCCAAACCAAATAGTTAGGCATGAAACCATATCTAAACAAGTGACTCTGAATAGTCCCCCATAAATCCTTTGAATAGTCCTTCATGTTACTGCATTGGAAGCATGGACAACATACGAACCCATTCTCTAGCTTGTTCGCTTTGGCCACTTCGAGAAAATAATGCAAGCCATCAATAAACACCTTGCTCTATCTGTCCGCATTATACATCAATTGTCAGTCCATTTGCATCGTATTACGCATGGAAATGGATTACACTAGAAAATGGATTACGCGTGAAAATGGATTACACTTAAAAATTGATTATGCATGAAAATGGATTCACGATTGAAAGCATGTCAAATGTTGTAGTGCAAATAATGCTGAAAGTTTAGATATAGACAGAAATACACATATTTAAATTACCGATCCAAACAACATGATACACTACGACAAGCCATCCACTGGTTATTATCTAGAAGGACTTTAAGCATCCTTGGACGATGAAGACAAAGGTTCCGCTAACCCATCCTCATCCTATGATTTATTTGTGCCTCCTGGAACGGTAGTACTAAGTGGACGTGAAACACCCAGGCTGACGGTGGAGCATAATGACCACCAAAAGGAGGTTCCTGACCCGCTGCAACAACATCTTCATGACATTTCTGCAAATAACGAAGCATTGCTTTCTCCAATGTGCTCATTTTCTTCGGCATATCCTGAGGGCCAACTATGGTTTTCCCCGTGCCGCAAGAGGAACGACGATCGCCCCCACCATCGCCACTTCCTCTAGTAGCAGAAGCCATCTATGTACAAAAATTCATACCTTAGCACTGCAGAACTTGTTGAACTTGAAGACCGTGATCATCTCAGCGAGCATGTTTTCAACTGGGTGGCACCATACTTCGTCATGGAAGAGCTTCAATTCTACGAAAAAGGGGATACGGTCTTCCACGATATCCGTATCCTCTCTTTCTCGTAGAATTGGAGCTCCTCCTTGACGTCCGTTGCTGCTCGGCGGAGAACATGCTAACCGAGATGAACACGGTATGCAAGTTCAACAAGTATGGGATTTGAAAAACCATATTGAATTTGACAAGATAAACTGCCTAAACAAGGGTAGCATCATTCTTAAACCACTGCAAGGATATATACTATATATGACACATTAATCTCCCTCACATTTTAGCTCAAAATCCTCTCCATTTTCTACTTCACATTCTAGCAAATAAACTATCCATCTCCATTCTACACATCAAGTTGTTTTAACTAATACGAATCATATATAACAAGCAAACTATCCATCACATTCTAGCTCAAAAACATGTATAAATACAAATCCTCTTCATTCTCCCTCTTTCTAACAAACTCATTTTTCTCCCTCTCTAAAGCATAAATCAAAGCATAACAAGAGCATGAAGTAGCAAACATTTACAACACTTCAGGCAGCACCTCCCTTGCTTCAGCACCACTGGAGAGTAGGTGAAGCTCAGCTCTCTATCTTTGTTGTGGACTGGCTCGGGCTAGAGGAGGAAGAAAGGCCTCTATCTTGGGATATAATGGGGCACGAGTTTTTATCCTGGTTAAAAACTCCAACGGGACAAAAAGGAATACCTTTTATCCCGGTTGAAAGTTTACTCCCGGTTGGAGCCTCCAACTGGGACTAAACTTTTTATCCCGGTTGACCAACCGGGATAAAAGGGCCACCCTTTTATCCCGGTTGGTAACACCAAAGGGGACAAAAGGGGCACGCCACCGACGCCTGGGAACTAGCCGTTACAACAGGGACTAAAGGGAGGCCTTTAGTCCCGGTTGCAAATACCAACTGAGAGTAAATCTCCGCTCCATTCCAGCCTACCGTGGCGCGCCCCCTTTTATCCCGGGCCAACTTTAAACCGGGACAAAAGCGGGTGCATGGAAGATCAGTTCTATACTAGTTTTGCAATGTTTATAATCCCTAACAAATGTCAAACCGAGAGGACCTCACTTTGTTTTACTAAATTAGGACGGCACTAATATAATGCCATTGCGTGAGATGTTCATTTCCATTGTGTGGCACAGATGATGCGGCAAAGAATGCACACCTGAGAGCTCTGGATGGAGCGGCGGAGCGTCTGGTGCTGGTGCGTGCAGACCCACTGGACAAGGAGAGCCTCGACGCCACGTTCTGAGGCTGCGAAAGCATCTTCCATACCGCCTCCCCTATCACTGACGACCCTGTAATTCAATATCTCCTTCGCAATATGTGTCATTCTAAGATGTTTAGTTGAAACTACCATTGTGTAGTAGTCTAGTAGAAGCAACACAACAATATCTTATTATGTAACTGATGGTGAGATTATTGAATGAAAGAGACACTACTAGAGAACTGACTTTCCATACCACCCCCTTTAGTCTCGGTTTAATTTCGGCCCAGGAGAAAAGGGGGTGTGCCACGGTAGGCTAGAATGGGGCACACCTTTACTCTCATTTCCTTTTTTGCAACCGGGACTATAGGCCACCCTTTAGTCTCGATTAAAATGGCTAGTTTTCGGGCACCGACGGCGCCACCCTTTACCCTCGGTTGGAGCCACCAACCGGGAGAAAAGACCAACCAGGACAAAAGCTCTAATCTTTTGTCCCGGTTGGATTTAAGCTCATCCTCTCCATGGTGCCAAAGCAAGCCTAGGGGTCGTGCTACTGAAATTTTTTTCCTCATTTCCATGGGGATTTCACCCATCCAAAGTGTTGTGAAGGTTAGCTACTTCATGCTCCTTCATTTATTATTGTTAAGCTTTGTTTTATACTTTAGATAGGGAGAAAAATTAGTTTGTTTATTGTTAAGCATGTAGAGGATTTGTATTTATACATGTTTTTGAGCTACAATGTGATGGATAGTTTGAATGTGAGGGAGAATGGAAAATAAATATGAGGTAGAATCGAGATTATTTCAATTTTATGTATTAGGAAAAAATTAGAGTAAATGTGTTTTTAATACTTATAAATTAGCCATATAAATTGTAGGTGTAATTTGATAGTTTAGTACTTTTTCAGATAGAGGTATGTAATTAGCCATTTTTAGAATAAGTACATTATGTGGGAAATATTGAATTTTTTAATAGTTTAGTTATTTGTAAATTAAATATGAGCTAAATAATTTGTGTATTTCTATTTAAACTTTCAGCAATATTTGAGTTTGTCGTACTGTATGATGTTGTTTGCTTCTGAAATTTTAATTTATGTATTTCTATCTAAAATTGTAGCAATGTGATGGATAGTTTTATTGTAATCCATGTTATTAATGACTTGCGTAATACGATGCAGATGGACAGGCAATGGATGTATGACGCGGACAGGCGGAGCAAGGTGTTTATTGCTGGCATGAATAATTTTCTTGAAGTGGCTAAAGCGAACAAGCCAGAGAATGGGTTCATATCTTGTCCATGCACCCAATGCAGTGACCAGAAGTGCTATTTAGAGGCTTCCTGGGGACTATTCACAGCCACTTGTTTAGATAAGGTTTCACGCCTAACTATTTGGTTTGGACCCGTCACGGCGAAAGAGGGGTTTTAATGGAAGACGGTGAAGAGGAGGAGGATGATGACAACATTCCGAACTGCACTATAGGCCAATCTTGTGCAGATATTACAATGGGTGAGGCTGTTGAAGATGAGTTTGCAGAAGATCGTCATACTGATGACCTCAGTCAGGTGCTTAGGGATGCACACAGAGATTGCGAAACTCAGAAGGAAGCATCAAAGTTGCAGAGCATGATGGATGATCATAGGAAATTGCTATACCCAGATTGCTAGGGAGGCCACAAAAAGCTGGGTACCACACTAGAATTTATGCAATGGAAGGCCAAAATGGTATGTCCGATAAGGCATTTAAGGGGATGTTGGAAATTGTCAAGAAGATTCTTCCCAAGAATAATGAATTGCCATCCACAACATATGAAGCTAAACAGATTGTTTTCCCTTTGGGATTGGAGGTTCAGAAGATACACGCATGCCCTAATGATTGTATCCTCTATCGCGGTGCTGAATACGAGGATTTGGATGCGTGTCCCGTGTGCGAAGCGCTGCGGTATAAGATTAGGCAAGATGATCCTGGTGATGTCGAGGGGCAACCTCCTAGGATGAGAGTTCCCGCGAAAGTGATGTGGTATTTCCCTATAATACCATGCTTGAAGCGCTTGTTCAGGAACAAGGTGAATGCTAAGTTGATGCGATGGCACAAAGAAGAACGTAAGGAAGATAAGATGTTGAGACACCCCGCTGATGGGGCTTAGTGGAGATCAATTGATAGAGCATTCCCGGAGTTTAAAGGTGATCCAAGGAACATAAGGTTTGGTTTAAGTACTGATGGATTCAATCCATTCGGTGAGTTGAGTAGTGGTCATAGTACTTGGCCTGTGACCTTATGTATGTTTAACCTTCCTCCTTGGATGTGCATGAAACGGAAGTTCATTATGATGCTGGCACTTATCCAAGGCCCAAAGCAACCCAACACTTATACATTGATGTGTACCTAAGACCGTTGGTTAATGAACTTTTACAGCTCTGGAAGGAAGAAGGTGTACGTGCGTGGGATGAGGATAAACAAGAGATGTTTAACCTGCGAGCACTGTTGTTCATAACCATCAATGATTGGCCTGCACTAAGTAACCTTTCAAGACAGACAAACAAGGGATATCGAGCCTGCACCCACTGCTTAGACGACACAGATAGCATGTATTTGAAGCACTGTAAGAAGGTAGTCTATATGGGTCATCGTCGATTTCTCCATGCTCACCACCAGCTGTGAGAAAGTGGGATGCATTTCAAAGGGGCACCAGAAACTCATAAAAAACCTTTACATCATAATGGAAAACGTGTCTTTGAGATGATAAAGGATGTAAGGGTAGTATTTGGAAAAGGTCTTGGGAGCCAACCTATTTTGAACGACGATGATGGATGTGCAGCCATGTGGAAAAAGTCAATATCTTGGGAGCTACCTTATTGAAAAACCCTAGATGTCCGCAACGCAATAGACGTGATGCATCTGATGAAAAACCATTGTGTGAACGTGCTAGGCTTCATGGGTGTTTATGGGCCCTTAAAAGATACACTGGAAGCATGACGGGACCTTAATCAAATGGGGCAACGGGATGACCTACATTCAGAAAAGAGAGATAACGGACAACACTACTTACGTCCTGCTAGTTACACTCTCAGCAAGGAAGAGAAGGACAACATGTTTGAATGCTTGAATAGTCTGAAGGTCCCGTATGGGTACTCCTCGAATATAAAGAGAATAATAAACATGAAAGAAAAGAAGTTCACAAATCTTAAGGCCCATGATTGCCACATGTTGATGACCCAGTTGCGTCCGGTTGTACTGAGGGGTGTTCTACCAGAGAATGTTCAATTGCCGCTCGTAAAGCTATGCGTGTTTCTCAATGCGATTTCATAGAAGGCAATCGATCCATCGAAGCTAACAAAGCTACAGAATGATGTGGTGCAATGTCTTGTCAGCTTTGAGTTGGTATTTCCACCATCTTTCTTCAATATTATGACTCACCTTCTGGTTCACCTAGTAAAAGAGATTAATATTCTCGGACCAGGATACCTGCACAATATGTGGCCTTTCGAGAGGTTCATGTCAGTCCTAAAAAACTATGTTCTTAATCGTGCCCGTCCAGAAGAAAGCATCGCCAAGGGATATGGAACAGAGGAGGTGATTGAGTTTTGTGTTAATTTTATTGACTCAATTGACCCGATTGGGGTTCCAACTTCACACCACGAGGGGAGGTTGCGGGGAATGGGTACCCTTGGAAGGAAAGTATGTTTGAGCAATGATGCTGATTTGTTCAACAAGGCGCACTACACTGTTCTATAGTAGTCAACCTTTGTGGCTCCGTATATTGATCAGCACAAGCAAATGTTAGTTTTCGAAAACCCGGCAAGATCTGTTGGGGGGGAAATATTAACGACCTCCTAATGCCCCTTAAAACAACAATCATGAAGGCCCAGGCCCACCCGCGGTAATGACGATTACCGCTGACCTAGCATGGGCAGGGAACATCCTGCTCCACCTCGCCCGACCCAAGGCCCCGGGGTCGTACACTCCCAGCCCCTCGGTGGCAAAACTCCACCTCGCCCGACCCCCAGTCCCACGGTCGGGTGCACCCGACCCCTCGCCGCAAGGCTCCGCCTCGCTAGACCCTGGGTGTAGGGGGTCGGACTCATCCGGGCCCACAAGACTGTTAGGATACGAGGTAAGCTACACTAGCGCAAAACAAAATTTTCTACCGCGTAAACCAGGAAAACTGCCGTATAAGGATCACGGGATTGCCACTCGACGCACTACTGGTGCGGAAGATCTAGATTTGCGTTGATGCAGCGAAGTCGATCAACATAGTCGTACGTAGTCGATCAACGTAGTCGTCCAGGAGCTCCTCAGCAGCTCGTCCACGTGCAGCAAGATCGCTCTCGTGCCGTGGCTCGTCATCGACTCGTCGTGGCTCGTCGTCGGCTCATCGTGGCTCGTCGGCAACTCGTCGTGGCTCATCGGCAGCTTGTCCAAGTGCTGCAGGTGCAACACCTCCAAGGTATCCACACATGCAGGGAGGAAGCGTCGCAAGCCGGACTGCTAGATCCGTGAGTTGCAACAGGCGAGGGCGTGGGAGGTGCGGCAGATGTGTTTCGCCAAAAGGTGTAAACCCTAGGGTGCCCCCACCCCTGTATTTATAGAGGTTCCTGACGGGCCTCTGGGTCCGAGGCCCATTAGTACTTCTAAACCTAATCCAACTCAGATCACATCCGAATTGGGCTTCCAGCCCCTTAAGTGTGTGACCCTATGGGTTCGGATACATATAGACATGGCCCGAGTACTCCTACTCGGCCCAATAGTCAATAGCGGCCTCTAGCAAGACGTGCCAACTCCTATATGCACACGAAGATCAATTCAGACGAACCATCACAACATTATATACATACTATTCCCTTTGCCTCACGTATTTGGTCTAGCTTCAAGCCGACCGCTCTTTCTCGATCCTGTGATTCGAAATCCCTTTGTATGTTAACTCTTAACCGTACCTAGCATGGCCATGCATTTTCGGATCCGATCACTCGAGGGGCCCAGAGATATCACTCTCAGTCAGAGAGGGGCAAATCCCATCTTGATTGACCATGTCTCATAGCATGCTTCTTGACAAACCCGAAAGCTACCTTTATAACTACCCTGTTACGGTGTAGCATTTGATAGCCCCTAAGTACGTCGATCCACATCTTGAGTACATGCGGCAATCTCAGGTCTAAGGACAAAGCGTATATGTTTTGTAAAGAGTGAACTACTTCTCGTGTTGGGTCAGTTCTAGCACGTGTCTCCACATGTGCCCACATTATTAGTTCAACATCTCTATGTCCATGACTTGTGAAACATAGTCATCAACTAATACATGTGCTAGTCTAATATTCATGTGTGTCCTCACATGAACTCTGACTAGGGACAACTTTAGAATAACCATACAAGTAAAGAGTTTCACATACAATTCACATAATTGCAAATCAATTCAAGTAGGCTTTAATGAATATTCAATGAACACAATATACAAATCATGGATACAAATGGAATATCATCATCTCTATGATTGCCTCTAGGGCATACCTCCAACAAAGACAAGGGTCCACCTCAGGCGCAGACCAACAGATGAGGGCGCGGATCTTGTGGGCCCCTCACCGATCTTACCATAAATGCGCCGCGGCTCTGGCACGCAGAAAGGCTCCTGCGCCCCTTGACGTGACCCGCCACAAGTACCCGGGCGGAACACTGTTGCCACGACCGCATAGGCTACAGTGGCCGCGGCTCCCCCTGATTCGCCATAGGGCACTCAGAGCGTGCGCCGCCCGGCACAGGAGGGAGCGCCGCCCGTTCTCGCGCCCAGCGTATCCGGCAACAGGGATGCGACGTCCATGTTCCATGGGACGTAGGCAGGACAACAGGCGTCAGCCGTCTCCCCCAACGTGCACAATTGCCACGACCGGACACCATCATCATGCCCAGCGGCGACGGTCGCCCGGAGGACCGGTGACAAGATCCGTCGGCAGCCGCCCTCCTCCGGTGGCTGCGCTGACAGGAGCCGGAGGCCAGAGCAGGAGGCGGTGACCTGGGGACTTGGTCCTTCTCCTTGTATTTTACTTTACTTAGCTTATCTCTTTTACTTCTCCTGACACCTGGTCTCATCTGTAACCCTGGACCCTCGCGCTATAAAAGGAGAACCAGGGGCCTCGAGACCAGGGGAGGACCCTCAAGCAAACAGAACACACGCACTCACCTCACGAGCATCAGTGCACACCCAAGAGACTTGGGACTAGCTCCCTCTCTCACCCATTTGTTACTCCTACTATAGACCCCGTGTGGGCAACACGAGCAGCTCCTCATACTGGACGTAGGGCTTTCCTTGCCCGAACCAGTCTAACCCCGTGTCTTCCCACACCACCATCTGAAGCCTTATGTGCATAAAAGAAATTTACTAGTCGTAGTCTTGATCCGCTAATCTTGACAATGACAAGATTCGATGACTGGCTTACAAGAACCCATGTGGAAACTTTCCCTCCTGGTTGCGCAAACAACTTATGGGTAACTCTGAGATTCACCCACAGCTTGCTTGGTTAGCCAGTGGATCTTCTAGCACAATCGAGCTAATCCCTCTCCTTGTCTTGCCAGCTTGCCCCGTCATCTCTGGCTTCGCCGCCAGGGTAGTGGCGAGCGGCCGAGCGCGCGCCACGGGGCCCCCTTCGGAGGAGTGGCCCTTCGGGCTGTGCAATGCCGCGGTGACCTACGGTCGCCTCCTGGCGCAGTCCATGACCATGCTGCCCACGAGCTCGGAGTGGCGAGGACAACCTCCAACGCTGGCTCAAACAACGAGAGCCACCGCCCCTCGCGTGAGTGCTTCATGGCCGAAGTGCACTCCGAGGGGTCCAACGACAACGGCGCCGAAGGGAGGCAGCGCACTCCCCCACCGCACGCTGCATCTACGACTGGGGCCCTTGCCAGGGTCCCGGTGCGGCCACGACAGCCAGAGGCGTGCGCGGCGCCCCACCAGGAGGACGAGCACCGCCGCAACGAGGGTGGGGCGCGTCATCAGGCCCGCGACGTCCAGCGGCGCATCTGCGGGGATGAGGGTCATCCCCAACTCTTTGCACGCGCCAGCCAGAACATCACCGCCGCGGCAGCCCTACTCCGATGACTCCTCGAGCCGGCAATGCCTGAGGAGCGACAGGCCCACCAAGAGGTACATGACTTGCTTGAGTGTGCAGCAGTCCAGCAAGCAGAGAGCTCCACGTCCCGGCGACGCAAACACGGTGCCAGTAGGGTCACACCCTCTGCGCCTCTCAAGAGGCGTGGAGGATCTGTCCACCAACCTTCCTCCCACGGGGGAAACTGGGCCTCGCCCATTCGACGGACTCCACCACGCGTGGGCGGCGGGGCTTCGTCCGTCCACCACCGCGTCGACCCCATCCGCGATGCCCATGACGCCTTGGACGCGCGGAGGTGCTCCCATGCGGATAGGGAGGACAGAGCCGACCATGGCTACCACGTACACCGTGGTGGTCGCCACGACGGTGGAGAAGATCGGAGTTCGAGCCCTGACCCAGCGGGGTCCAGGGCCTTCTCCGCGCGCATCCTGAACACGCCGTTCCCAGCGCGCTTCAGACAGCCCACCAACATGGCCAAATACTCTAGGGAGATGAACCCCGGGCCTTGGCTCAACGACTACCGGCTTGCTTGTCAGGCCAGCAGAGTGGATGATGACCTATTCATCATTCGCAACCTCCCACTGTTCTTGGCCGACTCGGCGCGAGCCTGGCTGGAGCATGTTCCATCAGGTCGGATCCGTAACTAGAACGACGTGAAAAAAATCTTTGTAGGGAACTTCCAGGGCACATACATGTACCCCGGGAACTCCTGGGTACATACATGCACCCCGGGAACTCCTGGGACCTCCGGAGCTGCCGCTAGGGGTCGGGTGAGACTCTCTGAGGGTACATCCGGCGCTTTTCCAGGAAGCGCAACGAGCTCTCCAATGTCGCCGACGCTAATGTCATTGGGGCCTTCCTGGTGGGGACCTCCTGTAGGTCTCTGGTCCACGAACTGGGACGTGTTAGGCCCACGGACCACCAATGAGCTCCTCGACATCGCCGCTAACTTTGCCTCGGGCGAGGAGGCCGTCAGGGCGATATTCGATCGCTCCAAGGGCAAGGCAAAGCGGGAGGAGGATGCCGACGAAGGCGCCTCCAATCGCCAGAAGAAGAAAAAGGCCGCGGCGGAACCCCGAAGGCTGCGGAGGGGCTCAAGCATGACAACGGATGAAGACGATGACGATGATGATGAGGATGATGATGAAGAAAGCTCTTTCTCTTTATAAGGAGCGCACAGCAAACGAAATACAAACCAACCGCATCTATTGCGACGTCAAGTACATCCCATCACCTCCGCCTTTCTCCGGAAACCGTACGCACGATCTCTTTTTAACTGCAGGGAACACCGTGCCTCCTTACCCCACGAGCTCGGTGTTTTCTGCCGCTTCGACTCCCAGAGGTCATATGCACAACTATCTCTGCAAGCGGACTAGGGCCCGCTTCAGGTAAAAAAGGGATACAAAGCTGAAAATGATCTTATGACCCATTACGGTCCAGGGGTTCGAAGACTGGCCCTCCAGAGGGTTTGACAGCTGCCCCAGGACATCCCCCGAGCAAGGGGTGAGAAGGGACGGGTCCGCTAGCAGCCACCACCCAGGTGAGTGAAAGCCAAGGGCGTCCCGACCTCACGTTCAAGTCCGGGCTGGCGTCTAAGTTCATGGTTTTTCCCCGAAGAAAGGCAACGAGCCCCCAAATCCGATTGAACGGACTCAGGAACTATATCAACTGGCCAACCGGAATCTGGAGTACGCCACCAGCTTGGCCCGAGCCGGACCTGCCCGAACGGTGTTGGAGGTATGCCCTAGAGGCAATCATAGAGATGCTGATATTCCATTTGTATCCATGATTTATATTGTGTTCCCTGAATATCCATTAAAGGCTACTTGAATTGATTTGAAATTATGTGAATTGTATGTGAAACCTTTTTCTTGTATGGTTATTCTAAAGTTGTCCCTAGTCGGTGTTCATGTGAGGACACACATGAATATTAGAGTAGCACATGTATTAGTTGATGACTATGTTTCACAAGTCATGGACATGGAGATGTTGAACTAATAATGTGGGCACATGTGGAGACATGTGCTAGGACTGACCCAACATGAGAAGTAGTTCTCTCTTTAAACAACATATACGCTTTGTCCTTAGACTTGAGATTGTCGCATGTATTCAAGATGTGGATCGACCTACTTAGGGGCTATCAAACGCTACGCCGTAGCAGGTAGTTATAAAGGTAGCTTTCGGGTTTGTCAAGAAGCATGCTGTGAGACATGGTCAATCAAGATGGGATTTGCCCCTCTCTGATTGAGAGTGATATCTCTGGGCCCCTTGAGTGATCGGATCCGAAAATGCATGGCCATGCTACGTACGGTTAAGAGTTGACCTACAAAGGGATTCCGAATCATAGGATCGAGAAAGTGCGGTTGGCTTGAAGCTAGACCAAATATCGTGAGGCAAAGGGAATAGCATATATATATAATGTTGTGATGGTTCGTCTGAGATGATCTTCGTGTGCATATAGGAGTTGGCACATCTTGCTAGAGGCCGCTACCGACTATTGGGCCGAGTAGGAGTACTCGGGCCATGTCTATACGTATCCGAACCCATAGGGTCACACACTTAAGGGGCTGGAAGCCCAATTCGGATGTGATCCAAGTTGGATTAGGTTTAGAGGTACTAATGGGCCTCGGACCCAGAGGCCCATTAGGAACCTCTATAAATAGAGGGGTGGGGGCGCCCTAGGGTTTACACCTTTTTGGCGAAACACATCTGCCGCGCCTCCCACGCCCTCGCCTGTTGCAACTCACGGATCTAGCAATCCAGCTTGCGATGCTTCCTCCCTGCACGTGTGGATACCTTGGAGGTGTTGCGCCTGCAGCACTTGGATGAGCTGCCGACGAGCCACGACGAGCAACCGACGAGCCACGACGAGCCGCGGCACGAGGGCGATCTTGCTGCACGTGGACGAGCTGCTAAGGAGCTGCTGGACGTTGACGTGATCGACTACGTACGACTACGTTGATCGACTTCGCTGCATTGATGTGAATCTACATCTTACGCACCAGTAGTGCGTCGAGTGGTAATCCCGTGATCCTTATACGACAGTTTTCCTGGTTTACGCGGTAGAAAATTTTTGATTTGCGCTAGTGTAGCCTACCTCGTATCCCAACAAACGGGGATCAGGATTCCACTCGAACCGACCCGTTCGCAGCTCAACAGTGGTATCAGAGCCGTAGCTGTTTAGTTTTGGATTCGGGATGTGTGCATATGGAGATATGCGAGTTTTTAGTTTGATCTATGTCCTGGTTTCGTGTTCTTGCTGCAATGGTAGTGCAACGACATACTCCTACCGGTCAGTTTCCGCCATCGGAGTTAAGTGATACACGTAATTCCAGTTGCAGTGAGCGAAGATCAATGTGATTGGTCGAATCGAAATCCAGGTTCATACGCCAGGCGCATGAGATGTGCAATAGTAGATGGGATCTACTACCAGGGTCGGGATTTTGCCGTGTGCGTATGCTTCGGTACGATCTCGGATCGGGGCAAATTTTATATGAAAATTGATCTACAAAAAAAGTGACACATGAAATTCAACCGCTTCACCATTTTTGGCAAAATTAGATTTCCCAAATTTGGCTTGGAAGATGGAGTTTCAGGCCTCCGAAGTTTGGAACGTTAGGACGCTTAACTCTTTTTTGCAGGATGTATGAATCTTGTGATCAGTATGGCCCCTTTGTGTATGTGATGCATGTGTGTAACTCATTCGTGACCTGCGTGTCGCGTGTACGACAACACGGTAGGAGCCATATGTGTTGTCACTTTAATGTATTTAATGGTCTGCGTACCAATCTGTGAGGATCCAAGCAACTATGTAATCTTCATTACTAGCTTTTTACTAGCTATTAGGCGTAATAGCATGTTCTAGTTCTTGGAGGACTCATCACCAGGAGGATGGCACACATGGAACATGGAGATGGTGATCACCATGGTGAAAAGGTTCTATGGAGATGGAGATCACCATAAGAAAATGGGCCATACTATGTCACAACTGTGTGAATGCTATTTTGTTTATGTTTTACTTTCTGCATGCTGTGATGTTAGAAGTAGAACGATCCCTCATAAAGTTTAAGTTAGTATGCCCTCCCAACTAAAACTTGCACCGTCCCATGTCTTGTACAATTAGTGGTGGGTCTATGAAATTAGGGAGCCACTAGTTTTCCTTAATTAGACGGGTTTGTGTCGGACACTTACACGCATAAGGGTTGGTTTGGTTAACAAGGTTAACTTAATGGTTAAGGACCTTGGGGCATAAAGGTTGGGCGCCGAGACATGGAGATGTCACCCAACAACAGGAGTCATATGTGATATGATTAGCAAAAGTTGCTTACCGATCTACCTTATTTGCTAGCGGTGATGCTAAAGTTCACTAGTAGACTTGTTAGTTGTGGATCCTGAATCACAAAGTATCAATAAAGGGATATTGATTTTTGTGGGAGTAGATTCTGTTAAAATAGTTTAATGTGATTTGCTCTATGATGGATACGTTTGTCTTAGTGTATTTTGCATTACTTTTGTTGTAGATTAAATGGCACCTAGCAGCACTACACCGTTTGCTTTGCGTTCGGTCCTTGAGAAGGATAAATTGAATGGAACAAATTACTCAAATTGGATCCGTAACTTGAGAATTGTTCTCAGGGCTGAAAAAAAGGAAGATGTTCCAGACAACCCACTACAAGAAGAACCTGCTGATGATGCACCTGCTGCTGCTAAGAATGCTTACAAGAAAGCATGTGATGCTAACCTCGAAGTAAGTTGCCTTATGCTTGCTTGCATCGAACCCGAGCTGCAGATGCAGTTCGAAACAAACCATGAGGCGCATGATATGATCGTGGCGCTTAGAGACATGTTCCAAACACAGGCCAGGACTGAAAGGTTCAATGTGTCTAAGGCCTTTGTGGAGAGCAAGCTAGCAGAAGGCGCACCAGTAGGACCACACATAATCAAGATGGTTGGTTACACTGAACGGTTGGAGAAGCTGGCTTCCCACTAGGCCAAGAGTTGGCCACTGATTTCATTCTTTCGTCTCTTCCGCCTAGCTATGGGAAGTTCATCTTGAACTACCATATGCATGGGATGGAGAAGGGTCTGAATGAGCTGTGTGGCATGCTTAAAATAGCAGAGGCTGACATCAAGAAAAGCGCTAGTAGCAGCCATGTGATGGCTATACAGAACAAGCCTAGCTTTAAGAAGAAGGGCAATTCTTGGAAGAAGAAGGGCAAGGCTGGAACGTCCAAGCCAAACCCAGCGCCCAAGGTTAAAGCTGGACCTGGACCTGCTCCAGACAAAGAGTGATTTTACTGTCATGAACTTGGTCACTGGAAGAGAAATTGCAAGCAACACCTAGCTTCATTGAAGAATGGCGGAAGTAAGAGTACTTCCACCTCAGATACGCTTGTTATTAATGTTATAGACAACATATTTCTCGCTGATACAATTATTAATTCTTAGGTATTTGATACCGGATCGGTTGCTCATATTTGCAATTCGATGCAGGGAATGATAAGAAGTAGAAGTGTGGAAAGAGGAGAAGTTGATTTCCACGTGGGCAATAATGCAAGAGTTGCTACGTTGACCGTCGGGATGATGCAACTCCACCTCCCGTCAGGATTTATTATGGAGTTGAATAATTGTTATTTCGTTCCTAGTTTAAGTCGAAACATTTTGTCTCCTAGAGGAGGATTCCAATACTTCATAACTTTCACTGATGATTTTAGTAGATATGGCTATGTCTACTTGATGAGGCACAAGTCTAAAACCTTTGAAAAGTTCAAGGAATTTCAGAATGGAGTTGAAAATCAGCGTGGCAAGAAAATTAAGGCCTTACGATCTGATCGTGGAGGCGAATATTTGAGCCACGAGTTTAGCAATCATCTAAAGAGTTGCGGATTTGTTCCACAACTTACGCCGCCTGGAACACCTCAGAGAAACGGTGTATCCGAGCGACGTAATCAAACTTTGTTAGACATGGTTCGATCAATGATGAGCCAGTCGGACCTACCGTTGTCATTTTGGGGATACGCTCAAGAAACAACAGCTTTCACACTTAATAGGGTACCATCTAAATCCGTAGCTAAGACACCATATGAGATGTGGACTGGAAAGGTTCCCAGTTTGTCTTTTCTAAAGATTTGGGGATGTGAAGTGTTTGTCAAGCGACTTCAGTCGGACAAGATCACACCCAAGTCGGATAAGTGCATTTTCGTGGGATATCCAAAGGAAACTTTGGGATATTATTTCTAGAACCGGTAAGAGCTCAAAGTGTTTGTCGCTCGGAACGGGGTTTTCCTAGAGAAAGAGTTTCTCAAAGAAGAAAAGAGTGGAAAGACAGTGCATCTTGAAGAAGTTCAAGATGAGCCGATTGGGCAAGAATCAATGAGTGATGCTACCGTAGCAGAACAAGTTGAGATACCCATGGCAAGAGAAGCACCGCCACAACCACTAAGGTCGGCAAGGCTCCGCGAAATGCGGGAAATATTATTGTTGGACAATGATGAGCCTGCGACATATGCATAAGCAATGATGGACCCAGACTCCGAAAAATGGCAGAGTGTCATGCAATCCGAAATAGAGTCCATGGGAGACAATCAAGTTTGGAACTTGGTTGACCCGCCTGATGGTGTTAAAGCCATAGAGTGCAAGTGGATCTATAAGAAGAAAAAGGACATGGATGGAAATGTTCACATCTATAAAGCACGACTTGTCGCAAAAGGTTTTTGACAAGTTCAAGGAGTTGACTACAACAAGACTTTCTTGCCCGTAGTGATGCTTAAGTTCATTCGGATTATTCTAGCTACAGCTGCATATTTTGATTTTGAGATATGGCAGATGGATGTCAAGACAGCTTTCCTGAATGGAAACCTAGCTAAGGACGTGTATATGATACAGCCTGAGGGTTTTGTCGATCCGAAAAATGCTGGAAAGGTATGCAAGCTTCAGAGATCCATTTATGGATTGAAGCAAGCATTTAGGAGTTGGAACATTCCTTTTGATGAAGTGGTCAAAGGGTTTGACTTCACCAAGTGTTGGAGGTATGCCCTAGAGGCAATCATAGAGATGATGATATTCCATTTGTATCCATGATTTGTATATTGTGTTCATTGAATATCCATTAAAGGCTACTTGAATTGATTTGCAATTATGTGAATTGTATGTGAAACTCTTTACTTGTATGGTTATTCTAAAGTTGTCCCTAGTCGGAGTTCATGTGAGGACACACATGAATATTAGACTAGCACATGTATTAGTTGATGACTATGTTTCACAAGTCATGGACATGGAGATGTTGAACTAATAATGTGGACACATGTGGAGACATGTGTTAGGACTGACCCAACACGAGAAGTAGTTCTCTCTTTAAACAACATATACGCTTTGTCCTTAGACCTGAGATTGTCGCATGTATTCTAGATGTGGATTGACCTACTTAGGGGCTATCAAACGCTACGCCGTAACAGGGTAGTTATAAAGGTAGCTTTCGGGTTTGTCAAGAAGCATGCTATGAGACATGGTCAATCAAGATGGGATTTGCCCCTCTCTGATTGAGAGTGATATCTCTGGGCCCCTCGAGTGATCGGATCAGAAAATGCATGGCCATGCTACGTACGGTTAAGAGTTAACCTACAAAGGGATTCCGAATCACAGGATCGAGAAAGAGCGGTCGGCTTGAGGCTAGACCAAATATCGTGAGGCAAAGGGAATAGCATGTATATTATGTTGTGATGGTTCGTCTGATATGATCTTCGTATGCGTATAGGAGTTGGCACGTCTTGCTAGAGGCCGCTACCGACTATTGGGCCGAGTAGGAGTACTCGGGCCATGTCTATACGTATCCGAACCCATAGGGTCACACACTTAAGGGGCTGGAAGCCCAATTCGGATCTGATCCGAGTTGGATTAGGTTTAGGAGTACTAATGGGCCTCGGATCCAGAGGCCCATCAGGAACCCCTATAAATAGAGGGGTGGGGGCGCCCTAGGGTTTCACACCTTTTTGCGAAACACTTCTGCCGCGCCTCCCACGCCCTCGCCTGTTGCAACTCACGGATCTAGCAGTCCGGCTTGCGACGCTTCCTCCCTGCACGTGTGGATACCTTGGAGGTGTTGCGCCTGCAGCACTTGGACGAGCCATCGACGAGCCGCCGACGAGCCACGACGAGCCGACGACGAGCCGCGGCACCGGAGGCGATCTTGCTGTGCACGTGGACGAGCTGCTGAGGAGCTGCTGGACGTGATCGACTACGTACGACTACGTTGATCGACTACGTACGACTACGTGATCGTCTTCACTGCACCGACGCATATCTACATCTTCCGCACCAGTAGTGCGTCGAGTGGTAATCCCGTGATCCCTATACGGCAGCTCTTCCTGGTTATACGCGGTAGAAAATTTTGATTTGCGCTAGCGTAGCCTACCTCGTATCTCAACAGTGGTATCAGAGCCGTAGCTGCTTAGTTTTGGATTCGGGATGTGTGCATATAGAGATATGCGAGTTCTCTGTTTGATCTATGTCCTGATTTCGTGCCCTTGCTGCAATGGTAGTGTAACGACATACTCCTACCGGTCGGGTTTCCGCCATCGGAGTTAAGTGATACACGTAAATCCCAGTTGCAGTGAGGGAAGATCAATATGATTGGTCGAAACGAGATCCAGGGTCATACGCCAGGCGCATTAGATGTGCTATAGTAGATGTGATCTACTGCCGGGGTCGGGATTTTGCCGTATGCGCATGCTTCGGTAAATCAGCCGTAACTTTTCGGTACGATCTCGGATCGGGGCGATTTCTATACGAAAATTGATCTACAGAAAAAGTTACACATGAAATTCAACTGCTTCGCCATTTTCGGCGAAATTAGATTTCCCAAATTCGGCTTGGAAGATGGAGTTTCGGGCCTCCGAAGTTTGGAACGTTAGGACGCCTAACTCTCTTTTGCAGGATGTATGTATCTTGTGACCAGTATGGCCCCCTTGTGTATGTGATGCATGTGTGTAACTAATTCGTGACCTGCGTGTCGCGCGTACGGCAACACGGCAGGAGCCATATGTGTTGTCACTTTATTGTATTTAATGGTCAGCGTACCAATCTGTGATGATCCAAGCAACTATGTAATCTTCATTACTAGATTCTTTACTAGCTATTAGGCGTAATAGCATAGTTCTTGGAGGACTCATCACCAGGAGGATGGCACACACACATGGGACATGGAGATGGATATCACCATGGTGAACAGGTTCTATGGAGATGGAGATCACCATATGAAAAACGGGCCATACTGTGTCACAACTGTGTGAATGCTATTCTGTTTTATGTTTTACTTTCTGCATGCTGTGATGTTAGAAGTAGAACGATCCCTCGCAAAGTTTAAGTTAGTATGCCCTCCCAACTAAAACTTGCACCGTCCCATGTCTTGTACAATTAGTGGTGGGTCTATGAAATTAGGGTGCCACTAGTTTTCCTTGACTAGACGGGTTTGTGTCAGACACTTACACGCATAAGGGTTGGTTAGCTTAACGAGGTCATCTTAACGGTTAAGGACCTTGGGGCATAAAGGTTGGGCACCGAGACATAGAGTTGTCACCCAACAACAGGAGTCATATGTGATATGATTAGCAAAAAGTTGCTTACCGATCTACCTCGTTTGCTAGCGGTGATGCTAAAGCTCACTAGTAGACTTGTTAGTTGTGGATCCTGAATCACTAAGTTTCAATAGAGGGATATTGATTTTAGTGGGAGTAGATTCTGTTAAAATAGTTTAATGTAATTTGCTCTATCATGGATACGTTTGTCTTAGTGTATTTTGCATTACTTTTGTTGTAGATTAAATGGCACCTAGCAACACCACCACATCGTTTGCTTTGCATTCGGTCCTTGAGAAGGACAAGTTGAATGGAACAAACTACTCGGATTGGATCCGCAACCTGAGAATTGTTCTCAGGGCTGAGAAAAAGGAAGATGTTCTAGACAACCCACTACCAGAAGAACCTGCTGAGGATGCACCCGCTGCTGCTAAGAATGCTTACAAGAAAGCATGTGATGCTAACCTCGAAGTAAGCTGCCTTATGCTTGCTTGCATGGAACCCGAGCTGCAGATGCAGTTCGAAACAAACCATGAGGCGCACGATATGATCGTGGCGCTTAGAGACATGTTCCAAACACAGGCCAGGACTGAAAGGTTCAATGTGTCTAAGGCCTTTGTTGAGAGCAAGCTAGCAGAAGGCACAGCAGTAGGACCACACGTAATCAAGATGGTTGGTTACACTCAACGGTTGGAGAAGCTAGGCTTCCCACTGGGCCAAGAGTTGGCCACTGATTTCATTCTTTCATCTCTTCCGGCTAGCTATGGGAACTTCATCTCGAACTACCATATGCATGGGACGGAGAGGGGTCTGAATGAGCTGTGTGGTATGCTCAAGACAGCAGAGGCTGACATAAAGAAAAGCGCTAGTACCAGCCATGTGATGGCGATACAGAACAAGCCCAGCTTTAAGAAGAAGGGCAATTCTTGGAAGAAGAAGGGCAAGGCTGGAACGTCCAAGCCAAACCCACCGCCCAAGGTTAAAGCTGGACCTGGACCTGCTCCAGATAAAGAGTGCTTTTACTGTCATGAACTTGGTCACTGGAAGAGAAACTGCAAGCAGTACCTAGCTTCCTTGAAGAACGGCGGAAGTAAGAGTACTTCTACCTCAGGTACGCTTGTTGTTTATGTTATAGACAACATATTTCTCGCTGATACAGTTATTAATTCTTGGGTATTTGATACCGGATCGGTTGCTCATATTTGCAATTCGATGCAGGGAATGATAAGAAGTAGAAGCGTGGAAAGAGGAGAAGTTGATTTCCGCGTGGGCAATAATGCAAGAGTTGCTGCTTTGACCGTCGGGACGATGCAACTCCACCTCCCGTCAGGATTTATTATGGAGTTGAATAATTGTTATTTTGTTCCTAGTTTAAGTCGAAACATTTTATCTCCTTCATGTTTGATGAAGGATGATTATTCATTTGCGAGTGAAAACAATGGTTGTGTGATCTCTAAGAATAATATGTTTATGGCTTTTGCACCCATTGTGAATGGATTATTTGTTTTAAATCTTGATGGTTCACCTGTCTATAATGTAAGTGCTAAAAGGCCTCGGCCTAATGATTTGAGTCCTACCTACTTGTGGCATTGTCGTTTGGGTCATATAAGTGATAAGCGCATGAAGAAGCTCCATTCTGATGGACTTCTAACTTCGTTTGATTTTGAATCATACGAGACATGCGAGGGCAAGGCTGGAACGTCCAAGCCAAAC